>NW_023637625.1:1032252-1632252 GCF_015220235.1 Choloepus didactylus | reverse complement strand
AAAACAGTTTTTAAAAAAAGTGATAAATAACTCTGCAATACCTCATGACCTCAAAATTCAGGTTACCCAACAAGATTTCTTTAGACCTCTCCTCTGTAACAAGAAAAGGTTTGGTTACCACACACTGGTAATCTCATATAATCCTCAGTAACCCTATGAGGTATTATTTACTAACCCCCTATTTTACAAAGGAGGAAACTTAGGTTCACAGAGGTTGAATCATCTGCCCAAAGTACAAAAATAATAAATGTGACTTGGGGAATATGAAAAACAAAAGGGCAACTATTTTTTTTTAGCTATTTTCAAAGTTGCCTGAGTGTTATTTAAAAGTAAAAGAAAGGCTAAAGAAGCTAAATGGTTATTGCTTAAGGTCATCTTCACTGTAAAACAACTGCTAACGCTGAAAAATTAATAATTACTCAAGGTCATCTTCAGTACAAATGAAGTATAGAAATGAGTTTTTCTCTCCAATCTAGTGTATTCTCAATACATAATGTGGTCTCAAATTTTCCCTGTACTTGCCTAACTTATAGGTTAAAAAAAAGGACCACAATTGCTTTCGGAGCACTAATATTCAGTAAATAACCCTCAAATTATTTCAAAGCTGCAGGGCTACCATTCAAGTTGTCTCCCTGCAATGAAACCAAATGAAAAGCTAGATTTACAGTTCCCTTCCGTTATGGCTATAGGAATTAGATAGGAAGTTCTACGTGGAAATAGAACTTAGGGAATTTAGGGAATCGCTTAAGGAACGAGAGGTATCCACCAAGTGTCCTTCCCTGAAATGGCAGACTACTGAATAACAAGAAAGCAGGGCCAGGTAACAGAGAGAAGGGAACCGAAGCAGATACTCCGGATGAGAAAGCCAATGCTAAGGACATCTTCCCAATTACTTGCGGCACGGTGGGGGAGGGGACTGAGGACAGCTGGCAAATGGATATAAGGCTGCTGAAAATGATTTGCTCACCTCCGAGACGACTCAGTGCATTTTTGGCCAAGGGAAACATCGTGAAGCTGGAGACACAACTAGAGCAACTGCTGCAGCTGGCTCAGTTACCCTTGTAAAGAGCCCTGAAACACAAAATGGCTTTCGGCAAGGCTCATTAATGAGATTTGATGAAATCTCGCGAGATCTGAAAAACCCCATCTAGAGATTGTATTCGCTTTTCTCAGTAAAAAAATGAGGGGTTTTGGGAAATGAAGTTTCAGCCTTTATAAATGACGTATCCAGTGTTTAATGAAGAACGGGAGAACCCCCTGAAACTAGCTTTAGGGCTCTTTAGAGGAGAGCTAAGAATCGATCTTAGGCTGAGTTGTCTGAGGCATCGGCTTCAAGATGATGTTCAAGTTCCAAAGGCTTAGGTTTGTATCTGGCTCCACACTGGCTCGTTCTTTCTGTCCCCCCAAAACTCCCTTCACTTCTTTAATTTTGTCTCCTTTTACTACATACTAATTGGCTTAACTTTTTATTTTGAAATAGTTTCAAATTTAGAGAAAAGTTGCAAGGATAGTTAAAAGAATTCCTGTACTATATGGATAAATATGTAATAAATATGTCATAAAGCAAATATAACAAACTTGATTGTAGAATCTTGGAGGTGAGTATTCAGAGAACAATTCTTTCCATTTTCTGTGTGTTTGAACATTTTTATAGTAAAATATTGGGGGACAGGGAGGAACTGTGTACTCGTTACCTAGGTACACCAACTAGTAATATTTTGCGACATTTGTCGTCTCTCTATATATAGTTTTTTTTTCTGAACAATTTGAGAGGAGGTTGCATACATTATATCATGCACCTTTATCTAATAGTACTTCAGGGTTCATTCCCAAAAGGTTATTCGCTTACATATAGCCACTGTACAGTTAATCAAATTAAGAAAATTTAATACTGATACAATACAGCCCATATTACAGTTTCACCAATTGTCCCAATAAAGATGTCCATACACATTTTTTTTCACATCTCTATACCACATTTCTTCACTGCGGAATAAGCTATCTTTGTTTCCATACGTGTCTCCTTGTCTCTCCCACATAATGAAATTATAAGTCATATGATATGTTCCCACCACACCAAAATAAATTCAAATTATAGGCGACTGACTTTATTTGGTTGGTTGTTTTTCTCTTGGGTATACTATTATTCGATAGTAAAGTTATCCCTAGTCAACCCGCTGTGATAAACAAAACTCGGCCAAAGAAACGGGAACTTCTTCAGCTATGGAGGATTTTTATTATACTTAGATAGGAGAATTCGATGTTTAAAGAAAACTGTATATGACGATGAAAGAGGAAGTAAAGCCTTGCAATCTCTTGCACCTATCTCTGAAACAAATATAATAACATAAAAGAGAATGCACTTGCTCTCTTTAACCCGTAATTTAAGTCCTTGGGGGTGCTTTAAGTATCAAGGCGTTTAACTAAAAAATATATAAATAATATGAATAGCTTATATTATAATTTTTGACATCCTCTTTCTCAGTGCACGTGGTAGGATTCCTGGACCATAGAAGGTATTCAACAAGTTGTTGTTCGTTTGCTTTTTAAAAACCCCCTCAGTGATATTAAGTACATTTTTGCTTTCCTACTTTTACTTTTTTTTTTTTAAATTTGAAGTACTTTAGTGGCACGATGAGACAGAGGCAAGATGAGAGACTAAGGTAGCTCTTAGTAATCACGTAGTTAGGTCTTATTTCCCTAGAATATTTCATGAAAACGGTGGATTTCAAGGACTTCTGAATGAACCTCTTGGTCTGAATGAGTCTTTAGGGCCGGGAGGAGAATACCAGGTTTAATCAGCATTAAGCCATTTTGCGCTCCAAAAAACCACGACATTTCGGAGGCGGGGCAAGATGGCAGACTGGTGAGCTGTAAGTTTTAGTTACTCCTCCAGGAAAGTAGGTAAAAAGCCAGGAACTGTGTGGACTAGACACCACAGAGCAATCTGACTTGGGCATACTTCATACAACACTCATGAAAACGTGGAACTGCTGAGATCAGCGAAATCTGTAAGTTTTTGTGGCCAGGGGACCCGCACCCCTCCCTGCCAGGCTCAGTCCCGTGGGAGGAGGAGCTGTCAGCTCTGGGAAGGAGAAGGGAGAACTGCAGTGGCAGCCCTTATCGGAAACCTATTCTACTGATTCAAACTCCAACCATAGATAGACGGAGACCAGACACCAGAGAATCTGAGAGCAGCCAGCCCAGCAGAGAGGAGACAGGCATAGAGAAAAAACAACACGAAAAACTCCAAAATAAAAGCGGAGGATTTTTGGAGTTCTGTTGAACATAGAAAGGGGAAGGGCAGAGCTCAGGCCCGAGCTCAGGCCCTGAGGCGCATATGCAAATCCCGAAGAAAACCTGATCTCTCTGCCCTGTGGACCTTTCCTTAATGGCCCTGGTTGCTTTGTCTCTTACCATTTCAATAACCCATTAGATCTCTGAGGAGGGCCCCCCCCTTTTTTTTTTCAATCCTTTTTTCTTTTTCTAAAACAATTACTCTAAGAAACCCATTACAAAAAGCTTCAAAGACTTGCAATTTGGGCAGGTCAAATCAAGAGCAGAACTAGGAGAGCTCTGAGACAAAACGCAATAATCCACTGACTGAGAAAATTCACTAAACACCACAACTTCCCAAGAAAAGGGGAGTGTCCGCTCACAGCCATCATCCTAGTGGACAGGAAACACTCCTGCCCATCGCCAGCCCCATACCCAGAACTGCCCCAGATAACCCAGTGTGACGGAAGTGCTTCAGATAACAGGCACACACCACAAAACTGGGCGTGGACATTAGCCTTCCCTGCAACCTCAGCTGATTGTCCCAGAGGTGGGAAGGTAGAGCAGTGTGAATTAACAAAGCCCCATTCAGCCATCATTTCAGCAGACTGGGAGCCTCCCTACACAGCCCAGCAGCCCAGAACTGCCCTGGGGGAATGACACTCACCTGTGACATAGCACAGTCATCCCTCAACAGAGGACCCGGGGTGCACGGCCTGGAAGAGGGGCCCACTTGCAAGTCTCAGGAGCCATACGCCAATACCAAGGACTTGTGGGTCAGTGGCAGAGACAAACTGTGGCAGGACTGAACTGAAGGATTAGACTATTGCAGCAGCTTTAAAACTCTAGGATCACCAGGGAGATTTGATTGTTAGAGCCACCCCCACCTCCCTGACTGCCCAGTAACACGCCCCATATACAGGGCGGGCAACACCAACTACACACGCAAGCTTGGTACACCAATTGGACCCCACAAGACTCACTCCCCCACTCACCAAAAAGGCTAAGCAGGGGAGAACTGGCTTGTGGAGAACAGGTGGCTCGTGGACGCCACCTGCTGGTTAGTTAGAGAAAGTGTACTCCACGAAGCTGTAGAACTGATAAAGTAGAGATAAGGACTTCAATTGGTCTACAAATCCTAAAAGAACCCTATCAAGTTCAGCAAATGCCACGAGGCCAAAAACAACAGAAAATTACAAAGCATATGAAAAAACCAGACGATATGGATAACCCAAGCCCAAGCACCCAAATCAAAAGATCAGAAGAGACACAGCACCTAGAGCAGCTACTCAAAGAACTAAAGATGAACAATGAGACCATACTACGGGAGACAAAGGAAATCAAGAAGACCCTAGAAGAGCATAAAGAAGACATTGCAAGACTAAATAAAAAAATGGATGATCTTATGGAAATTAAAGAAACTGTTGACCAAATTAAAAAGATTCTGGACACTCATAGTACAAGACTGGAAGAAGTTGAACAACGAATCAGTGACCTCGAAGATGACAGAATGGAAAATGAAAGCATAAAAGAAAGAATGGAGAAAAAAATTGAAAAAATCAAAATGGACCTCAGGGATATGACAGATAATATGAAACGTCCAAATATAAGACTCATTGGGGTTCCAGAAGGGGAAGAAAAGGGTAAAGGTCTAGGAATAGTATTCAAAGAAATTGTTGGGGAAAACTTCCCAATCTTCTAAACAACATAAATACACAAATCATAAATGATCAGCGAACCCCAAATAGAATAAATCCAAATAAACCCACTCCGAGACATATACTGATCACACTATCAAACACAGAAGAGAAGGAGCAAGTTCTGAAAGCAGCAAGAGAAAAGCAGTTCACCACATACAAAGGAAACAGCATAAGACTAAGTAGTGACTACTCAGCAGACACCATGGAGGCGAGAAGGCAGTGGCACGATATATTTAAAATTCTGAGTGAGAAAAATTTCCAGCCAAGAATACTTTATCCAGCAAAGCTCTCCTTCAAATATGAGGGAGAGCTTAAATTTTTCACAGACAGACAAATGCTGAGAGAATTTGCTAACAAGAGACCTGCCCTACTGGAGATACTAAAGGGAGCCCTACAGACAGAGAAACAAAGAAAGGACAGAGAGACTTGGAGAAAGGTTCAGTACTAAAGAGATTCGGTATGGGTACAATAAAGGATATTAATAGACAGAGGGGGAAAAATATGACAAACATAAACCAAAGGATAAGATGGCCGATTCAAGAAATGCCTTCACGGTTATAACGTTGAATGTAAATGGATTAAACTCCCCAATTAAAAGATATAGATTCTCAGAATGGATCAAAAAAAATGAACCATCAATATGTTGCATACAAGAGACTCATCTTAGACACAGGGACACAAAGAAACTGAAAGTGAAAGGATGGAAAAAAATATTTCATGCAAGGTACAGCCAAAAGAAAGCAGGTGTAGCAATATTAATCTCAGATAAAATAGACTTCAAATGCAGGGATGTTTTGAGAGACAAAGAAGGCCACTACGTACTAATAAAAGGGGCAATTCAGCAAGAAGAAATAACAATCGTAAATGTCTATGCACCCAATCAAGGTGCCACAAAATACATGAGAGAAACACTGGCAAAACTAAAGGAAGCAATTGATGTTTCCACAATAATTGTGGGAGACTTCAACACATCACTCTCCCCTATAGATAGATCAACCAGACAGAAGACCAATAAGGAAATTGAAAACCTAAACAATCTGATAAATGAATTAGATTTAACAGACATATACAGGACATTATATCCCAAATCACCAGGCTACACGTACTTTTCTAGTGCTCATGGAACTTTCTCCAGAATAGATCATATGCTGGGACATAAAACAAGCCTCAATAAATTTAAAAAGATTGAAATTATTCAAAGCACATTCTCTGACCACAATGGAATACAATTAGAAGTCAATAAACACCAGAGACTTAGAAAATTCACAAATACCTGGAGGTTAAACAACACACTCCTAAACAATCAGTGGGTTAAAGAAGAAATAGCAAGAGAAATTGCTAAATATATAGAGACGAATGAAAATGAGAACACAACATACCAAAACCTGTGGGATGCAGCAAAAGCAGTGCTAAGGGGGAAATTTATAGCACTAAACGCATATATTAAAAAGGAAGAAAGAGCCAAAATCAAAGAACTAATGGATCAACTGAAGAAGCTAGAAAATGAACAGCAAACCAATCCTAAACCAAGTAGAAGAAAAGAAATAACAAGGATTAAAGCAGAAATAAATGCCATAGAGAACAAAAAAAACAATAGAGAGGATAAATATCAACAAAAGTTGATTCTTTGAGAAGATCAACAAGATTGACAAGCCCCTAGCTAGACTGACAAAATCAAACAGAGAGAAGACCCATATAAACAAAATAATGAATGAAAAAGGTGACATAACTGCAGATCCTGAAGAAATTAAAAAAATTGTAAGAGGATAGTATAAACAACTGTATGGCAACAAACTGGATAATGTAGAGGAAATGGACAATTTCCTGGAAACATATGAACAACCTAGACTGACCAGAGAAGAAATAGAAGACCTCAACCAACCCATCACAAGCAAAGAGATCCAATCAGTCATCGAAAATCTTCCCACAAATAATGCCCAGGTCCAGATGGCTTCACAGGGGAATTCTACCAAACTTTCCAGAAAGAACTGACACCAATCTTACTCAAACTCTTTCAAAACATTGAAGAAAATGGAACACTACCTAACTCATTTTATGAAGCTAACATCAATCTAATACCAAAACCAGGCAAAGATGCTACAAAAAAAAGGAAAACTACCGGCCAATCACACAAATGAATATGGATGCAAAAATCCTCAACAAAATACTTGCAAATCGAATCCAAAGACACATTAAAAAAATCATACACCATGACCAAGTGGGGTTTATTCCAGGCATGCAAGGATGGTTCAACATAAGATAATCAATCAATGTATTACAACACATTAACAAGTCAAAAGGGAAAAATCAATTGATCATCTCAATAGATGCTGAAAAAGCATTTGACAAAATCCAACATCCGTTTTTGATAAAAACACTTCAAAAGGTAGGAATTGAAGGAAACTTCCTCAACATGATAAAGAGCATATATGAAAAACCCACAGCCAGCATAGTACTCAATGGTGAGAGACTGAAAGCCTTCCCTCTAAGATCAGGAACAAGACAAGGATGCCCACTGTCACCACTGTTATTCAACATTGTGCTGGAAGTGCTAGCCAGGGCAATCCGGCAAGACAAAGAAATAAAAGGCATCCAAATTGGAAAAGAAGTAAAACTGTCATTGTTTGCAGATGATATGGTCTTATATCTAGAAAACCCTGAGAAATCGACGATACAGCTACTAGAGCTAATAAACAAATTTAGCAAAGTAGCGGGACACAAGGTTAATGCACATAAGTCAGTAATGTTTCTATATGCTAGAAATGAACAAACTGAAGAGACACTCAAGAAAAAGATACCATTTTCAATAGCAACTAAAAAAATCAAGTACCTAGGAATAAACTTAACCAAAGATGTAAAAGACCTATACAAAGAAAACTACATAACTCTACTAAAAGAAATAGGAGGGGACCTTAAAAGATGGAAAAATAGTCCATGTTCATGGATAGGAAGGCTAAATGTCATTAAGATGTCAATTCTACCCAAACTCATCTACAGATTCAATGCAATCCCAATCAAAATTCCAACAACCTACTTTGCAGACTTGGAAAAGCTAGTTATCAAATTTATTTGGAAAGGGAAGATCCCTCGAATTGCTAAAGACACTCTAAAAAAGAAAAACGAAGTGGAAGGACTTACACTTCCTGACTTTGAAGCTTATTATAAAGCCACAGTTGCCAAAACAGCATGGTACTGGCACAAAGATAGACATATAGATCAATGGAATCGAATTGAGAATTCAGAGATAGACCCTCAGATCTATGGCCAACTGATCTTTGATAAGGCCCCCAAAGTCACTGAACTGAGTCATAATGGTCTTTTCAACAAATGGGGCTGGGACAGTTGGATATCCATATCCAAAAGAATGAAAGAGGACCCCTACCTCACCCCCTACACAAAAATTAACTCAAAATGGACCAAAGATCTCAATATAAAAGAAAGTACCATAAAACTCCTAGAAGATAATGTAGGAAAACATCTTCAAGACTTTCTATTAGTCGGCCACTTCCTAGACTTTACCCCCAAAGCACAAGCTACAAAAGAGAAAATAGATAAATGGGAACTCCTCAAGCTTAAAAGTTTCTGCTCCTCAAAGGAATTTCTCAAAAAGGTAAAGAGGCAGCCAACTCAATGGGAAAAAATTTTTGGAAACCATGTATCTGACAAAAGACTGATATCTTGCATATATAAAGAAATCCTACAATTCAATGACAATAGTACAGACAGCCCAATTAGAAAATGGGCAAAAGATATGAAAAGACAGTTCTCTGAAGAGGAAATATAAATGGCCAAGAAACACATGAAAAAATGTTCAGCTTCACTAGCTATTAGAGAGATGCAAATTAAGACCACAATGAGATACCATCAAACACCTATTGGAGTGTCTGCCATTAAACAAACAGGACACTACAAATGCTGGAGGAGATGTGGAGAAATTGGAACTCTTATTCACTGTTGGTGGGACTGTATAATGGTTCAGCCACTCTGGAAGTCAGTCTGGCAGTTCCTTAGAAAACTAGATATAGAGTTACCATTCGATCCAGCAATTGCACTTCTTGGTATATACCCGGAAGATCGGAAAGCAGTGACACGAACAGATATCTGCACGCCAATGTTCATAGCAGCATTATTCACAATTGCCAAGAGATGGAAACAACCCAAATGTCCTTCAACAGATGAGTGGATAAATAAAATGTGGTATATACACACGATGGAATACTACACGGCAGTAAGAAGGAACGATCTCGTGAAACATATGACAACATGGATGAACCTTGAAGATGTAATGCTGAGTAAAATAAGCCAGGCTCAAAAAGAGAAATATTATATGTTACCACTAATGTGAACTTTGAAAAATGTAAAACAAATGGTTTATAATGTAGAATGTAGGGGAACTAGCAATAGAGAGCAATTAAGGAAGGGGGAACAATAATCCAAGAAGAACAGATAAGCTATTTAACGTTCTGCGGATGCCCAGGAACGACTATGGTCTGTTAATTTCTGATGGATATAGTAGGAGCAAGTTCACAGAAATGTTGCTATATTAGGTAACTTTCTTGGGGTAAAGTAGGAACATGTTGGAAGTTAAGCAGTTATCTTAGGTTAGTTGTCTTTTTCTTATTCCCTTGTTATGGTCTCTTTGAAATGTTCTTTTATTGTATGTTTGTTTTCTTTTTAACTTTTTTTTCATACAGTTGATTTAAAAAAGAAGGGAAAGTTAAAAAAAAAAAAAGAAAAGAAAAAAGACAAACAAGGAAAAAAAAAAAAGATGTAGTGCCCCCTTGAGGAGCCTGTGGAGAATGCAGGGGTATTCGCCTACCCCACCTCCATGGTTGCTAACAAGACCACAGACATAGGGGACTGGTGGTTTGATGGGTTGAGCCCTCTAGCACAGGTTTTACCCTTGCGAAGACGGTTGCTGCAAAAGAGAGGCTAGGCCTCCCTATGGTTGTGCCTAAGAGCCTCCTCCCAAATGCCTCTTTGTTGCTCAGATGTGGCCCTGTCTCTGGCTAAGCCAACTTGAAAGGTGAAATCACTGCCCTCCCCCCTACGTGGGATCAGACACCCAGGGGAGTGAATCTCCCTGGCAACGTGGAATATGGCTCCCGGGGAGGAATGTAGACCTGGCATCGTGGGACGGAGAACATCTTCTTGACCAAAAGGGGGATGTGAAAGGAAATGAAATAAGCTTCAGTGGCAGAGAGATTCCAAAACGAGCCGAGAGGTCACTCTGGAGGGCACTCTTACGCACACTTTAGACAACCCTTTTTAGGTTCTAAAGAATTGGGGTAGCTGGTGCTGGATACCTGAAACTATCAAACTACAACCCAGAACCCATGAATCTCGAAGACAGTTGTATAAAAATGTAGCTTATGAGGGGTGACAATGGGATTGGGAAAGCCATAAGGACCAAACTCCACTTTGTCTAGTTTATGGATGGATGAGTAGAAAAATAGGGGAAGGAAACAAACAGACAAAGGTACCCAGTGTTCTTTTTTACTTTAATTGCTCTTTTTCACTCTAATTATTATTCTTGTTATTTTTGTGTGTGTGCTAATGAAGGTGTCAGGGATTGATTTGGGTGATAAATGTACCACTATGTAATGGTACTGTAAACAATCAAAAGTACGATTTGTTTTGTATGACTGCGTGGTATGTGAATATATCTCAATAAAATGAAGATAAACAACAACAACAACAACAACAACAATGTAAGAGGACCCGTACCTCAAAATGTATACAAAAATTAACTCAAAGTGGATCAAAGACCTCAATATAAGAGACAATACCATAAAACTCCAAGAAGATAATGTAGGGAAACATCTTCAAGACCTAGCATTTGGAGGTCACTTCTTAGACCTTACACCTAAATCACAAACAATGAAAGAAAAAATAGATAAATGGGAACTTCTCAAAATCAAGAGCTTCTGTACCTCAAAGGAATTTGACAAAGAGGTGAAGAGACAACCACCACAATGGGAGAAAGTATTTGGAAAACCATGTATTTGATAACAGACTGATATCTTGCATATATAAAGAAATCCTACAACTCGATGACAACAGTACAAACCGCACAAATAAAAAAAATGGGCAACGGATGTGAAAAGACAGTTCTCTGAAGAAGAAATACAAATGTCTAAAAAACACATGAAAAAATGTTCATCTGCACTAGCTACTACGGAGATGCAAATCAAGACCACAGTGAGATATAATCTCACACCAATAAGAATGGCTGCCATTAACCAAACAGGAAACTACAAATGCTGGAGAGGATGTGGTGAAACTGGAACTCATTCATTGCTGGTGGGACTGTATAATGGTACAGCCATTCTGGAGGACAGTTTGGCGGTTCTCCAGAAAACCTGTTACTGAGTTACCCTTCAATGCAGCAATTTCACTTCTCAGTATATGCCAAAAGGTCTGAAAACAGTGACATGAACAGATATTTGCACACTGATGTTCATCGCGGCATTGTTCACAATTGCAAAGAGATGGAAACAATTCAAATGTCCTTCAAGAGATGAGTGGATAAATAAAATATGGTACATACACATGATGGAATACTATGTAGTAGTAAGAATGAACGAGGTCATGAAACATGTGATGACATGAACCTTGAAGACATAATGCTGAGTGGAATAAGCAGGAGACAAAAGGAGAGACATTGTAAGTTGACAGCAATGTGAACCCTGTGAAAAATGTAAAATAAGTGTCTTATAATGTAGAATATAGAGGTTGTAGAGATGGTCAGAAGCTAGTGAAGGGGGAATGATATTCTAATATGTACAGATATGATAATGAGGGTGAACTTAATGGTATGGGAATGATCAGGTGTGACTATGGTTCCTTAATGGGATTGTAAGTATCAGTGATGCACTGAAGGCAAACACATTCATAAATGGTTGTTTAAAGACACGTAACCCACACAGTAGCACCACAAACCTAAATACCTGCTAGCACGATATACTTATGAGGTATGACACTGGTGTGGAGGTTTAACAACAGAGTCTATGGAAAAACTACCCATTACATATTAAAGAGTATATTTAATAGGAATATCTTACCAATACTGAACTAATACTGGGGATGAATAATTAGTAGCTAAAAGCTCTGGGATGTATTATGTTATGATAATTGTTTAAAGTTGAGAGTGATGATGATTGTACAACTAAGTGAAGATAATGTAAGAAACTGACCATTTATCTTGGGATAAAATATATATTAAGTAAAGTTAGGAACCCACTACTTAATAAATGAAGCCCTCAACCTGAGGCTTGCTCTTGTGAAATCTATGGCTGAGATCTCCTATAATTATGCCTAAGAGGCACCTCCAGGGAACCTCTTTTGTTGCTCAGATGTGGCCTCTCTCTCTAAGCCCAACTCAGCAAATAAATTCATTAACACCCCCCCACCCCCCACAACGAGGGACATGACTCCCAGGGGAATGAATCTCCCTGGTGACATGAGACATGACTCACAGGCATGAGCAAGGGATTGAAAGTACCTAGTTGATCAAAAGGGGGGGATAAGGTAACAAGCCGAGGTCACAGTGGCTGAGAGACCCAAATAGAGTCAAGAGGCTATCCGGGAGTTTTCTCTTATGCAAGCTGCAGCTAGGCATCCCAAATGGCCACGGTATGCCATGCCCTTACCAACAGTAGTTCCCAAATACCTAGGTCCCTACCTGAGATTCTATAAAAGACTCACTCGCTAAGTTTTATCTCTCAGAAACTTAAATCCACCAGAGTGTTCCTATACCAGACAAGTCCAGAGGTAACAGTCTCTTTAAGATTGACAATCAGATGCAGCACCCTTCCCCATAATGTCAACACCCCCTTTCAGTCTGAACAAGTTCGGGTGCTCACTGCCTAGATATCCCTAAAGATGGAGAAGGAGATTAAGTGAGAAGAAGGGGTAGCAAGAAACAAGATAATATTAACAAAGGTCTATGAATAGTGAAACTTCATGTAAATATGTGTGTGTGTATATGTGTGTATGTATATATATACATATATGTACATATATATATATTTAGATTCCCTGGGTGTTGGAGTAGCTGGAAAGAGGTAAATAACATGGTGGGACTGTAACCTATAACATCCTTTGAAATGTGCTCTACAGCTACTCGTTGAATTGTGCTTTGAAAGTCTTCACCTTTCCGTATATACCTCATATTGCATAATGGGGAAAGAACTGAGACTGTGAAACTGTAATCTGTCCCGGCCCGCGGGACTTTCAACCGAGGCTCTAACTCCTGCGAGGGAAGAATGGTATGGGACAAGAGACACGAAGAATGACAGCAAGACAGGAACTCTGATCAAGCTGCAAAATTTTATTGAGAAGGTAGAGTATATATGCACTGGAGGGAGAGGGGGTGGCTAACAGGGACAGGTGGCAGTCTGGGATTGGTGGCTGCTGTTGCTGGGGTGGATGGCCAATGGGTGGCTACTGTTTAGGCGCGAACTAGCTACTGCTTAGGCGGGAACTACTGTTTCCGTAAAGAAGGCTGACGCTATTCAAGGTTATTCTTGCATCAGCTCTAGCGGCCATGTTGTGTGCTTCCGGCATCGCTGAAGGTGCAAGTGCCCCCAACAGTAATCCATAACAATTTTTGAAATTACCTACAAAACTGCATGTCGAGCTATACATTGAACGTTAATACCTTTTTTGTATGTATGATATATTTTGAAATTTGCTCTCTAAATACTTGTTGAATCATACTTTGAAAATTATCAGTATTATGTATATATATTAAAGTTCATAATAATGAAAAAACAAAAAACACAAAACCTTATCAGGGCTGCAGTCCCTTCTAGGGAACAGGTGGCCACCTGATGCTTCTCCAATAACAGCACATGGGGAATCGCAGCTCCCGGCACAGCAGAAGCCAGATGCATCTCTGCGTTGGCCGAGCCCAGACCTGCCGCTCCCTCACCTCACTGCCACCATGAGGCCTGGAGAAGTTCTACAGCTCAGGTAAGGGCAGGGAGCTGTTGGCCCTGCAGCCCTTCCAGGTGGGGAACATGCTCGTCTCCTGCCCAGCCTATGCCTACCTTCTCATGGTCAAGGAGCAGGGAAACCCCTGCAAACACTGCTTTGCCAGGAAAGAAGGAGTGTACAAATGTGGAAGGCGCAGGCAGGCATTTTACTCTAATGTGGACTGAAAGAAGATTAGCCCATGCACAAATTGGAATGTTCTCCCATGGCTGTTTTTGGGGAAAACAGGAATCACTCGAAGACTGTAAGGCTAACAGCAAGGATTCTGGCCAAACAGAAAATCCACCCAGAGAGAACACCTTCAGGAAAACTGTTAACTGTAAGGGAGTTTGAATCACATCTGATAAGTTAGAGGAAGGATTTGATCCAGAGTGACACTGCTGCTCTCTGTCACTTTTACTCAAAGCACCTAGAATTCCCTGATAATGATGGCCTGGTAGTACTCTGCAAAGCTTAACTGTAATGACTTCACAACTGAAGATGATAAACTTCCTCATTTGGGTTCAGCAATATTTCCATGCATTGCATTGATGAATCACAGTTGTTGTTCCAATGTGATTGTGACCTAGAAGGGGACCCTGTCAGAAATAAGAACGGTAAAGGAAATCAGCCTAGGAGATGAGGTTTTTACGAGCTATTTTGACCTTCTGTATCCAACAGATGACAGGAATGACTGGTTAAGAGATTCTTATTTCTTCACCTGTGAGTGCCAGAAGTACACCACCAAAGACAAGGATAAAGCCAAGGTGGAAATCTGGAAGCTCAACAGTCCCTCAAAGGCAGAAGCCAACTATGACATAGTCAGATATACCTAAAATATCACTGAGGAATTAAGGAGGGCCAAGCACTACAAATCCCCTAGTGAGCTGCTGGAGATCTGTGAGCTCATCTAGTAGAAGATAAGCTCTATGTTTGAGGACGGTAATGTGTTCATGTTGCACATAATGTACCAAGCCATAGGTGGCAGCCTGTACATGAAGGACTGGGAAAAAGCCCTGCAATATGGACAGAAAATCATTAAACCCTACATTAATAAGCATTACCTTTGTACTCCCTTAATGTGGACTCCATGTGGTTGAAGCTAAGAAGGTTGTACATGGGCCTGGAAAACAAAGCTGCAGGAGAGAAAGCCCCAAAGAAGGACCTTGCAATCATGGAAGGTGTTCATGGCAAAGATCATCTCTACATTTCTGAAATCAGGCAGGAAATTGAAAGACACTGCAACTATGCAACATTTTAGTTTTTTTTAAATTCAAGTGGCGACACGTTAAATAATTTGAATATTTCACATCTTACACATCACTTTAGCATTTCTGTAAAAAAATCAGAATAAAAGTACTACATGATTGAAAACCTCACACATTGCTTACTTGGAGATTTGTCTTAATCTTTAACCTTATTATTAAATTAAATTTTGAATGCCTTTTTTCCTAAGAGATAATGTCATGATTTCATATAATATATAATTTCCTCTAGACAGAGCAAGTTTTTAAAAAATGTTATTGTTTATTCCTTCATGAATGTTGTTTGGATAGCTCAAGTTTAAAAAATGCAACAATTTTTCCCTTCATGCCTGTTGTAATGTTCTGAACAAATCTGAATGGTAAAAGAGAATAAAAAAAAATTAACAGTATTTCGGAAAAAAAACCTTATCAGATATATGGTTAGCAATTATTTGCTCCCATTCTGTAGGTTGTCCTTTCACTTTCTTATAGTGTACTTTGATGTACAAAAGTTTTTCATTTTGATGAAGTCTATTTTATCTACTTTTACTTTTGTTGCTTGTGCCTTTGGTGCCATATTTAAGCAATCATTACCAAATCCAAGTATATCAAGGTTCTCCCCTCCATGTTTTCCTCTAAGAGTTTTATGTTTTTAGCTGTTATATTTAAGTCCTTAATCCTTTAGAGTTAAATTTAATATACGATGTGAGGTAGGGGTCTATCGTCAATCTTTCGCAAGTAGGTATCCAATTTTTCCAGCACCATTTGTTGAAGAGACAATTATTTCCTAAAATAAAGTATTTGGCACTCTTGCCAAAAATCTGTTGGCTATAGAAGATGGCAGTGAGATACTTCACACTCCAAACCCCTACAGAAGCTTTGAACAACCAGCGAGTACTAGCAGAAACATTTTTCTCAAAGCTCCAGAAAACAGCTAAAGGATTGCAGTAATGGAAGAAATGCTGAATCAAGAACAACATCATTTAAAAGTGATAGGATCTCATGGCATCTTGCCTGTCCCCTCCCCTGTCCCCTCTCTGGCTTGGTGCTAAGCTGGCCTGAGCTCCCAGTGCAGACTCCATGCACACAGTTGGAGGATGTGTCTCTGGCCCAATGTGTCTAGAGACTCACTGTCCTATAACTTACCCTGTGTGTAGAAGGCAGCTCAAAGAGCTCTCCTACAGAACACTGCAGGAGAGCAGTCAAGTCCTGTTGCTTAGGACAAGAGATTGCTGGCTATAGAATATACAGTACAATGCCTGGGACTGCATGGAAACTTTCCAAGGGAAGAGGGGACATTGGTATCAGTGTAAATGGGGAAATTCCTAGGGCCACACATGCATGCCCAAGACAAGAGGCATGTGCAGAAAGGATCAGGAAGGCCCCTACGCTTTGGCCTGGAGCTATTCTCCAAACTTCTGTATAGATAAGCCCTGAAGGAGATCACACATGTCAATCTGCAAAGACTGGGAAAGATGTTTTCTTTTTCCCTTCATATTCTTTTTATTTTTTGTCAGCTCCAGCATTCAAGGAAAGCTCTGCCATAACACTACCTGGATATAATCTTAAGGAACAGACATCTCAGACTCTAAATTCGAGCCATAACACACTAAAATATCAAAATGTCCAAGTTGCATGAGAAGATTGCAAACCACATAGAGAAACAGGATGTAATGGCCCAGACAAAGGAGAAGTTAATTAAATAAAGCTTTAGAAAGCACCAATAAGGAGGATCAGAACTGGGGCATTCCGGACGAAGACTTTTAAAACATGGTCCTCAATATGCTCAAAGAGCTAAAGGAAAACAACATGGACAAAGAACTAAAGGAAATCAGGCAAATGATAGATGAACACAAAGAGAGTATCAGTAGAGAGATGGAAATTATGACAAGGAACCAAACAGAGCTGAAGACTACAGTAACAGAAATTGAAAATTCCCTACAGTTGGGTCCAACAGCAGATTGGAACTAGCAGAAGAAGCAATTGGTGAACCTGAAGATAAGACAATTGAAATCATCTAGTTTGAGGAACAGGAAGAAGAAAGAATGAAGAAAAGTGAACAGAGCCTGAGGAAACTATGGGACAGAATCAAGCATAAAATGTATGCATTGTGGGAGTCCCAGAAGGAGAAGAAAGGGGCAGAGAGAATATTCAAGGACATAACGGCTGAAAACTTCCAAAACTTAACAAAAGACACAAATATGCACATCTAAGATGCTCAATGAACTCCAAACTTGATAAACTCAAGTATACTCATGCAGCGCCATGCTATGATCAAACTGTTGAATGCCAAAGACGAAGAGAAAATTTTGTAATCTTCAAAGAGAGAAGCAACATGTCACATACAAGGAAGCTCATAAGATTAAGCATCAATTTCTCATCAGAGAATATTATTCATTTGTAAAAGGAATGAAGTTCTGATATATGTGACAACATGGATGAACTTTGAAGACAGCATATTGAGTGAAATAAGCCAGAAACCAAAGGACAAATATTGCATGATCTCACTGATATGAAATAATTGGAATAAGAAAATTATTAATAGTCAGAAACCAGAATACAGGTTACAGGAGCTAGGGTGGGGTAGGGAATAGGGAGTTAATGCTTAATTGGTAGTGTTTCTGGGTTTGAGTGATGGAAAAGTTTTGGTATCCATTACCAAAACTTAATTTAATTAATCAATTACTTAATGTAATTAATGCCACTGAATTATATATTGGTTAAAAGGGAAAATTTTTGGTTGTATATATGTTGGAATAAAAATTTAAATGTGTGGAAAGGGATAGAGGTGATGGTAGCACATTACTGTGGGTATAATTAACAGTGCTGAATGGTATGTGTATGTGGTTGATGGGAAATTTAGGGTCATATATGTCACCAAAAGGAAAGCCAGAGGTTAAAACATGTGACTGTACAACTCATTAAATCTTGTGGTGGATGATGATTATGATTAGCAGTATAAATATAAAAAAATTCTTCCATGAACTAGAACAAATGTATGAAACTTTTACAAGGAGTTAATAATAGTGGTATAGGGGAAAAAACTGACCTACTGCAAACTCTTAGTTAATAGTAATATCTTAATATTCTTTCATCAACAGTAACAAATGTACCACACCAATGCTAGGAATCAATGATGCGGGGGGGGGGGGGATAAGGGGTATGGGATATTTTCGGTTTTCTCTCTCTCTCTTTTTTTTTGAGTAATGAAAATGTTCTAAAATTGATTGTGGTGAAGAAGGCACAACTGTGTGATGATACGGTGAGCCACTGATTGTGTACTTTGGATGGATTGTACTGTATATGAATATATCTCAATAAAATTGCATTAAAAAAAAACCCACAGGATGTTACAACACAAATAGTGGATCCTAATATAAACTATGGACTAGAGTTAACAGCATAAATATAATAATATTGCTTTATCAGTTGTAACAAAGACTACCACACTAATGCAAAATAGTAATAATAGGCAAAACTGTGCGTGAGGGCAGTATACAGGAACTCTATTTTCTGCATGGTTTTTCTGTAAACTACAACTTCCCTAATAAAAAAAATCAGTTAAATTTCACCTAAACTCCATCCTTCCCCCCAAATCCTATAACTCTATCTTTTCCTTTGTTAAGATGACCCACAGTTCCTCTGATGTGTATGTAGTCTTCCATGCAGCAATGAGCCAATAAGCGTGACTTGATCAGACTACAACTTTGTCCCTGGTGGTTTTCAGCTTATTGGGCCAAGACAGATAGCACAGTAATGATTTCCAAAGGATATTATGACCTGCATTAACACGATAGCACCCTGAATAAAATGCTGTAGAGCAAATACTAGATAATGAGAAAACAGACAAATATAAATGTAGCACCAAGAATTATTATAAAGAGGATACTGAACAGAAGAACAATGTGTGTTTCAGCTACAAACTGGGCTTGGCTGCTTCCATGTATATAATTCTGGGGATAAAAGACAAAAGGGAATCTTTAAATATACATTAACTTTTGGTAGCCTAACTCTAAAATGGGCTATTTTAAAAATCCAATAAAAATATTAATTGACCTGGTGTATGTAAGCATGTAACATATTTGGGTCTGTGCCATTCATCAGTAAATAAATTTAGTTACAGTAAAAGCTATTTCTGTATTATTTATTATTTATTTATATTTTCATTGTATTTATATTGTGTTCTCAAGAAGAGAATATCTGAGAAAAATAGTGTATAAAAGCATCAGGTACAATAATGTGCACTCCATGAAAACAGGAACCACATTTTTCTTATTTATTACTAATAATACCTAAATAGTGCCTAGATAGAAACAGCAGATGCTCAAGTACTTGACCAATTATTCTATTCAGATGAAGCCTTTCATTCTCAGCCAGCTTAGTCAAAAGGATTCACCAAATGGGATAAGGAGCTTCCCATTTTTAAGAGCACTGCATGGCCTTCTCAGCAACTGAAACTTGCTAACACAGCAGAAGTTGAAAAGTTAAAAGTGAATGTAGTTGCCTTTGTATGCTGGTACTGATTTCACATTTAATGTTAACTTTGGCATACAATGGAAAGAAATCCTGGCCTTCCCTTACCACATGTCTTGTATGGGGATTCTTATGAGCATATGGTGGTCCTCTTACGTGGTTCCACATTTGACCAGATGTCATAGCAAGCACAAAACACTAGGAAACAAACAAAAAAATAAGTAAATACTCATATAACATAGTGACCAGTCCTCACCTTAATTAGACTAGCAGGATATGAAAAAAAAATACTGTTCAAGTAATACATGAAAAAGAAATTTTTTTTCAGATAAATGATTATTTTCTTAAGGCTTATATTTTGTCACAAAGGTAACAGGAATTACAATTCAATAATATTTACATCAAAATGCAAACACTATTTAAAAATTATAAATAAGGTGACACAAGTTTCAAAACTGCATATTGAAAAGGCCTTTTGTCTATTATTTAGGATGAATAAAAAACTGGGCACAATCAGTTCCTCAAAGCTCTGGTCATCCTAATGGGATGATGGAGGTAATAAACCGATTTTAAGGCAGAAAGTAAAAATATATCAAACCCTTGCTCTCATGTAAGAAATAAACAAAATGCTACTTCTCATATAAATGAAAGGTTCCCTGAAAATGCAGTATTAGAAGTTTTATTTAAATACTTTTTCTTCTAACTTCACTCACCAATGCTGCAAATGCCCATCCAGTTTTGTTAAAGAGAAAATCCATATTGCTTCTTCGAAGATACACAAACCCACCAATAACAGCCCAAAGCAATCCCAACATAAGGGGACCAGCATAATTTGGGGGTCGTATTACCCTGATCTAAGTGGACAAGGAGAGAAAAACATTTTAAAATATAAAATGTATTCATTAACTATATAGGTCAAAATAACTTAAAAGTAATCAAAATTAGCATGGTTACTTCCAGGAAAAATGATACTTAGTCATTCATCCCAGTCAAAATAATCTATATCATATCCTTAAATTTGATGCAACAGGTATAATATTCTGTATACAACATAACATCTTTTAGATTAAAAAGGATTTGCCAAGTACAGCTAGATAGCCCATGCACTTTAAAAAGGTCAAAAGAGTGGTCTCCATGCTGAATTCAATAGGTTAATACAGGATGCTTTCTAATTTCATCCTGTCCTCAGTATGATTCTGTTAAATGCTACTTAGGAAGGGACAGCCAAACTATTGCTTATCATCTCAAGTAATATGGACACAAGACCAATAAGGACCTCTGATTAAGAGTCAAAGGAGATACTAAAGTAACTTTCTACAAACTAGGGAAACTTACATTGACATCAGTTCTGTCAGCTATCCACCGGGCAATCTGTTCAGCTGAAAAACCCCACACCTGCAACTCGTATGTGTCACCTTGTTTGGGTTTCCCCTTTGCAGGAAAATTGATAAAAGTTGGAGCTGAATTCATATTTAGCTGAATAAAAAGGAGTTAATGATAATGCAAGTTATCAAGAAAATAATCCTAACCGCAAAGAATATCATGTGATTTAGGCATTTACAGATGAGGAAGTCCAGGTTTAGGAAGGTTAAGTGATTTACCTAAGGAATTACAGTCAGTAATAGTGGAACCAAGATTCAAACCCAAGGCTGCTTGTGACCTTAACCACTATACTTTACTGACCAAATATAAATTCTTAGCTAAGAAATCTACATTTTATTCCATTAGAATGGAAATGTGTTCCCATAACTCAAGTATTTTAATCTGTTCAGAGATTATGCAAAAAAGATTAATCTATGAGAACCAATTCTTATGCTCCAAAGAGGGTTTATCCTCAATTTGGAGGGAACGTCAGAATACCACACAGCTCTAAAATTGTAGTAAAAACCAATATAAACTGGTAGCCATATGTAGAAATGATTAATTCTGAGAGTTTACAAATCTTTATTCGCAAACACCACATTTCTCTATTCTTCATCATGACATGATTGTATGAGAAGACAACACTGGAACTGCTGAGGTAAAGAATCCATAGCCCTCTCATCTGCATTATATGTTTCCTGACATGGTATAACTGTACTTGTGGAAAACAGAAAGTCTCACAATAGAAAGTCTCATTAAGTCCAGGGGAAAGATCCTGACCAACAGATGCAAGAGATCCCCTCAGCAGGTAAATACTACAGTGGAGACTGATTTATATAAAACAATTATAACTTAAAGACATTAGCCACTAAAATAATCCAACCTCCTGCTTTGATTCTATACTCACATTAAAATCCTTCTAACTAATTTTTGCTAATACTTTACCATAAGGAGAGAGAGTATACTGATTAGTGGATATGATATTTTGGTCTCTTTGGCAGTATACTATGATGAATTAATGAACAGATTAGCACTTTGGTTATCAATGCCCATAGATTTTTATGTTTGGTCAGTGCACACAAGGTATCCAGAGCTGGATACACACTGTCTGCACAGTTAAAATTCAATTTCTGGGTCTGCAAAGTGTCCAGATCTGGACAGTGTTCATGCCACCAAACTGCTGCCCAAATCCTTTTCTTTTATATATATTTAACTATACCACCTTTGTTTTTTTTTGAAAATTTCTAAAAAAATCAAAATAAAAACTACATAATAGATGAATACATTTCCCCTGTAAAAAGTTTTTTTAAACACACCCATTAGGACAGCTATTATGAAAAAAATGGAAATTAACAGTTTTGGCAAGGATGTGGAAAAATAGGAACACAGACATTGTTGGGGGATTGTAAAATGTGCACTTGCTGTGGAAAACAGTAAAACAGTCTGGTGGTTCCTCAGAAAGTTGAAAATAGAAGTACCGTATGACCATTTCTAGGTATATACCCAAAAGAATTGAAAACAGGGTCTTGAACAGATATTTGTATACCAGTGTTCACAACAGCATTGTTCAAAACAGTCAAAAGGCAGAAGAAATACAAGTGTCCATCAGCAGATGAATGGATAAACAAAATGTGGTATATTCCTACAAGGGAACATTATTCTGCCATAAAAAATGAAATTCTGATACATGCTACAACGTGGATGAACTTTGAAGACATCACGTTGAGTGAAATAAGCCAGACATACAATGGCTAATGTTGCATGATTTTTCTTATATGAAATACTTAGTATAAGCAAATTTAGAGATAGAAAACAGAATAGTAGTTTCCAGGGGCTGGGGGGAAGGAGGAATAAGGAGTTATTGCTTAATGGGTATGAGTTTATGTTTGGGATAATGAAAATGTTCTAGAAATACACAGTGGCAAAAGTTGTACAACATTATCAATGTATTTAATGCCACAGAATTGTATATGTAAAAATGGTTAAAATGATTTTTATGTTATATATATTTTACCATAATATAAAAGGGGGGGCACCCCACCCTGATCAAGATGGTGGAGTGAGATGCTTCAGGGCTTGGTCCCCCCACAAAAGCTTGAACAAACGGCAAGAACTGGAAGAAACTTCTTTCTCAGGGCTCCTGTTACTTAGGACTGCAGTAACAGAGTGATTACCGAATTAAGAAAAAGTCTTCTTAAAAGCAGTAGCACCTCACCCTTGCTGGCCCCCCTCCCACAGTCACCAGCTTGGAAAGGAGCCAGCCAGTCATCCCAGTGGGGATTCCTGGTCCTGGTACCAGAGGGTCCAAGCTGGCCCTTGTGCACATACTGGGAGCTTGTATGTTTGGCACAATCTGTCTGGTGTGGCCGGAGGGACTTACCATCCCAGAACTTGCCCTGAATGTAGAAGGTGGCTTGCTGAGCTCCCCTATAGAACACTGTGGGAGATCAGTCAAGTCATGGCTGCCTGGGGCAAGAGACTGCTAGCTGTTAGGACATATAGTGCAGTGACCTGGACCATGAGGAAATGGTTTCCTAGGGAAGAGCTGACATTCCTTAACTGTATAATGGAATTCCTAGGGTCACATGCTCATGCCCAAGATAAGCAACATGTGCAGAAAGGATCAGAGTGGCCTCTATGCTTTAGCCCAGAGCTATTCTCATACAACCCATTGTATGGATAAGCCCTGAAGAAGAGAACCTGCACAGGTCAATCTGCAAAGACTGGGAAATGTGATTTCTTTGGTTTCCTATCCTTTTCTTTTGGCATTCAAGATAAACTCAGTCATAGTACTAGCTGGATGCAAGCTTAAGGAACAGACACTGAAGAGTCTAAATTTCAGTGATAACACATTAAAATATTAAAATCTCCAGATTCCAACAAAAGGTTACAAACCATACAAAGAAACAGGAAGTGATGGCCCAGGCAACAGAGAAGATTAAATAAAGCTTTAGAAACCACCAATGAGGAGGATCAGACCTGGGGCATTTTAGACAAATAATTTTTTTAAAAATGGTCCTCAATATGCTCAAAGAGCTAAAGGAAAACAACATGGACAAAGAACTAAAGGAAATCAGGCAAATGATAGATGAACACAAAGAGAATGTCAATAGAGAGATGGAAATTATGGCAAGGAACCAAACAGAGCTGAATATCACAGTAACAGAAACTGAAAATTCCCTATAGTGGGGTCCAACAGCAGATTGGAACTAGCAGAAGAAACAATCAGTGAACCTGAAGATAAGACAATTGAAATCATCTAGTTTGAGGAACAGGAAGAGGGAAGAATGAAGAAAAGTGAACAGAGCCTGAGGAACCTGTGGGACAGAATCAAGCATACCAATATATGCACTGTGGGAGTCCTGGAAGGAGAAGAAAGAAAGAAAGGGGCAGAGAGACTATTCAAGGACATAATAGCTGAAAACCTCCCAAATTTAACAAAAGACACAAATATGTACATCCAAGATGCTCAATGAACTCCAAATAGGATAAACACAGATAGACCCATGCTGTGTCATATTCTAATCAGAAATGCTCAAATTCCAACAATAAAGAGAGAATTCTGAAAGCCATAAGAGAAAGCAACATATCACATACAAGGGACCCCCAATAAGATTACTTGCTGCATTCTCATTGGAAACCATGGAGGCAAGAAGTTAGAGGTAAGACATATTTAAAGTGCTGAAAGCAAAAAATTTCAATCCAAGAATTCTATATCTGGCAAAATGTCTTTCAAAAATGAGGGCAAGGAGAAACTAACATGGCGGCTAGCTGAGACAGGGTGAAAAAAATGCCTCTGTGAAAAACACTAGCTAAAAACCAGAAAGTGACCTAGAATACCGGTTACAGCAGTGTGCCAGCTGGACGAGGGCTCCTAGCTCCAGAGGGGCTGTATACTTGGTGAAACCGGGAGTCTGCATTCTGAAATGAGTGAGTAAGCTGGTTGGAAGACCTGCGGCCGTGCGGCGGGCTGGGGAAGCCAGGGTTCAGCATATGGAGACCAGCTGGCTCTTTAAAAAAAAAAAAAAAAGGAGCAGCTGCAGCTGCGATTGTGAGAACCACGCAGTAAAACACAGCAAGAGGGGGCTGGGCCAGCCTCTCAGTGTTTGGCCGGGAAGATAGCCTGCGGCAGATACCCTTGGGTTCGGGGGAACGGAGGGGAGAGCCGGAAGCAGAAAGAAACCCCGCAGCTCACAGCTGGCCCCCCACAGCCCAGAGTCCCGACAGTTGTCCTGGAGCGGGGAAGGAGGAACTGTGTGAGAAGGAGGGGGCTGAGATGCCCCATTCAGCCATTTTTTTGCCTCAGGCTGAGAGCACACCACTGCATGGCCCAGTGGCCCAGGACTTTCCATGAGGGATGGCATGCACTGGTGATGTAGCACAGCATTCCTTCAGCTGAGATCCTGGAGGAGTGTGGCTGGGAGGGAGAATCCACTCAGAGAACCCAGGGACGCTATGCCAAGTCCGGTGGTTTATGGATCACCGAGAGAGAGGGTCTGGGGCTGAACTGAAATGAAGGCTTAGACTCTTGTGGCAGCCTTGAATCTCCGGGATCCTGGAAGATTTGAACATTAGGACTGCCCTTCCTCCCTGGCCACCCATACACACACCCCACATTCAGGGCGGACAGCTCCAGCAACACACCCAAACTGAGTTCTCCAACTGAACCCACAAGAATCATTTCCCCAAACACCGCGGGAACAAGGTGGAGAACTGACTTGAGGGGTATAGGTGACTCACAGACGCCATCTGCTGGTTAGTTAGAGAAAGTGTACACCACCAACTTGTATTTCTGAAAAATCAGATTGGTATTTTTTTTTACAACTTGAAAGAACCCTATCAAGCAAATCAAATGACAAGAGGCCAAAAACAACAGAAAATCTTAATGCATATGATAAAACCAGATGATATGGAGAACCCAATCCCAAACACACAAACCAAAATATTGGAAGATACACTACACCTTACAAAATTAATCAAATAACTACAATCAAGGAATGAAAACATGGCAAAGGATTTAAAGGACATCAAGAAGACCATGGCCCAGGATATGTGTGACATAAAGAAGACCCTCGAAGAGCATAAAGAAATTACAAGAGTAAATTAAAAAATAGAAGATCTTATGGAAATAAAAGAAACTGTTGGCCAAATTAAAAAGACTGGATATTCACAATACAAGACTAAGAGGAAGCCGAACAACATCTCAGTGTCCTAGAAGTCCACAGAACAGAAAATGAAAGAACAAAAGAAAGAATGGAGAAAAAAATAAAAAAAATCAAAATGGATCTCAGGGATATGATACATAAAATAAAATGTCCAAACTTAAGACTCATTGGTGTCCCAGAAGGGGAAGAGAAGGGTAAAGCTCTAGAAAGAGTATTCAAAGAAATTGTTGGGGAAAACTTCCCCAACCTTCTATACAATATAAATACACAAAGCATAAATGCCCAGCGAACTCCAAATAGAATAAATCCAAATAAACCCACTCCAAGACATATTCTGATCAGACTGTCAAATACTGAAGAGAAGGAGCAAGTTCTGAAACCAGCAAGAGAAAAGCAATTCACCACATACAAAGGAAACAACATAAGATTAAGTTGTGACTACTCAGCAGCCACCATAGAGGCGAGAAGGCAGTGGCACGATATATTTAAAATTCTGAGTGAGAAAAATTTCCAGCCAAGAATACTTTATCCAGCAAAACTCTCCTTCAAATTTGAGGGAGAGCTTAAATGTTTCACAGACAAACAAATGCTGAGAGCCTTTGCCGATGAAATACCTGCTCTACTTCAGATTCTGAGGGGAGCCCTGCTGGCAGAGAGACAGGGAAAGGAGAAAGAGATACAGAGAATTTTAACAGACATATATAGTACCTTACATCCCAAATCACCAGGACACTCACTTTTCTCTAGTGATCACAGATCTTTCTCCAGAAGGGACCATAAGCTGGGACATAAAACAAGCCTCAAGAAATTAAAAAAAAAATTGAAAATACTCAAAGCACATTCTCCAACCACAATGGAATACAAATAGAAGTCAATAATTTTTGAACTGTAAGTCCACTAGTTACTTCCTACATGATATAAAATACACAAACTCTAAGGACAAATCAGTGGTTTTGAACTCAGTGCAAAATATGTAATTTTAGACAACTATATAAAGGTGGGGGAATGCAGGAGTATAGGAACATAGTTTATGTGCCCTATTGAAGTGAAGGTGGTATCAAAGAAAAACAAGATTGATAAGGATTTAAGAGGTTAATTTTAAGCTCCACAGTAAACACAAAGAAATTATCAGAGAATATAACCATAGAGATGAAAAGTAGAGTTTGGGGTAAGAGAAATGGGGGAAGGGGCAATGGGGAGTTAAGAAATGAGTGTAGGGTTGCTGTTTGAGGTGAAGGGAAATTTCTAGTAATGGATGGTGGGAAAGAGCATTACAACATTCTAAACGTGATTAATCCCACTAATGAAAGGCTAGGGAGGGAGTGGAATGGGAAGATTTAGGCTGTATATATGTTTCCACAACTGAAAAAAAAAAAAAAAGACAGTCTAACTAGATGACAATTGAATGCTAAGGATGAACTTGGATGGGACAGGAGGATAGAGGACAGGTGGCTCAAAGGGACACAGTTGAGACATAAGGAAAAGGAAATACAGAATGTAAGCTTTGTATCATTGTTTAATCTCTTCTACTTCTTAGCTGCGCTTAATGGGGTTGCATAAAAGAATGTTCTTGTTCATGGGAAGTGTATACGTGAATTATAGTGAATGCTCAAGGATGTGTGCAGCTAACTCTCATATGTTCAGAAGACAGAGCAACAGATGATGGATGATAGGGAGGGAGGGAAATAAATAGCAATGTCACAGCATGTTAAAGTTGGTGGATTGAGCTATTGGGGGAGGGGGGTCAGGGTATGATGGAATTCTGTGTATGGGGCTAGTATTGTTTTTGCAACTGTTCATATAACTTTGAATTTATTTCAAAATAAAAAAAAATGCGGGCAAGATTACAACTTTCTCAGATAAGTAAAAGCTGAGAAAGTTCATAATCACTAAACCATAAACCTAAAACAGATGCTAAAGAGTTCTGCAGATTGAAAGGAAAGGACAAAGGACAATACATGATAGATCAAAGCCACATGAAGAAATAAAGGTCTCCATTGAGGGTTATGACTTGGGTATATATATAAATGCCATTACTATTTTATTATTGATTTGTAATTCCACTTGTTACTTCCTACAGGATCTAAAAGGCAAATGCATAAAACGTACAATCAATCATTAGTTTTGGACTCATAATGTATAAACATGTATAGTGTTACAAGAACTACATAAAGGTGGGGGGATGTAAGAGTATAGGAACATAGTTTGTGTATACTATTAAGTTAATTTGGTATCTAAGCAAATGAGATTGTTATAGATTTAGGATGTTAAATTTAAGCCCCATAGTAACTACAAAGAAAATATCAGAGAATATGCAAGCTCAGAGACAGAAAGTAGAGTATGGGTTGGAGGGAGCAGGGGGAATGGGGAGTTAATGCAAAATGGGTGTAGAGTTTTTGTTTTGGGAGATGGGAAAGTTTAGTAATGGATGGTGGTGAGGGTACTGCAATATCGTGAATGTGATTAATCTCACTGAATGAATGGTATGACTGGCAGTGTTTTAGATGGGAAAGCTTATACTGTATATATGTTCCCACAACTTAAAAGAATGAAAGAAAGAGCAACTAAAGAGACAGTAACAATTAAATGCAATAAATGATCCTAGATGGGATCTAGCAAGGGAGGAGACAAAACTCAAAGGGATATTATTGGGACATAATATAACTGGAATATAGACAGAAAGCCTAATATCAATGTTAAAATGCTTAAACTTGATAACTGTACATAAGGTGGTCATGTAAATGAATATGTGTCTTAAGTAATGTTCAAGGCAGTATTGAACGTTAGAACATAATATATGCAACCTACACTTGGGTGTTCAGAAAAAGGATTGAGAAATAGACGAATAGACAGAATGATATGGCAAATATGGCAAAAAAACAATTGGTAGATCGGGTACTGGCGGTAAGGGTATGCAGGAGTTCTCTGTATGGGGTTTGTATTATTTTTAAAACTGTCTTGTAAGTTAGAATATATTTCATAATAAAATGTTAAAGGGAGAAATGATTTAAAAACATTACAGGGTTACAGGGAGCAATCCCAGTTCCTTCTGGTAGCCAGTTACCATTTCCAGACCTTTCTGAATATATTCATATACATATGTATATATGCCAACAAAAATATAATATTGCTTTATGTCTGATTTTTAATGTAATGGTATCATATTAATTGTATCATTCTGCGAATTGCTTTGATTCAACCATGTTTGAAATATCTATCCATGACAGTACATATATATCAGCCCTAACTGCAGTTTTTAAAGTAATGATGCTACTGATGGACTTTCAGTTTTTTTCAATTAAAAGTAATGTTGCAGGGAACATCCTTGTATATATATCTCCCTGTACACATATGAGACAAATATTGTATGATCTCACTTATATGAAATAATTAGAATATGCAAATTCATAGAATAAGAAATTAGAATGCAGGTTACTAGGGACAGGGATGGGGGTGGGGAATTGGGAGTTAATGCTCATTTGGTACAGAGTTTCTGTGTGGGGTGATGGAATAGTTTTGTTAAGGGATGGTGGTGATGGTAGCACATTGAGAATTTAATACCACTGAATTGTATACTTGAAAGTGGCTAAAATGGTTAATTTTAGGTTGTATATATGTTACCAGACTAGAACTATACAAAACAAAGAGTGAACATTAATGTAAACAATAGCTTTTGGTTAATATAATTACAATAATAATGCAGCATCAGTTGTAACAAAGGAACCACACTAATGCAAAATGTTAATAATATGAAAACTGTGTGTACAGTGGATGGGGTATACGGGAACTCTGTAGTTTCTGCATGATTTTTCTATAAACCTTACAAGTACTCTACAAAAATGCGGAAAAAAAATGGATATGGGCAAATTGCCCTCCAAAGTGGCTATAGCAATGTATATTTCTACACATCACTGCAGGAAAGTATCCGTTTCCCCACACCCTTGCCAACAGTTGACCTGATGGGTGAAAATTTGTTTTTTTTTGTTTTTGTTTATTATTTATTTCCCTGATTAGTAGAAGGATATCCTTATACAAAATCAGTTCTTTAAAAAATTTTGTAAGCTTTGAAAATCCTTGAACATTAACAAGCCAAAATAAGATACACTATTCTTGGTAGGTTTACTTTCATCTGTGTTAAGTTTTTGTACATTGTGGTATATCACACTGTTACTTGGAGAAAGACTTGAATTTCTTTCACAGATGTACAGGCTACTCTCCTTCTACCACTAACTCTTAAATGAGGCTCTAAAATGGATTAATAGACATTGATATTACAAACCATTTGAGGTGGAAGAAAAGTGAACTTGCAGTTTTAAAAATCAACCACAGAAGTTCTTTACGTGTCTCTTCTTAAAATGAATGGAATTATAACTTTCTTTCTAAAACAATTACAGTTTGAATAATAGAGAATGAGAAAGCAATTCCTTATACTCCAGAAATTGTTTCCTTTGGTTTAATAAGTCTAAATGCAATAACCTTTTAGGTTTTAGTATGTTTTATGAATATACCCATTTTGATCTTTGGAGACGGCCACGTGAGACTGGAATACGAGTAGCACAATGATATACTGTAAAATGGGAACCTTAAGCTATTTGTTCAACATTTACTGAGCATCCATTATGTGCTTAGCTCCGAAAGCCTTAGGATGTAGGTCTTGCATATATTCTAAGAGACTGTGAAAAATTATAGGGCTAATTCTGTCATAAGATAGAATGTGGATAAGTATATAATAGAAAAAGAAGGGAATTACTGTGACCATGCAAGAAAAGGGTTGACTCACATTTCATTTGAAGAATATGAAAAGGCTTCATGGATGTAACTGAAATGAGGATTAAAGGATAAGCAGTACTTTTAAGTGGGGAGAAGGGGGACAGAGGAGAAAGTATACTTCACGTTGTTGGAAAAGAACAATGAACAACACTGCAATAAGATAATCATGGCATAATATGATTATGGGAAAGATGGTCTTGGGTGGTTGAAGGAAAAAGTACATTACGTAAGGAGGACCAAGGAATTCTGGCTTTAATCTATTGACCACTATTTTCAAAATTATGTTCCACTGGAATCTGGTAAAAATGCTCCATTAATTGGTCTAATAAGTTGGAAAATTCTCCATATTCTATTGGGAAGATATAATACATTTCAGCATGTTAAAGTGTCTGAGAAATCCTGTGTTCGGAAACAATTCTCTATGGGTTTCTTGTGGTTTTGGTATCTTCAGAGCAGAGGCATGGATAGCCTTTGTTTTGGGTAATGTTTTCAAGGATGCATGTATAGCCTTAGAAAAGAGATAAGAGTCTTCCGCCAAAACAAAGGGCAAGCAGGCTTATGCCTACTATAGAAGATTTAGGTTCTCTAGGCTTGGAGTACCTCCCTTATAATACAACCCACTGATCCTATTTGCATCACCCTGTAGCTAGAATTGAGGCCCCGGAACTGGTGCAAAAAAGTGTTGATAGCTTGGTTACTGCTGTTGCTGTGAGTAATAAAGTCCTCTAACTTGGATTCAAGTGTCTCATGTCTTCTGCCGGCATACATGAAACTGACAGGCTAACTTGTTAGCTTGTAAGTAGAATAAAACCTCAGACCCTTTGCAGTTCATGACACCCTGAAGAAACCAGTTTTATTTTGTTTAAACTACGGTGTCCCAAACTTAATTTTTCCCAAATAATTCTTAGTAATACTCTGTACGACAAACTCCAGGAAATGTTATAGCAGGCAATATGGAAAGAGTACTATATGGAAGGCAAGTGGACCAGTTAAAAGACCACTGCATTAATTCAAGTGAGAGAAGATGAAGGGCTTGGAGTGGAAAGGTAGGATGGCTATGGCCAATGTAGAAGATGAAGACAACAAAGAAGTGTCAATAATCACATAAAACACAGGAAGACCAGGTTTAGATGAGAGTGGGAAAAGACAGGAGTTTAACATGGGACATAAATTTTTGGATTGGCAAGACATTCATATGAAGATGTAGAGCAAGGAGTTATACTCAGATTTTTCCTTTTTTGTTTTAGATAATTATTATTGAGCGAAACATGTCCAAATGCATGAGTTAGACACATTTATAAACAAAGACAAAATTGAATATATGTCTTTGAGGAAGGGGAAAGAACTATTAGAGAGGGTGAAGTGAAAAATACAGGTGAGAAGGGGTCATGATTGACAGATGGTATGGGATTCAGGGACGAAGAAAGGGTTCAGCTTTGAATAAGACAGATCTTTTCCACTAAGATAAGAAGCAAAAAGAAAAAGAGGTATCTTGTTCTCTTAAGGACTTCAAGCCAACCACAGTAAAACATCATGGTGGTATAATGACCCACCATGATTCATGCTATGATATAAAAAGTTACTTGACAAACCCTCAATATTATTGAGTCTTGTATGGGTGAAACTAATGGCTGTAGAGAGGAGGCTAAGCTCACCTGTAATTATGCCTAGAGTTACCTCCAGAGAACCCCTTTTGTTGCTCAAATGTGGACTTTCTCTCTCTAAGCCTAAATAAATTCTAAGCAAATAGACTGATCACCCTCCCCCCAACGTGGGACAGGACCCCCCAAGATGAATGAGCTTTTCTGGTGACATGGGACATGGATTCCAAGAATGAGCCTGACCCTGGCACCAAGGGACTGAGAATGCTTTTTGACCAAAAGGGGTAAAAGAAAGGCAACAAAATAAGGTCTTAATGGCTAAGAGAATTTAAATAGAGCCAGGAGATTGTCCTGGAGGTTACTCCTATGCAAGTCTCACCAGACATGCCAAATGACCACAGTATGATAGGCCCAAGTCAACAGTAGTCCCCAAAACCTTAAAGAGTGCCCAGATCCCTATCTGAGACTCTATAAAGGTTTCATTCACTGAGTTTATTCATCAGAAACTTAGATCCCTCAGAGTGTTCCTATGTCAGCTAAGTCCCAAAACCCAGAGGCAATAGCCTCTTCAAGAACATGGACTAGATGTGTCCCCTTTGCTTATAAAGTTGACACCCTTTTCAACATGAACAGGTTGGAGTGGTCACTGCCTAGACATTCCTGAAGATCAGGAAAGTGATTGAACTAGAGGGAGGAGTAGCAACAGACAAGATGGAATTTAACAAAGGATTATGAATACTGAATATTAATATAATTTTCTTTTCCTTAGTTGCTAGGGTATTAGAATAGTTAGAAGGAAAGAATTGAAATGGTGGAACTGTAACCCACAGCATCTTTTGAAATTTGTTCTATAGTTACTTGCTAAATGGTAATTTGAAATCTATACCTTTTTGTATATATGTTATATTTCACAACAAGGAAATGACTGGAACTATGGTACTCATAATAACTTTGGAAATTTCCTATATATATACTAGTTATATCATACTTTGAAAGATATTACCTTTTTGAATGTATGGTATATTTCATAATAAGTAAATAACTGAAACTATGGAATTATAACCTATAATAGTCTTTGAAATTTGCTCTCTAACTACTTATTAAATTGTACTTAAACAGTTAGCACTTTTATGTACATATGTTATAGTCCACAATAAAAAAAAATGAAAAAAAAAGTTACTTGACAGATACTACCCCAATTTCCATTTTCCAGAAGACTATCACTGACCACTACATTTCATGGTTACCTCATGTTCAGTCTTTAGTTCTCTATTCCTTATCTTCCATAGGACCAGTCCTATTTAACTTTTTGTAGCCACTTAGAAAAAAGTATTCCACCTTACCCACATTTTACCTGTTCCTACTTGTGATGGTTGGGTTCATGTGTCAACTTGGCTAGGTGGCCTAGCTGTCTGGTCAAGCGGGCACTGGCCTGACGATTGCTGTGAGGCTATTTGAGGCTGGTTGGTTTGTCGGATCATCAGTCAATTGACTGCAGCTGACTGATGAATCATCAAGGGGCGTGCCTTCCACAGTGAGAGAATGCAATTGGCTGGATTTGGTCCGGGTGATCAGTTGGAGGCTTATATGCCGGACGGTTAGAGAACCTTCACTTCTTCTTCAGCTGCTCAGTGAAGCTTTTCCTGGGGAGCTCGTCGAAGTTGCCGGTTCGTTTCCTGAGGAGTTCGTCAAAGTTGTCGGTTCGTTTCCCAAGGAGTTCGTCGGACGTCTTCCTTGGAGTTGACAGCTTGTTGATGGCTCTGCAGAATTTGGACTCGTGCGCTCCCACAGTTGCCTGAGTCACTTTTAAATTTGATAATAAGAGACATCTCTCATTGATTCTGTTTCCAAGGAGAACCTTAACTAATACACTACTCAACAGAATAAACCAAAGATCTTACCATCTGAAATACATCAGAGCCTTCATTAAAATCCACCATACAAAAAATATCCTGTTGGTAAATGCACTGGAGTATCGCCAGGAGTTTGCCAGGATCTGGAATTCTTCATCAGCTTGCCTGGATGTCATCATATTTGTGAACAGAACATTTGAAGCAATTTTTAAAAGCAATAGTTTATCAGCAGTAAAAAAGGTCTGAATAAGCAATAGCAAAGTTTTTTCAATGGGGGAAAAATGGTAAGGAAGCCAAGCTCTACTAACAGGGGTAGGACAAACCTTGGAAAACACGGCCATTGTTTTGGCATATGAGAAACCTTGCCCGAAGTATTGGGGATTTCATCAGAAAGTAATAACTGCCTGACTCTGCTTCATTTTTGTGCCTGTTCCTCATCCTAAAGCTCTTTCAAAGGTCACTGGAAATTTCCAGCTTATTGTCTCTACAATAATCTTTAATACTCTAAATAACTTCTAAGAGTTTAAAGAGAAAATAGAAGTATTTTCTCCAGAGAAAGTGGGACTACAGAAGTAATCAATATTAAAATCTAAGCACATATTTTACTCAGTAAATAAAAATATAGTCAGAAGAATTAATTAGGGAAATATAAAAGGAGTCCAGGGAATTCATATTAATTGAAATCTCAAGTCATTTTTGACTTTTATTTCCCATGCGCTTTGTTTCCAACATCTGTCAGTTCTTCATTTAATTTCATTGCCAGCATCCAAAGTCAGATCTTTAATATCTAACATGAGGCTATTAAAATACTGACTCTAGCCCTCAACCCTCCAATCTTTTTATACAACAATATGTATCATTCTCCCTAAATTAATGCTTTCCTGAAATCCTTCCTCTCCTTGGAAACCACTGTCTCCAAACTCTTTCAACAATTATTCAAGGTTTTTTATCATCTAGTTCCAAATAATATATCTAGATTTTACCTGGCCTTATCATTAATAAATTTCAAACAGGATCCCTTAATTCCAGCACCTTATTTGCACCTCTATGCACATCACTGCATTCAGAATATCCTGTCTCTACCTAAATCTGATCCATCTGTCTAGGCCTAGAATATGTCCTATCTCCTCCACTAGGCCAATCCTAACCGTTCATTCCTGTTAATGTTCTTCTGAAATTTTATAGTATTTATTATTTAATAGTTTATTTGATACTTAAACATAAATTGCTTTATATTGCCAGCTGAATTCTCATATGTTACTTATTTCCCCAAACAGATGATAAGAGTAGGGAAACTTTCTTATACTTCTCATCCCAGTAGTACCAAATATATAGTATTATACATTTGCTGTTGCTTAATTTTTATTTGTTGAATACATTTAGGAAAATGTGAGCTAATTCAAATTTTTTCTTGTAAGATACCAGTAAAATACCAGTAACAATTTGGGTTAGTAAGAATTCCATTAGTTTGCATTTAATACAAATTACATTTAATACAGATACTAATCACAGTTATGTAGGAGTTGGTTTATTTCTTGATATTTTTGCATACTCCTGACTGCCAGAGAGAGAAACAACTGAATTGGGAGTAATTCTAGATTTTAAGTTTATTCATGGTTAATATTTACTATTCTTTTCCTTCTTCTACTAAGTTTTTATATTCAGCATACACCTGCAAAAATAAACATTCTGGAAACAAATATCTTAATTATACCCTACCTCCTGGGAGAAAATCCTTTAATAAAAGTTAGCAAGGCTTTGGATAAGATATTGCACATTATTCTGAGAGAAGGCTGTCTATTCCTTCACATGATCCAGGTTGCCAGAATTTGGAGAGCTTCTAAGTTCTTACAAAATTAGTTCTTCACTTTGTCATTTCATTTAAAGTGAATTTCCAGATCAGACATACTGATCTAAAAATAAAAGTAAAAAACACCAAAAAGCAAAAGCTATTTTATTAGATGACTGTTGCTTTATCTATCTTTTGGGACTGTTGTGTTAAAACAAGAGTATGAAGTTGAAAGCACTTATAAATAATAAAACACTATGTTAATGCTACATGTTTTTTATGTAAGTTGATACCAATTTATAAGGTGACTTTGATTTTTAAGCTATACCACAATACTTTATCAATGTTCTTTGTACCCCCAACTAATAAGGACAAATAACAACCAACTGTAAAAAGCAGTATATGTGTTACTATAGACATCTTAAGTGAAGATGTCTACAGTAAAATTATTTATATACCTAATTATTTAAATACTCATTGAACTAATTTGGTTTATCTGGGATCGAGAAATGATTAAAATCTTATGAGTTATTTAATTTAAAGTGTAGATGAAAGTTTATACTTGCACACGACACACTGTTTATGAAGTTGAAGAGCAGTGAACATGACAATAACAGAGCAGTTTCTCGGTGGGGCTTTAACAAGGCGACGGAATTTGTCTCCATTCATTCTTATTACAGGCCTTTTATTGGTCCATTCCATCAGCTGGCTAACCTTTTCTGATAACACCATCTAAAAAAGACAAAAGGAGCATGCTGTTAATACATTCAACTTGGCATTTAAAGTTCCTTTTAAGTAGGCAGCTTACTTAAAAATCAGACTAAAGAGCAGAGGTACAGAGAAAATGGGAGAGATGTAAAATTAAAATTTAGTAGTCAGGCCTGATGACAATTATTCTTAAAATTATATTCTTTCACAGTGAGATTTAATCAGACATTACGTTTTTAGTGTAAATTATTTATTATTTACTAAGAAATAACAAAAACTCATAAAACCTTCATTTACAAAACATTACAAAAAATGATGAGTTAAATCAATAGGCCTGTTTTATGTAAGATTTTGCTTCTCAGAAAAAAAAAGAGCTACAAAGAAACTACAATAGTTAAACAATCTTGAAAGTGAAGAATAACGCGGGAGGAATCACTGTATCTGTTCTTAAGGCTTACTGTATAGCTCCAGAAATCAGGGACAGTGGCGTATTGCTGAAGGGAAAGACAGAATAAAGAACCTGGAAATAAAACCACATATGTACAATTGATTTTTTTTTTTTTTTAGTTTATAGCTTTCATTTTATTTTTCAATTTTTAACTTTTTATTTTTATATTTACATAAACATACAACCTAAAATTTCTCATTTTAACCACTTACAAGTGTACAATTCAGTGGTATTAATTACATTCACAGTATTGTGCTATTGTCATCAACATTCATTATCCAAACTTTTTCATCCCCTCAAATGGGAATTCTGCACCCCTTAATAACTCCCCATTCCCCTTACTCCCCAGCCCCTGGTAACCTATAATTTACTATATTTATCTATGAATTTGCTTATTCTAGGTATTTCTTATCAGGGAGATCATACAATATTTGTTTTTGTGTCTGTTTTATTTTACTCAACATGATGTCTACAAGGTTCATCCATGTTGTATTATGTATCAGAAAATCATTCCTTTCTAGAGCTGAATAATATTCCACTACATGTATATAACACATTTTGTTTATCCATTCATCTATTGATGGATACTTGGGTTGCTTCCACCTGTTGGGTATTGTGAATAATGCTGCTATAAACATTGATGTACAAATATCAGTTCGAGTACCTGCTTTCAATTCTTTTAGGTATATATCAACTATGCTCAACTTTCTGAGAAACTGCCAAACTGTCCACCATCAACATCTATTCAAGTCTCTGCTTTCAATTCTTTGGGGTATATGCCTAGAAGTGGGATTGCTGGGTCATATGGTAATTCTATATGCAACTTTTTGAGGAATTGCCAAACTGATTTCCATAGCAGCTACACCATTTTACAATTCCACCAGCAATGTACTAAAGTTTCCATTTCTCCACATCCTTGTTAGCACTTGTTACCTTCCAACTTTTAAACAGTAGCCATTTTAATGAATGTGAAGTGGTATCTCCTTGTAGTTTTTATATGCATTTTTCTAATGTCTAATGATGTTGAACCTCTTTTCATATGCTTATTGACTATCTGTGTATCTTCTTTGGAGAAATACACGTTCAAGTTATTTGCCCACTTTTGTAGTGAACCCTTCAGAATGCCTTCTCATTTCTTTCTGTGCATATTTTTCCAATATTTTCTTTGTGATGACCATGGGGCTTAAACTTAACATCCTAAATCTATAACAATTTCATTTGGTTTATACCAACCTAATTTCAATAGCGTACACACACTATGTTCCTATATCCTTCTTTCCCCTCACCTTTATGTAGTTCTTGTCACTAATTACATATTTCTACATTATAAGTCCAAAACCACTGACACATTACTTTTTATGCATTTGCAGTTTTGATCCTGTAGGAAGTAAAAAGTGGGGTTGCAAACCAAAAATACAACAGTACTGGCATTTATATTTACCCATGTCATTACCTTTACTGAAGACCTTTATTTTTTCATGTGTCTTAAATTTGTTAGCATTCTTTCCTTTCAACCTGAAGAATTCCCATTAGCATTTCTCGTAGGGCCATTCTAGTGGTCACCACCTCCCTGAGCTTTTGTTTATCTGGTAAAGTCTTAATCTCTCCCTCAGTTTTGCCTGATACAGAATTCTTGGTCAGCAATAATTTTCTGTCAGTATTCTGTCCCACTGACTTCATGTCACCCCACTGCTTTCTTGCCTCCATAGTTCCCTAGAGAAATAGGCACTTTGTCTTACTGAGGCTCCTTCATATACGTTTCTTCTCTCTTGCGGCTTTCATAATTTTCTCTTTATCTTTGGCATTTGATAGGTAGATCATCATATGTCTCAGTGTGGGTCTATCTGGGTTTGTACTGTTCGGAGTTTGTTGAGCTTATTGGATGTCCATATTCATATCATTCATTAGATTTGGGAAGTGTTTAGTCATTATTTCTAGAATAGTCTTTCTTCCCTTTTCTTTCTTTCTTTTCCTTCTGAGTTTCCCATAATGTGTATATCTGCACACTTAATGGTATACCACAGTCTCTCAGGGTCTGTTTACTTTTCTTCATTCCTTTTTCTTTCTGCTCCTTAGACTGAATAATTTCAACTTTCTTATCTTCATTCTTTCTTCTGCCAGCTCCAATCTGCTGTTGAACCCCTCTAGGGAATTTTTTATTTCTGTTACAGTGATCTTTAACTCTGTTTGGTTCCTTTCATGACTTCTATCTCTTTATTGACACTCTCTTGTGTTAAACTACCATTTTTCTTTTGTTTCTCCATATTTTCCTTAAGCTATCTGAACATATTTATAACTACTTTTAAAAAAGTCTGTCTGGTTTGCCAGAACACTGGAACTCCTCTTTGATGGTTTCTTATTCTTTAACCTTCTCTTTTCCATGAGCCATCTTTTAGTAATCATTTGTAGGTTTTGTAATCTTTTGTTGCCACCTGGACATTTTGATATTGTAATGTCATAAGCCTGGAATTTGGACACTGAAGTGTCTGTCTTTTTAAGCCTGTGTCCAGTTAGGGTAATGACAAATTTCCTTGAATGCCAGGAGCTAACATACATACATACATTCATTCATTCATACATACATACATACATACATAAATGAAGAAAGAAAAAGAAAAAAAACCTTTCTCATATTTTGCAAACTTACCTGTGCAAGTTCTCTCCTTCAGAGCGTTTATCTCTCCTAAATATAAGTTAAGGCAATAGCCCAAGGCACACATGCATCTTGTCCTGGTCATGTCCACCTGTTTACAGGGATCTGAATGTCCTTTCTTCCCTAGGAAACAGTGTTTCTTCATGGTCCCAGACCCTGCACTGCATGTCCCACAGGCAGATGTGATTTGTTCTGTAGGAGAGGAACATGCAGAGCAAGTTTTGGGACAGCAAGCATGCAACAAGTGTCCTGGTTCAGTCCTTCAGGCTGCGCCTGGACATATTAGCATAGGCATACATGCTCCTGGTATGTGCACAAAGGTTACTCTGGTCCCTCCAGAATCTGGACCACGAACCTGCACTGGGAGCATGGGAGTGATAGGGTGGGGAGTGGGACTCCATCCAGGATGCCACAAGAGCCTACAGTTTTTAAGTTGCCTTTTTCTTGACTTGGTGTTTGCCCTGTTACTACAACCCTTCAACAGTTTTCTGGAGCTTTGAGGAAAACAGTTCTGCCAGTTTTGGGTTGTTGCTTAAAGCTTCTGTATGGGGATAGAGCCCACCATCTTGATTGGAAACTCCCTTTCTCCATTTTAAAATTTGATTGTTTGCCATTTATGTTGTTTAGTTGTAGGAGTTTTTATATATTGTTATTAAACCCTTTCAGATATATTGTTTCCAAATAATTTCTCCCATTCTGTAGGTTTTCTTTTCATTTTCTAATAAATGTACTTTGATGCACCAATGTTTTAAATTTTGATGAAGTCATATGCATCTTTTTCTTTTTTGCTTGTGCTACTGGTGTCTTCTCTAAGAATTCATTTCCTAACACAAGATCCTGAAGATTTTTCCTCTTCTCCTTGGAATATATGAATAAATTTTCTACTATTCATACAAAACAAAAATGTGCAATAATTTTCACAATTAAATTATAATATGCATAAACTTAAGCAAGCTTAGTCTTTCTATTCCCTTGAAACAGTTCACTTGGCATGGCACAAAATAACCTCACTAAGGGGAAGTCAATGTGTCAAATACTGATGGTAATAATCAAGTGTAATGAGAATGTAGGACTACAAAGGGATTAAGAGGGACAAAAAAGGGAGGTGAGACAGCAGTCCTCATTTCATTCTAATTGCTTACTGTGCTGGTTTGGATGTATTACGTCCCCCAAAATACCATTATCTTTGATGTAATCTTGTGGGGGCAGATGTATTCAGTGTTGATTAGATTCTAATTCTTTGATTGAGTGTTTCCATGAAGATGTGACCCACCCAACCGTAGGTGATAACTTTGATTGGATAATTTACATGGACGTGTGGCCCTGCCCATTCAGCATGGGCCTTGATTAGTTCACTGGAGCACTATAGAAACTCAGACAGAAGGAGTAAGCTTCCTATAGCCAAGAGGGACACTTTGAAGAATGTATACAAGCTGAGAGAGTAGCTACAGATGAGAGACAGTTTGAAGATGGCCACTGAAAGCAGACTCTTGCTCTGGAGAAGCTAAGAGAGGACAAACACTCCAAGAGCAACTAAGAGTGACATTTTTGAGGAACTGAAGCACAGAGAGGAATGTCCTGGGAGAAAGCCATTTTGAACCCAGAACTCTGGAGCAGATGCCAGCCGTGTGCCTTCCCAGCTTACAGAGTTTTTCCGGATACCATTGGCCATCCTCCAGTGAAGGTACCCAATTGCTGATGTGTACCATGGACACTTTATGGCCTTAAGACTGTAACTGTGTAACCAAACAAACCCCCTTTTATACAAGCCAATCCATCTCTGGTGTTTTGCATTCTGGCAGCATTAGCAAACGAGAACACTCACATAATATTTATTTTAATTAATTTGAGCAAAGTAGCTTAAGACAATTACAGATTCTCCTACTATCACTGAATATCATTAGAAATAGAGTATATGAGGAGGTCATGCCATCAACACGGCAACGTAAACAACTGCCAAAAACTTCTCTCCAGATATTCAGCAAAAAAAGGGGATAACCCTGACTTGTTCGGAACTCTGGAGGAGGGTGTGAATGGTGTGAATGGGAGAAGGACCGTATAGATGCCGAACTGAAGAAGAGAGCTATCAGGTAGCAGAATTCTATCCCGGGCCTGCAGGTCCTTTCACCTCCCCCTCACCCAGTCTCATGCAGCACGGAAGGAGCACAGAACCAGCAATTAGGATTCCTCTCACCTCCCACCTGGGACACAGACTAAAAAAATGCTCGTAACAGTGAGACAGATCTCCATTGCTTGGAGATTAGGGGGACAAGGGAGGACATTTCAAGGCCCAGATAAGTGAGGAGATGAAGAGTCTGGGAAAACATGGGCAGAGACTGTTTAAAGACCTGAGTCGGAAAGCCCTTCCCCCATCCTTAAGGAACACAGCAGCTAGTGGCCTGATATGTGTCATCGGTGTCCCAGAAGGAGAACAGAAGGGGAAAGGGGCAGAAAGAATAATGGAGGAAATAACTGAAAATTGTCCATCTCTTATTAAAGACATAAAAATACAGACCCAAGAAGTGCAGTGTACGCCAAACAGAATAGATCCCAGTAGACCAACTCGAAGACATTTAATAATCAGATTATCAAATGTCAAAGACAAAAAGAGAATTCTGAAAGCAGCAAGAAAAAAGTGATCCATCACATAAACAGGGAGCTAAATAAGACTATGTGTGAATTTCTCAGTAGAAACCATGGAGGCAAGAAGGCAGTGGTATGATATATTCAAGATACTGAAAGACAAAAGCTGCCAACCAAGAATTCTATATCAGGCAAAACTGTCCTTCAAAAATGAAGGAGAATTTAAAATCTTTTCAGACAGAGACACTGAGAGAGTTTGTAAACAAGATACCTACTCTATAAGAAATACTAAAGGGAGCACTACAGGCAGACAGGAAAAGACAATAGAGAGGGATTTGGAGAAGAGTGTAGAAATGAAGACTATCAGTAAGGGTAAAAAGAGAGAGACAGGAAAAAAATAAAAATAAAATGAACTATGACATATAAAATCCAAAAAATAAAATGGCAGACAGTAGACATTACATTGAGTGAAATTATCCAGAAACAAAAGGACAGATACTGTATGGTCTCACTAATATGAACTAATATTGATGAGCAAAATTTAAGAGTTGAGATCACAGGTTATCAGGAGATAAGAAGAGGTTAGAGATTGGGCATTTGATACTGAAGGAGTACAGAAGATTCTATGGGATTAACTGTATAGATCCAGAAATGGAATGGATAGCATAATAGTGTGTAAAGGTAGCACAATATTGTAAGTACTCTGAACAAAGATGAGCGTGAGTACAGTTGAAAGAGGAAGGCTAGGGACATTTGTGACACCAGAAGGAAAGACAGGAGATAAAGACTGGGATTGTATAATTTAGTGAAACATCGAGTGGTCAATGATGGTGATTAAATGAGCAAATATAAGAATGCTTTTACAGGAGGGAAAACAAGTAATTGTCAACATTGAAAGGTGTTAAAAATTGGATGGTATGGGGGAAAATACAATCAAGGCAAACTAAAGTCTATAGTTAATTGTAACATTGTAAGATGCTTCCATTAATTGTAACAAAGGCAATATACCAAAGTTAATGTCTATAAGAGGGGGATATAAAGGAGTGATACGGGATTCTTGTGGTGGTTTTGTTGTCTGACATTTTAATTGTATTTTATTTTATTTTTATTTTTCTTCTATCTTTTACATTTTTATTCTTCATTTGTTTTCTCCTTTTCCTCTTTCTTTGTGGAAGAAATGGAAATGTCTTCATATAGATTGTGGTGGTGAATGCATAATTATGTGATTATACTAGGAATCAGATTGTTTACTTAGGATGGATTGTATGGTGTGTGGATAAAACTGTTTCAAAAATAAACAGAGGGATACAAGTGCTGGAGAAAATGTGGAGCGAGGGATGTACTTCCCTGTTGGTAGGGAAGCAGAATGGCACAGTCCAGCTGGAGGGCAGTGTGCTGGTTCCACAAGAAGCTAAACACGGGGTTTCCATAGGTCCTGCTGTCCCATTATTGGGTATATACTTGGAAGACCTGAGAACAGGGACATGAGCAGATACTGCACACTGGTGTTTATGGCAGCCATATTCATAATTTGCATGGATGGAGGTGGCCTAAGGGTACATTGACTGATAAACGGAATGGTGAACTGTGGTGTATACATACAATGGAAAACTGAGTGGTGGCAAGAAAAAATGAAGGTGTGAGGTATGCAGCTAGGTGAATGGACCTTGAGGACAGTATGTTGAGTGAAATCAGCCAAGATCAAAAAGAAAACATTATAATGACTAACTATAATGTGCAAACTCTGAGAACTGAATCTGAGAGCACAGATTATCAGGGGAAGGCTTATGGTAAAGGTTCCTAGATTGAAAGCTCTTACACTAGTCCCATCTATTCATGAGTTGTAATGGTTATTTCTAAATTCTGAGATGCTGAGCTGTTTGTATATAACCTGGTCTGTTCCTGTAACTTCGGATATCTGTGTGACACCTGAGACTCCGAGCCAGAGTTTGGCAGCTCTGAATGTCAACATTACACCATACAGCAAATGTTAAAGAGGTTGAAAAAGAGATCAGACTTCAATTGGAGATACGAACAAAATGGACTTGATTAGAACTAAGGTAAACCAGACTAAAGGGAAAAGGATGATACTGACTGTGTTTTAAAACCTCAACTCTAGTGTGAGACCAAAGGAGGAGATGTTTATTTGGTGCAAAATCTTTATTTTCTATAGCATGCTATATAATTTAAATTGTATGATCAGTTTACTCAAACACCATAATTACATGGAACGTTGAATAGGGAGCGAGATCTAGTTGGTCTGTACAGGTTAGTGTGAAACTCATACATCCCAGAGTAATTTGGGCAGAGAATAAAAAGTATTTGAAAAGCCTCTTTAAGGGACTGGGGAAAAATGTGGAAATATTAAACTTCCAAACCTGGGAACTCCTGATATTCTCGCTTGTACTGGGGACTACCAATTTAGTAGGCCAAGCCCCTGATCTTGAGGCTTGCCCTTACGAAGCTTTTTATTGCAAAGAAGAGGCTAAGCCTACTTATAATTGTGCCTGAGAGTCACCCCCAGAGAACCTCTTTTGTTTCTCAGATATGGACTGTCTTTCTCTAAGCCCACTCGGCAGGTAAACTCACTGCCCTCCCCACTATTGGGACTTGACTCCCAGGGGTATAAATCTCCCTAGCAAAGTGTGACATGACTTCTGTGGATGAGCCTGGACTTGGCATTGTGGGATTGAGAAAGCCTTCCTGACCAAAAGGGAGAAGAGAAATGGAACAAAATAAAATTTCAGTGGCTGAGAGATTTCAAATGGAGTCAAGAGGTCATTATGGAGGTTATTCTTATATGTTATATAGATATCCCTTTTTAGGCTTTAGGGTATAAGAATAGCTACGAGGAAATACTGGAAACTGTTGAACTGCAATCCAGTATCTTTGATTCTTGAAGATGATCATATAACTATACAGCTTATACAGTGTGACTGTGTGATAATGAAAACCTTGTGGCTCATTATCCAGTATATGGACAGATGAGTAGAAAAAGGGGGACAAAAAGTAAATGAATAATGGGGGGGGAGTATGAGATGTTTTGGGTGTTCCTTTTTTAATTCAATTTTATTGAGTTATATTCACATACCATACAATCATCCAAAGTGTACAATCAATTGTTTACAGTACCACTATATAGCTGTGCATTCAGCACCTCAATCTATTTGTTGAATATTTTCCTTGGACCAGAAACAGTAAAAATAAGAATAAAAAATAAAAGTAAAGAAGAACACCCAAAACACCCCCCACCCTATTTTTCATTTAGCTTTTTGCCCCATTTTTCTACTCATCCATCCATATACTGGAAACAGGGAGTGTGATCCATAAGTCTTTCCCAATCACACTGTCACCTCTTGTAAGCTACATTGCAATACAATCGTCTTCAAGAGTCAAGGCTATAGGATTGCAGTTTGATAGTTTCAGGTATTTACTTCTAGCTATTTCAGTGCATTAAAACCTAAAAAGGGTTATCTATATAGTGCATAGGAATGCCTACCAGAGTGACCTCTCACTCCATTTGGAATCTCTCAGCCACTGAAACTTTATTTCGTCTCACTTCACATCCCCCTTTTGGTCAAGATGTTCTCAAGCCCACAAAGATGTTCTCAATCCCAAGGAGATTTACACCCCTGGGAGTCAGATCCCAAGTAGGGGGGAGGGCAGTAAGTTCACCCACCAAGTTGGCTTAGCTAGAAAGAGGGCCACATCTGAGCAACAAAGAGGTACTCGGGGAGACACTTACACACAATTGTAAGCAGGTTTAGCCTCTCCTTTGCAGTGACAGGCTTCATAAGGGCAAGTCCTGTGATAGATGGCTTGGCACATCAAACCGCCACTCCTCAATGTTTGTGACAACATTAGCAACAATCCAGTTGAGGAAGCCCAACACCTCTCCATTTTCCCCCAGCTCCTTAGGGAGGCCCTGCATATATATTTTTATTTTCTGTCCAAATTACTTTGGAATGTGTTGCTATTTCACACTAACCTATGCAAACCTACCAGGTCTCACTTCCTATTAAAAGTTTCATGCAATTTTGGTATTTGAACGAACTGTGTGAGTTAAGATTGTTTAGGAAATATAGATCTTGCACCAACTAAACATTTCTTCCCTTGGTCTCACATGGAATTTGAAGTTCTAAAATGCAGTCAGTATTGTCCTTTACCCTTTGGCCTGATTTGCCCTAGTCCTAACCACCTCTGCTTCACTCATATCTCTAACTGAAGTCTGGATTGTTTGTCAGCTTTTTTAACAGTTGCTACATGTGCTAATACTGACATTCATATCTGCCGAGTTCTAGCTTTGTGTTTCAGGTGCCACACAGATACCCAAAGTTCCAGGGATCAATTAGGTTATACACAAGGGGATTAGCATCTTGGAATCTGGAGATAGCCATTACAATTCAGGAATAGATGTGACTGCTGAAAGGGCTTACAATCTAGGGACTGTTACAATAAGCTTTTCCCTGATAAGCTGTGCTCTAACGTTCAATTCTGAGTTTATACATCGTAGTTAGTCCATATTGGTGAGGAATTATACTGTTTGCCTTTGTTTCTGGCGTAGTTCACTAAAAATACTGTCTGCAGGTTCCATTAACCTCGTTGAGTGGCACACAGCTTCAATCCTTCTCACATTAGCTCAATATTTCCTTGCATGCACACACAGCAGTTCACCATTCTGTTTCTCATTCAATGTGCCCTTAGGCCACCTCCACCCATTGCAAATCATGTATACTCTCTTCATAAACACCAGTGTGCAAATGTCCATTCATATCCCTGCTCTCAGATCCTTCAGGTAAATGCCCCCTAATGAAATTGCAGAACCTTATGGCACTTACATACTTAGCTTCGTGTGGAACCATCCCACTGTCCACCAGAAAGGCTATACCATTCTGCCTCCTAACCAACAGTAAATACATACATCCCTCTCTCCATGTTTTCTCCAGCACTTTTATCCCTGTTTATATTTTTCCATACAATTTTTAGAGCTATATTGACATACCATATAATTATCCACAGTATACAATCAGCTGTTCATGGTATCATCATACAGTTGTGCATTTATCACCACAATCAGCACTTGAACATATTGATTACTATGGGGAAAAAGTTCTTTTCTTTTTTTTAATGAATAATAAAAAAGATAATAAAAAGAAAAATAAAATATCATACAATACAGTAGTAGGGTCAGACAATATTGGGTGTTCCTTTTGACCTTTATTTTTTATTCTTATTTTTTTGAGTAATAAAAATGTTCAAAAAATGGATTGTGGTGATGAAATGCACAACTATATGATTATACTGTGAACAACTGATTGCACATTTTGGATGATTGCATGGTATGTGACTACATCTCAGTAAAATTGCATTAAAAATTGGCAAAAGTGTCATGCAACAGAACACCTACATTTTTAAACTTCCCCTGAGTAAGATCACAGTAATTTTTATAATATAGTCTAAACATTCCTAGTTCCAGGAGGAAGGGGTAAAAAACAAACCAACATCTTTACCAGCCTTTATCAATGCCATTTTTACAGATGAGAAAATTCAATTTTATAGATTGTGAAAACTAAGCAAACCAGCAAATTAAAGAACAGATTCCTGACTCTGTATGTGCACAGTTAATGAAACAATTCTATGTTTATTAAGGACTTTTTGATATATACTGCTGAATTCATCTCAATCCACCTGGGGGAATTAGGAAAGGATTAGCTGAGGAAGAAGGTAACATTTGAGCTAATAGTTGAAGGCAGTGTAGGAACCCTCAGGTGAATGGGGTAGGAGGAAGAGAAGATGCAAGACACTAGCAGAAGGTCCTGGGAATGCAGGGATTGAAAGCAAGAGGTCCAGAAATGCAGGTAATTCAGTATGACTAGTACAGAGAAGAGCCTATACTGAGATGAATCTGGAAGAAACAGATCACAGGCTATAGAGACCTTTTATACTTTGCAAATACACCTGCGAGAGTGATAAGGGTCTGAACAATGGCCAAGAATATTGCAATAACTGCCTAAATGGCAAATGTGGTCATTGTAAAAATCCAGAAAATATCAGTATATAGAGTAAATAATGAAAGTGTTCTCCTCATCCACCATCCCACTCCCCAGAAACAGCTACTGTTAGCAATTTGTTATGTAACCTAAAGTTAAGGTTTCTCTATACATATTCATACAGCTGTGTACAATGTTTTTTCTTCCTTTTTTTTTTTAACATAAAAGAGCTCTAGAATATAAAATTATGTTTTGCTCTGCATCTTGTTTTCCATGTAACAATGACTTGGAACCCTCCTAAAAAAGCACATCAATTTCTAGTTCCACTGGGTATGAGCCGGCTGACTTCACCATAGTGCTTATAATGGCCTATTTTTAATTTTACTTTTGCCAATCCAATAAGTAACTCATTTCAATTTGCTAACTTATGTTTTAATGGAATACTTCAAATATTTAGAAACATACAGAAGATAGCTTCTCTCTTATTTCTGTTCAAGTGGCAAGCATCTGACATATTTAATGGACATTTTAAAAGTGCATGTACATGTTTTGTGTACTAGAGGAAGCACAGAATGTATAGGAAATAGCACTAATCTGACTGACCTAGGGTGTTAGTCCTTCTGCAATATTAACTGTGTAAACTCAAGACTCGGGTTTCCTCATCTATAAAATGAGGGCACTGGTATATGTAAAATCGCTAATAATCTTTCTTTTAATTGCCTTTGTTACATTTAATGGAAGCATATCACAATGTTACTGTTGATCACAGACTCCAGCTAATAATCTTTTAAAGCTCTAAGAGTATACGGCTTTGAGCCACAAATGTTTCAAAACACAACGTTAAAATTCCTCTGCTTGGATTGCTTAAAGATGAGTAAAGAATACTGTATCTTCCCCACTTCAAAGCCTGTAAATTCCACATGGAGGATCTCAGTTTTGTTCACTTATGTAAACCAAATGTCTGGAACAGTGCCTGCCACGCTTGATATCTGTAGATGTTTTAAAGTGGGTTAAGCGCTTCTATTCTAACTAGCTTTGAAACATTTGGCGAATCAATAAATTTGGTATAGTTTTACTCTTAAGTCTAATTCTTACACTCCTGAAGTGAAAATGCTACAAAAAATATACATAGCTCTTATGTGTGCAATGAGAGAGTTATACACGCCGATAGCAAAAAGACGCTCAGATATATTTATCCCCGGTACATAAAGTCTAAGCACCCCCACGTGGCCCATACCCAAAGAAGTGTCAAAACTAGTAGCTATGTACATTCACAGGCCTATAGTTGTCATCCAGTCCCTCCCCGCTTTCAGTCTCTACGTTACCATAGGAAAAAGCTGTATTTCTTTCTCACGCACCACACAACTCTTAAAACGGCGGAACTGAAGCCATCAAAGCAACGAACTAGCGGGGAAAAGGGGCGGGAAGAGGACGACAGACACTCTCAAGCCCCACTTTCATTGGGAAAAGCCAACGTTGCTGAAAACAACGTCCTCACCTCCTTCTTTCTTTGGGCAGAGGTCGACGGAACTCGGTAAACGAGCAGAAGAGCCACTGCCACGGTAGCAGAGACATACCAAAGCCACCATCGCGCTGCCACGTTCGCTCCTCTCTCCCCGGGTAAGCGAAACTTCACTCATGCTAGCTTGCAGGGTGGGGCGTGAGAACAAGCTAACCGGCCCCTTACATTTCCTCTTTGGTCTAGTTCAGACCTGCCTGGCGGGGCTTCCCGTTATGTCATAGCTTGCCAAGCCTGACACCCGCTAAAAGACAGTTCACTTCTAATTGGTCCCCGTTAGCCAATAGAAAAAAGATAATCTAGAGGTTTTTCATTGGTCCGCTAAGGTTAATGGCGGTCCCTTTCATTTACTTAAGATGACGGACGCGCTAAGTGGCTCTTAAAACACGCATGCGCAGTTGTGAAATGTCCTGGGGTTTTTTTTTGTTTTTTGTTTTATTTTATTTTTTTTCCTTTTTTTATTTTTTATTTTTTATTTTTTTGGCGTTTATTACATTTTTTTTAATCTTCATTTTATTGAGATATATTCACATACTACACAGTCATACAAAACAAATCGTACTTTCGATTGTCTACAGTACCATTACATAGTGGTACATTCATCACCCAAATCAATCCCTGACACCTTCATTAGCACACACACAAAAATAACAAGAATAATAATTAGAGTGAAAAAGAGCAATTGAAGTAAAAAAGAACACTGGGTACCTTTGTCTGTTTGTTTCCTTCCCCTATTTTTCTACACATCCATCCATAAACTAGACAAAGTGGAGTGGGGTCCTTATGGCTTTCCCAATCCCATTGTCACCCCTCATAAGCTACATTTTTATACAACTGTCTTCGAGATTCATGGGTTCTGGGTTGTAGTTTGATAGTTTCAGGTATCCACCACCAGCTACCCCAATTCTTTAGAACCTAAAAAGGGTTGTCTAAAGTGTGCGTAAGAGTGCCCTCCAGAGTGACCTCTCGGCTCGTTTTGGAATCTCTCTGCCACTGAAGCTCATTTCATTTCCTTTCACATCCCCCTTTTGGTCAAGAAGATGTTCTCCGTCCCACGATGCTGGGTCTACATTCCTCCCCGGGAGCCATATTCCACGTTGCCAGGGAGATTCACTCCCCTGGGTGTCTGATCCCACTTAAGGGGGAGGGCAGTGATTTCACCTTTCAAGTTGGCTTAGCCAGAGACAGGGCCACATCTGAGCAACAAAGAGGCATTTGGGAGGAGGCTCTTAGGCACAACCATAGGGAGGCCTAGCCTCTCTTTTGCAGCAACCGTCTTCGCAAGGGTAAAACCTGTGCTAGAGGGCTCAACCCATCAAACCACCAGTCCCCTATGTCTGTGGTCTTGTTAGCAACCATGGAGGTGGGGTAGGCGAATACCCCTGCATTCTCCACAGGCTCCTCAAGGGGGCACTACATCTTTTTTTTTTTTTCCTTGTTTGTCTTTTTTCTTTTCTTTTTTTTTTTTAACTTTCCCTTCTTTTTTAAATCAACTGTATGAAAAAAAAGTTAAAAAGAAAACAAACATACAATAAAAGAACATTTCAAAGAGACCATAACAAGGGAATAAGAAAAAGACAACTAACCTAAGATAACTGCTTAACTTCCAACATGTTCCTACTTTACCCCAAGAAAGTTACCTAATATAGCAACATTTCTGTGAACTTGCTCCTACTATATCCATCAGAAATTAACAGACCATAGTCGTTCCTGGGCATCCGCAGAACGTTAAATAGCTTATCTGTTCTTCTTGGATTATTGTTCCCCCTTCCTTAATTGCTCTCTATTGCTAGTTCCCCTACATTCTACATTATAAACCATTTGTTTTACATTTTTCAAAGTTCACATTAGTGGTAACATATAATATTTCTCTTTTTGAGCCTGGCTTATTTTACTCAGCATTACATCTTCAAGGTTCATCCATGTTGTCATATGTTTCACGAGATCGTTCCTTCTTACTGCCGTGTAGTATTCCATCGTGTGTATATACCACATTTTATTTATCCACTCATCTGTTGAAGGACATTTGGGTTGTTTCCATCTCTTGGCAATTGTGAATAATGCTGCTATGAACATTGGCGTGCAGATATCTGTTCGTGTCACTGCTTTCCGATCTTCCGGGTATATACCAAGAAGTGCAATTGCTGGATCGAATGGTAACTCTATATCTAGTTTTCTAAGGAACTGCCAGACTGACTTCCAGAGTGGCTGAACCATTATACAGTCCCACCAACAGTGAATAAGAGTTCCAATTTCTCCACATCTCCTCCAGCATTTGTAGTGTCCTGTTTGTTTAATGGCAGACACTCCAATAGGTGTTTGATGGTATCTCATTGTGGTCTTAATTTGCATCTCTCTAATAGCTAGTGAAGCTGAACATTTTTTTCATGTGTTTCTTGGCCATTTATATTTCCTCTTCAGAGAACTGTCTTTTCATATCTTTTGCCCATTTTCTAATTGGGCTGTCTGTACTATTGTCATTGAATTGTAGGATTTCTTTATATATGCAAGATATCAGTCTTTTGTCAGATACATGGTTTCCAAAAATTTTTTCCCATTGAGTTGGCTGCCTCTTTACCTTTTTGAGAAATTCCTTTGAGGAGCAGAAACTTTTAAGCTTGAGGAGTTCCCATTTATCTATTTTCTCTTTTGTAGCTTGTGCTTTGGGGGTAAAGTCTAGGAAGTGGCCGACTAATAGAAAGTCTTGAAGATGTTTTCCTACATTATCTTCTAGGAGTTTTATGGTACTTTCTTTTATATTGAGATCTTTGGTCCATTTTGAGTTAATTTTTGTGTAGGGGGTGAGGTAGGGGTCCTCTTTCATTCTTTTGGATATGGATATCCAACTGTCCCAGCCCCATTTGTTGAAAAGACCATTATGACTCAGTTCAGTGACTTTGGGGGCCTTATCAAAGATCAGTTGGCCATAGATCTGAGGGTCTATCTCTGAATTCTCAATTCGATTCCATTGATCTATATGTCTATCTTTGTGCCAGTACCATGCTGTTTTGGCAACTGTGGCTTTATAATAAGCTTCAAAGTCAGGAAGTGTAAGTCCTTCCACTTCGTTTTTCTTTTTTAGAGTGTCTTTAGCAATTCGAGGGATCTTCCCTTTCCAAATAAATTTGATAACTAGCTTTTCCAAGTCTGCAAAGTAGGTTGTTGGAATTTTGATTGGGATTGCATTGAATCTGTAGATGAGTTTGGGTAGAATTGACATCTTAATGACATTTAGCCTTCCTATCCATGAACATGGACTATTTTTCCATCTTTTAAGGTCCCCTCCTATTTCTTTTAGTAGAGTTATGTAGTTTTCTTTGTATAGGTCTTTTACATCTTTGGTTAAGTTTATTCCTAGGTACTTGATTTTTTTAGTTGCTATTGAAAATGGTATCTTTTTCTTGAGTGTCTCTTCAGTTTGTTCATTTCTAGCATATAGAAACATTACTGACTTATGTGCATTAACCTTGTGTCCCGCTACTTTGCTAAATTGGTTTATTAGCTCTAGTAGCTGTATCGTCGATTTCTCAGGGTTTTCTAGATATAAGACCATATCATCTGCAAACAATGACAGTTTTACTTCTTCTTTTCCAATTTGGATGCCTTTTATTTCTTTGTCTTGCCGGATTGCCCTGGCTAGCACTTCCAGCACAATGTTGAATAACAGTGGTGACAGTGGGCATCCTTGTCTTGTTCCTGATCTTAGAGGGAAGGCTTTCAGTCTCTCACCATTGAGTACTATGCTGGCTGTGGGTTTTTCATATATGCTCTTTATCATGTTGAGGAAGTTTCCTTCAATTCCTACCTTTTGAAGTGTTTTTATCAAAAACGGATGTTGGATTTTGTCAAATGCTTTTTCAGCATCTATTGAGATGATCAATTGATTTTTCCCTTTTGACTTGTTAATGTGTTGTAATACATTGATTGATTATCTTATGTTGAACCATCCTTGCATGCCTGGAATAAACCCCACTTGGTCATGGTGTATGATTTTTTTAATGTGTCTTTGGATTCGATTTGCAAGTATTTTGTTGAGGATTTTTGCATCCATATTCATTTGTGTGATTGGCCGGTAGTTTTCCTTTTTTTTGTAGCATCTTTGCCTGGTTTTGGTATTAGATTGATGTTAGCTTCATAAAATGAGTTAGGTAGTGTTCCATTTTCTTCAATGTTTTGAAAGAGTTTGAGTAAGATTGGTGTCAGTTCTTTCTGGAAAGTTTGGTAGAATTCCCCTGTGAAGCCATCTGGACCTGGGCATTATTTGTGGGAAGATTTTCGATGACTGATTGGATCTCTTTGCTTGTGATGGGTTGGTTGAGGTCTTCTATTTCTTCTCTGGTCAGTCTAGGTTGTTCATATGTTTCCAGGAAATTGTCCATTTCCTCTACATTATCCAGTTTGTTGCCATACAGTTGTTTATACTATCCTCTTACAATTTTTTTAATTTCTTCAGGATCTGCAGTTATGTCACCTTTTTCATTCATTATTTTGTTTATATGGGTCTTCTCTCTGTTTGATTTTGTCAGTCTAGCTAGGGGCTTGTCAATCTTGTTGATCTTCTCAAAGAATCAACTTTTGTTGATATTTATCCTCTCTATTGTTTTTTTGTTCTCTATGGCATTTATTTCTGCTTTAATCCTTGTTATTTCTTTTCTTCTACTTGGTTTAGGATTGGTTTGCTGTTCATTTTCTAGCTTCTTCAGTTGATCCATTAGTTCTTTGATTTTGGCTCTTTCTTCCTTTTTAATATATGCGTTTAGTGCTATAAATTTCCCCCTTAGCACTGCTTTTGCTGCATCCCACAGGTTTTGGTATGTTGTGTTCTCATTTTCATTCGTCTCTATATATTTAGCAATTTCTCTTGCTATTTCTTCTTTAACCCACTGATTGTTTAGGAGTGTGTTGTTTAACCTCCAGGTATTTGTGAATTTTCTAAGTCTCTGGTGTTTATTGACTTCTAATTGTATTCCATTGTGGTCAGAGAATGTGCTTTGAATAATTTCAATCTTTTTAAATTTATTGAGGCTTGTTTTATGTCCCAGCATATGATCTATTCTGGAGAAAGTTCCATGAGCACTAGAAAAGTACGTGTAGCCTGGTGATTTGGGATATAATGTCCTGTATATGTCTGTTAAATCTAATTCATTTATCAGATTGTTTAGGTTTTCAATTTCCTTATTGGTCTTCTGTCTGGTTGATCTATCTATAGGGGAGAGTGATGTGTTGAAGTCTCCCACAATTATTGTGGAAACATCAATTGCTTCCTTTAGTTTTGCCAGTGTTTCTCTCATGTATTTTGTGGCACCTTGATTGGGTGCATAGACATTTACGATTGTTATTTCTTCTTGCTGAATTGCCCCTTTTATTAGTACGTAGTGGCCTTCTTTGTCTCTCAAAACATCCCTGCATTTGAAGTCTATTTTATCTGAGATTAATATTGCTACACCTGCTTTCTTTTGGCTGTACCTTGCATGAAATATTTTTTTCCATCCTTTCACTTTCAGTTTCTTTGTGTCCCTGTGTCTAAGATGAGTCTCTTGTATGCAACATATTGATGGTTCATTTTTTTTGATCCATTCTGAGAATCTATATCTTTTAATTGGGGAGTTTAATCCATTTACATTCAACGTTATAACCGTGAAGGCATTTCTTGAATCGGCCATCTTATCCTTTGGTTTATGTTTGTCATATTTTTCCCCCTCTGTCTATTAATATCCTTTATTGTACCCATACCAAATCTCTTTAGTACTGAACCTTTCTCCAAGTCTCTCTGTCCTTTCTTTGTTTCTCTGTCTGTAGGGCTCCCTTTAGTATCTCCAGTAGGGCAGGTCTCTTGTTAGCAAATTCTCTCAGCATTTGTCTGTCTGTGAAAAATTTAAGCTCTCCCTCATATTTGAAGGAGAGCTTTGCTGGATAAAGTATTCTTGGCTGGAAATTTTTCTCACTCAGAATTTTAAATATATCGTGCCACTGCCTTCTCGCCTCCATGGTGTCTGCTGAGTAGTCACTACTTAGTCTTATGCTGTTTCCTTTGTATGTGGTGAACTGCTTTTCTCTTGCTGCTTTCAGAACTTGCTCCTTCTCTTCTGTGTTTGATAGTGTGATCAGTATATGTCTCGGAGTGGGTTTATTTGGATTTATTCTATTTGGGGTTCGCTGATCATTTATGATTTGTGTATTTATGTTGTTTAGAAGATTTGGGAAGTTTTCCCCAACAATTTCTTTGAATACTATTCCTAGACCTTTACCCTTTTCTTCCCCTTCTGGAACCCCAATGAGTCTTATATTTGGACGTTTCATATTATCTGTCATATCCCTGAGGTCCATTTTGATTTTTTCAATTTTTTTCTCCATTCTTTCTTTTATGCTTTCATTTTCCATTCTGTCATCTTCGAGGTCACTGATTCGTTGTTCAACTTCTTCCAGTCTTGTACTATGAGTGTCCAGAATCTTTTTAATTTGGTCAACAGTTTCTTTAATTTCCATAAGATCATCCATTTTTTTATTTAGTCTTGCAATGTCTTCTTTATGCTCTTCTAGGGTCTTCTTGATTTCCTTTGTCTCCCGTAGTATGGTCTCATTGTTCATCTTTAGTTCTTTGAGTAGCTGCTCTAGGTGCTGTGTCTCTTCTGATCTTTTGATTTGGGTGCTTGGGCTTGGGTTATCCATATCGTCTGGTTTTTTCATATGCTTTGTAATTTTCTGTTGTTTTTGGCCTCGTGGCATTTGCTGAACTTGATAGGGTTCTTTTAGGATTTGTAGACCAATTGAAGTCCTTATCTCTACTTTATCAGTTCTACAGCTTCGTGGAGTACACTTTCTCTAACTAACCAGCAGGTGGCGTCCACGAGCCACCTGTTCTCCACAAGCCAGTTCTCCCCTGCTTAGCCTTTTTGGTGAGTGGGGGAGTGAGTCTTGTGGGGTCCAATTGGTGTACCAAGCTTGCGTGTGTAGTTGGTGTTGCCCGCCCTGTATATGGGGCGTGTTACTGGGCAGTCAGGGAGGTGGGGGTGGCTCTAACAATCAAATCTCCCTGGTGATCCTAGAGTTTTAAAGCTGCTGCAATAGTCTAATCCTTCAGTTCAGTCCTGCCACAGTTTGTCTCTGCCACTGACCCACAAGTCCTTGGTATTGGCGTATGGCTCCTGAGACTTGCAAGTGGGCCCCTCTTCCAGGCCGTGCACCCCGGGTCCTCTGTTGAGGGATGACTGTGCTATGTCACAGGTGAGTGTCATTCCCCCAGGGCAGTTCTGGGCTGCTGGGCTGTGTAGGGAGGCTCCCAGTCTGCTGAAATGATGGCTGAATGGGGCTTTGTTAATTCACACTGCTCTACCTTCCCACCTCTGGGACAATCAGCTGAGGTTGCAGGGAAGGCTAATGTCCACGCCCAGTTTTGTGGTGTGTGCCTGTTATCTGAAGCACTTCCGTCACACTGGGTTATCTGGGGCAGTTCTGGGTATGGGGCTGGCGATGGGCAGGAGTGTTTCCTGTCCACTAGGATGATGGCTGTGAGCGGACACTCCCCTTTTCTTGGGAAGTTGTGGTGTTTAGTGAATTTTCTCAGTCAGTGGATTATTGCGTTTTGTCTCAGAGCTCTCCTAGTTCTGCTCTTGATTTGACCTGCCCAAATTGCAAGTCTTTGAAGCTTTTTGTAATGGGTTTCTTAGAGTAATTGTTTTAGAAAAAGAAAAAAGGATTGAAAAAAAAAAGGGGGGGGCCCTCCTCAGAGATCTAATGGGTTATTGAAATGGTAAGAGACAAAGCAACCAGGGCCATTAAGGAAAGGTCCACAGGGCAGAGAGATCAGGTTTTCTTCGGGATTTGCATATGCGCCTCAGGGCCTGAGCTCGGGCCTGAGCTCTGCCCTTCCCCTTTCTATGTTCAACAGAACTCCAAAAATCCTCCGCTTTTATTTTGGAGTTTTTCGTGTTGTTTTTTCTCTATGCCTGTCTCCTCTCTGCTGGGCTGGCTGCTCTCAGATTCTCTGGTGTCTGGTCTCCGTCTATCTATGGTTGGAGTTTGAATCAGTAGAATAGGTTTCCGATAAGGGCTGCCACTGCAGTTCTCCCTTCTCCTTCCCAGAGCTGACAGCTCCTCCTCCCACGGGACTGAGCCTGGCAGGGAGGGGTGCGGGTCCCCTGGCCACAAAAACTTACAGATTTCGCTGATCTCAGCAGTTCCACGTTTTCATGAGTGTTGTATGAAGTATGCCCAAAGTCAGATTGCTCTGTGGTGTCTAGTCCACACAGTTCCTGGCTTTTTACCTACTTTCCTGGAGGAGTAACTAAAACTTACAGCTCACCAGTCTGCCATCTTGCCCCGCCTCCGAAATGTCGTGGTTTTTTGGAGCGCAAAATGGCTTAATGCTGATTAAACCTGGTATTCTCCTCCCGGCCCTAAAGACTCATTCAGACCAAGAGGTTCATTCAGAAGTCCTTGAAATCCACCGTTTTCATGAAATATTCTAGGGAAATAAGACCTAACTACGTGATTACTAAGAGCTACCTTAGTCTCTCATCTTGCCTCTGTCTCATCGTGCCACTAAAGTACTTCAAATTTAAAAAAAAAAAAGTAAAAGTAGGAAAGCAAAAATGTACTTAATATCACTGAGGGGGTTTTTAAAAAGCAAACGAACAACAACTTGTTGAATACCTTCTATGGTCCAGGAATCCTACCACGTGCACTGAGAAAGAGGATGTCAAAAATTATAATATAAGCTATTCATATTATTTATATATTTTTTAGTTAAACGCCTTGATACTTAAAGCACCCCCAAGGACTTAAATTACGGGTTAAAGAGAGCAAGTGCATTCTCTTTTATGTTATTATATTTGTTTCAGAGATAGGTGCAAGAGATTGCAAGGCTTTACTTCCTCTTTCATCGTCATATACAGTTTTCTTTAAACATCGAATTCTCCTATCTAAGTATAATAAAAATCCTCCATAGCTGAAGAAGTTCCCGTTTCTTTGGCCGAGTTTTGTTTATCACAGCGGGTTGACTAGGGATAACTTTACTATCGAATAATAGTATACCCAAGAGAAAAACAACCAACCAAATAAAGTCAGTCGCCTATAATTTGAATTTATTTTGGTGTGGTGGAACATATCATATGACTTATAATTTCATTATGTGGGAGAGACAAGGAGACACGTATGGAAACAAAGATAGCTTATTCCGCAGTGAAGAAATGTGGTATAGAGATGTGAAAAAAAATGTGTATGGACATCTTTATTGGGACAATTGGTGAAACTGTAATATGGGCTGTATTGTATCAGTATTAAATTTTCTTAATTTGATTAACTGTACAGTGGCTATATGTAAGCGAATAACCTTTTGGGAATGAACCCTGAAGTACTATTAGATAAAGGTGCATGATATAATGTATGCAACCTCCTCTCAAATTGTTCAGAAAAAAAAAACTATATATAGAGAGACGACAAATGTCGCAAAATATTACTAGTTGGTGTACCTAGGTAACGAGTACACAGTTCCTCCCTGTCCCCCAATATTTTACTATAAAAATGTTCAAACACACAGAAAAATGGAAAGAATTGTTCTCTGAATACTCACCTCCAAGATTCTACAATCAACAGTTTGTTATATTTGCTTTATGACATATTTATTACATATTTATCCATATAGTACAGGAATTCTTTTAACTATCCTTGCAACTTTTCTCTAAATTTGAAACTATTTCAAAATAAAAAGTTAAGCCAATTAGTATGTAGTAAAAGGAGACAAAATTAAAGAAGTGAAGGGAGTTTTGGGGGGACAGAAAGAACGAGCCAGTGTGGAGCCAGATACAAACCTAAGCCTTTGGAACTTGAACATCATCTTGAAGCCGATGCCTCAGACAACTCAGCCTAAGATCGATTCTTAGCTCTCCTCTAAAGAGCCCTAAAGCTAGTTTCAGGGGGTTCTCCCGTTCTTCATTAAACACTGGATACGTCATTTATAAAGGCTGAAACTTCATTTCCCAAAACCCCTCATTTTTTTACTGAGAAAAGCGAATACAATCTCTAGATGGGGTTTTTCAGATCTCGCGAGATTTCATCAAATCTCATTAATGAGCCTTGCCGAAAGCCATTTTGTGTTTCAGGGCTCTTTACAAGGGTAACTGAGCCAGCTGCAGCAGTTGCTCTAGTTGTGTCTCCAGCTTCACGATGTTTCCCTTGGCCAAAAATGCACTGAGTCGTCTCGGAGGTGAGCAAATCATTTTCAGCAGCCTTATATCCATTTGCCAGCTGTCCTCAGTCCCCTCCCCCACCGTGCCGCAAGTAATTGGGAAGATGTCCTTAGCATTGGCTTTCTCATCCGGAGTATCTGCTTCGGTTCCCTTCTCTCTGTTACCTGGCCCTGCTTTCTTGTTATTCAGTAGTCTGCCATTTCAGGGAAGGACACTTGGTGGATACCTCTCGTTCCTTAAGCGATTCCCTAAATTCCCTAAGTTCTATTTCCACGTAGAACTTCCTATCTAATTCCTATAGCCATAACGGAAGGGAACTGTAAATCTAGCTTTTCATTTGGTTTCATTGCAGGGAGACAACTTGAATGGTAGCCCTGCAGCTTTGAAATAATTTGAGGGTTATTTACTGAATATTAGTGCTCCGAAAGCAATTGTGGTCCTTTTTTTTAACCTATAAGTTAGGCAAGTACAGGGAAAATTTGAGACCACATTATGTATTGAGAATACACTAGATTGGAGAGAAAAACTCATTTCTATACTTCATTTGTACTGAAGATGACCTTGAGTAATTATTAATTTTTCAGCGTTAGCAGTTGTTTTACAGTGAAGATGACCTTAAGCAATAACCATTTAGCTTCTTTAGCCTTTCTTTTACTTTTAAATAACACTCAGGCAACTTTGAAAATAGCTAAAAAAAAAATAGTTGCCCTTTTGTTTTTCATATTCCCCAAGTCACATTTATTATTTTTGTACTTTGGGCAGATGATTCAACCTCTGTGAACCTAAGTTTCCTCCTTTGTAAAATAGGGGGTTAGTAAATAATACCTCATAGGGTTACTGAGGATTATATGAGATTACCAGTGTGTGGTAACCAAACCTTTTCTTGTTACAGAGGAGAGGTCTAAAGAAATCTTGTTGGGTAACCTGAATTTTGAGGTCATGAGGTATTGCAGAGTTATTTATCACTTTTTTTAAAAACTGTTTTTTAAATTTTTTTATTCTAGTAACAGATAAAATCTAAAATTTTCCGTCTTATCCACTTCAAATTATACAATTTAGTTGTATTAAATTCACAGTGTTGTGCCACCATCACCATCATCCATTACCAAAACTTCTATCAGTTTGGTAATCACTTTTAATTTCTTTTCCCTTTGAGCAAGTAGGGACTTGCACCTCAGGAAAGGGTTGTCTTTTGTTTTTAAGGTGGAATTCAGCACACATTTTTTAACTGTTTAAGAGCAGACTATATTGTGAAATGTTTGTAAATTTAAGCATACTAGGTATGACTGTTTAAAGATGAAAACAAAAGCTGTGCAAGGCAGTTATAAGAAGAAACCATTAAAGGTCAAATAACTTTCCTGAAATAACCCATTATGTCACCTAAGAGCCATTTGATGTGCTTAAATGCTAGTAGGGAATGGGCAGTATTGCTGTTTCTCTAACATGCTTTCCATTACATACTTAACACAAGTACCTTTTGAAGCCCTCTTCAAAACAATTAGGACTTGCTACATAGATTGGAGAGGAAGGGCAAAACAAAAAAAAAAAAAAAAAAAAAAAAAGCACCGAAATACCAGAAATATTCATCTATGCATTTCCCAAGCTCTTTCCTCGCCCCTCCTAAGTGCCTCTAGAGGCAATTTGAAAATTGTTCTACCCTTTCTACTTGAGTAATAGTAAAAGCAAAGTTTTAAGCTTGTCATTCTGCTCAAAAACCTTTATCTACCAAAAAAAGTGGCCCAGCCTTGGAGGCCCTCCACGATCCTTTCTGGTGTTATCCCCTATTACTTACATACCTTGTCCTTCAACCAAACTAGATTTTCCAGTACATTGGGCTTTTTTACCTTTGTACCGATTTCCCTTCCCCAGGTTTACATTATCAAATCCTACTTGTCATTCAAACTGCTTAGCTAAAATTCTACTTCCTTGTATTTTCATACTTTTTTAAAAATCAAAATTGCCCTAATTTTTAGGTTTAAAATTTTTTATGGTCATAAATATTTAGTTTGCTGTAATTTGAAATTAATTTTGAGTTTATTTGCCCTTGTATGTTGTGAGTTGTTGAACAATGTTGAGTAAACATTAGTGAAAATTTTAAGACAAATGTTCAAATTAATGAATAGGATGAATAGGAACCAAGTTTCAGAGGTTTTACAAATACCAATTTGTAGTGAATGTGACTAACATCACCTCTTTGCCTTCTTCCCCAACATATGAAAATTTTAAAACATACAGAAAAGTTGGAAAAATTATATGATGAACACTCACATACCTATCATGTAGAGTCTGCAGTTGTTCACATTTTGCTACATTTGTTTATCACATTATCCATCCATCAATCTTTATTTCTGATGCATTTCAAAGTTTGTTATTTTGCTTTTAACTATAATATTTTAACATTTTATTGAACTGCTTAATGCTATGAAGTTAATTTCCTTAGCTTTCTTGATTGGCAATATTGGTCACATGTGTTCTGTTTTCCTGATAATTGATAGATATACTTCTGTATCTTTTTTTTTTTCTTTCTTTAAGTTCGAAGCATTCAGCAAACAATAGCAAGGCAGAGCCACCAGAAACGTGCACCTGATTTCCATGACAGATACGGTAATGCTGTATTAGCTAGTGGAGCCACTTTCTGTGTTGCTGTATGGACGTATATAAGTACTATTGATTAGTAATTTCTGTTTTAGATGTGTCTCATTCTTCTTTTGCACATGTATTCAACGTGTTTTAACACAGTAGCATACATTTATAGTTAGGAGGGACTAAGCAATGCAGGAATTTCTTCATCAGCATTCAGCATTCATCCATCTTCTTTTCTTTACATTTTCAGTAACAAGTGGCTTACTGGATCAGTTGGCAGCCCTTTTCGTGTCTTATAGCTGTAAAAGGATATGTTGTTAAAATCTGCCTCCCTTTATAGTCTGTGTATTATTCTATTGCCCCACAGGAATTCTGATCCCACTTCTATGTAACAGTCTTCAGATATTAGAAAATTGCTATCATATCTCTCTCTGAATACTCTCTTTCAGATTAAACATCCTTAGTTCTGTCAGTCATTTTTTGCTACGTGGTTTCCAGGATTTTCACCCTCCTGGACACACTCTAGTTATTTTTTCTTTTAAAATTGTATGCACAGAACTGAGCATGGTATTCCTGACAGATGAGATGTAAAGTAATTTACTTTCAATATTTTTGCTTTTTACATCTGTATATTTAACAATCTATTTAGCAGTCACGCTTCTTGCTGGTTAAAAATAGGAATTCTGAAATTAAAAGAAATGTATATATATAGGTTTTAAAAAGTAAATCAACTCTTACCTTGCTAACCAAACTTTATTTAATAGACCCTTTCCATTCTTGTGTTGATCTTCCTGAAATCAGTTATACTATTACAATAGTTGTGTACTTAATTAGAAGGATAAGCAGATGTTGAACAAGTGTGTCATCAGAGGAGCTTTTAGAGATGAAGTTCTCCTTAATGAAGGGCTGTTAAAACTGTCTCTTTGGCAGTTACTTAGGTTGTTGTGGTTGAAGGAAGGAATATTTTGAGCAAATACTATAGAAATACACAATGTAAATTTGAATTAAATAAAATTAAGAATTCAGTTCCTCAGTCATAATAGCCACATTCCTCTTGCTCAGTAGCCGCATGTGGTTAGTGACTACTATGTTGGACAGCAAACATTATAGAATACTCCATCATCTGAGGAAAGTTCTATTGGACAGCACTGCTCTTTTAGTCTACATGGAGGGCTATATTCCAGATGAGTTTCTGTGTGTTTTTAACCTATAGAGCAAAATACCTTTGTCACTTTCAAGAAATAGGGTTCAAGGGAAAGTGGAGTTTGACTTAAATGTGTATAACTGACAGCATTTTCATTCTTAGAGACAGCAACACAAATTAGAATAGAATGGAACCTGTCCCCTTTTGGCAGAGTCACCCCAAAGGAATGGAGAGATCAGTAATCATCCCAGCTGATGTGATTATTGAAATGTTTCAAAACCAACTTATAATTGATGAAAGTAAAAGCATTGTGTGTCCATTAAAATACGGCATTATTGAAGAAATAAAGTACATTTGAAACCTTTTTTGTAGGCTTTGTTTCCTTTTATATGAAACCAAGTTCGATCACTTTTCATTTATTTAACCTTTGTTTTAATATTAAAGTCAAAATGCTATACAATCTTAAATATCTTTTCTCTGTAAAGTAGTGTAAAAGAAACATTTGGCTGTCACCCAGAAGTCTGAAATTATATCATATGATCACGAGAGATATTTTAGGTCATCTTTGAGCTTAAAATCTGGTATCCAGATTTTGGTTACTCTTACTTCTTTCTATCTCTCATTTATATTTATATTTGGAATTTGCATTAAGTTCTTTTCACTCTTGCCTAGAGAACTTACGGTGTCATCAGAACCAACAGAAGTATGGTCATAGAACATGAACTCCTAGGTTATTTGAAGACCTGTTGGCTCCTTGCTCTCTTGGCACGTTTATTTAGAGCTTTATAGTTAGCATTGTTTAGAGAAGTTTAAAATGTCACTTAAGAAGGGTTCTGTCAAAAACAGTTTAATCTCATCAAAAACAGTTGATTCACAATAATCTTTCAGTAGCCTCTCCTATTGCCTTACTGTTATTATAACAATGTTTCATTTTGTGGATTATAGTAAGTTCACTATATGACATGGGATTTCATGTTTAGCTGAAGAAAACAGTATCTGCACCAAGGGCTTCATTACTTCCTTGGCTGAAGGCTATAAAGTTTTCTCCTATAGCAGTGTTTTGACTGGTCAAGTATGAAGAAAATGAAATTCAGTTGAGTAGCAATATATATTAGCTAAGTCTAGAGATTTCTAAAATCCACTTACGTTAGTATAAAAGGTTTAGGTAACTGGCTTTTGGGAATCTCCAAATTTACCTAATGTAGCTAAGGATTTAAACTTAACCAAACATTTGTAAAATTTTTTGCTTATTATATTACGTGAAATACTAGAAGTGCTTTCATAACATGTCCTAACTTCTCATCAAATGCACTAATGTCAGAAATTTCATGGTTTGGGAAAAATTGTCATTACAAAATAAGGTTAGAAAACTAGTAACTAGCACCATTTTTAAATAAAATTTGAATACAAACATACCACATTTAGAAAGAATGTTATTCGTAGTATTATTCACATGTAACTCTAAGACGTGATTAAGCAAAATAAATGTGTTTCAGGAGGTCTCAATCTTCCATTAGATAGTTTTCATTGACTTAGGAGTATTCTAATGACAGGAGGTAATTTTCAGTATGATTTTTACTACTGTCAGGTGAGTGATAGTGTCAGCTATTCTGACAGGTGAAAAGAAATACATATGGTATTTTGGAATGTATTTTTCTATTTGTTTGCAGAAGTATAAGTTGCTTTTTGTTATAAAACCTGGTGATGATAGGCAGCACCTTTGAGCAAGCTTCTAAAACTTAATTTCATAGCTACCTTGTCCTGATGAGTAATTCTAAAACTACCATGGCCACTACTAGAAAGAAAGCAGTAGTTTAAGTCTTCAAATTCTTTATGCCATCGCAATATTCTGACTTTGCAGCTTTCTTAGTACATTCAGATAAAAAGTTTTATCCTCTCACACAAGATGCACTAAACTTAGCCCATAGCACATCACCTCAGTTAAAGAGTTTTAATACCTAGAGTTGGAAGATCATCAAAGTAGTCTTCCTATTCTTAAGTAACTGTATGTCTGAAGAATTTAGTATCGCAGGATAATATCTCTACTGAGGAATCTGATAATGAGAACTCTGATTTCTTCTCCATGCTGGTCTCACATACCACCTGATGTTTGCTGTTCTGATAGTGAAGAACCAGTCATTCCTTCTGATACAGAAGCGTATTTGACAGAACTTTTACCTAAAAACACTCGAGTACAGTTTCCAAATGATAAAAAGTGGCAAGGCCTTACTATACTAAGTGGGAAAGATGGTTCATAGCCTTCAAATCCCATATGAGAAGATTACTGAAGGAGAAGCTAAACAGTTTAAAAAGCTGTGAATATTTTCAAGAAAGCAGAAAGGCCCTCCCAATCTTCTTAGATACAGATACATCATAATCACCTAGTCCTCTGTGACAACAGGATGGGCTTCAGCTGTTACTTTAAATATAAATAAGTTGTAAATAATGTAGAAGGTTGAATACAGTCCTAATCAAATGTATGTTTATCAATATGTGATGGCTAAACTAATCAGAATAAAATAAAAACTATATTTTAATAAGTTACAATAGTAATCTCTAAGTTTTTAGTCTTTATACAAGTAAAAGTATGTTATATTGCTCTTACAGAAATCATAGCTTAATTAGTAAAAATATTATCAGAGTTTTTCTGGCATTCAAGGCTAAGTCTGATAACGTAGATACCCTCCTTTGATCTTGAACCACTCATGGATCGAGATGCTTCGCTTCATGAGACGTTTGTGTTCATGAAGCATCATTTAATGTAAAAATAGAATATGACTTAATTAAAGTAATTCTAAATCAAGAAGCTATAAATTTTCTGTAACTCAAACAAGAGGGAGCTCTCTGATCTCATGTCCAGCTGTGTCTTGGGAGAATGGGGGCTCCCAGGCTTGGTAATGTATCAGTTAATTTTTGCATTTTAAACTTGTTCCTTTTTCCTTAAGTGCTTCTTTAGTAAAAATATGTTAAAGGTGAATTTTTGTCTTGAGAGCTCCTTACTTTTAAACTATTGTCTGTTCATGTACTCTTAATTGGGTGGGAGGTTACTTGATGAAGCCCAAAACCATTGAACCACGACCTGATTAGGTTTAGGCCTTTTCTGACAGAGATCATAGGTTTGCAGTGTTGAGACAAACCTGTCACATTACATATTTGACCTACTCTAGAAGCACTGCCAGTTCTCTATTTGTTAGAGGGCTATGAAGTATTTTTTTTAAAAATTAGTGTGAATGTCATAAATCCCATTCTTAATTTCACTTTAAAACTGAATTATTTTTAGTGCCTGTGTTCTGTTCAAGTTGTTTCAACAAACATATAAAACTAGGTGTTGTGATAGTTGTAGAGGCACAGATTTTGAGACCTCCCCCTGAAGACAGTTAACTTTAGTTGAGGTATTAAAACCACATCATAAGCATTTATGGGGCATTTAACTATCTGCTCGACCTCAGCAAACTGGATTACTTCTTGAACATATCCTTCTCAGTTTGAAAGGTCAGTCAAAATAATACGTATAGTAATTGTGAAAAAAATGTTAGTGTGCTTGGCATTGATAAAGGGGATTAGGGATGATGCATTTACAGATATGCAAGGTATTTTAGAGTGAGGGAAAGGCTCAGTGTCTAAATGTACATGACTGATAGAGAATATTTTGGCCCATAGTGGTAAACTTTAATATTTATATAAAAAACTAGAGTGCTAGTAGATATGATACTACTCTGATAAGGTGATATTTCTGTTTTCTGTTTTTTAGTGAATTTCTTCGAATGCTTAAAGCAGTGCTAATATTGTAGTTGCAAACCAACTTGCAACTTTATTTGGGTGGGTGTAGGGGGGAGGGAAGGGATAATTCTTTTGGAAATACGTAATAGCAGGTCTAAAATTTGGTCTGGGCGGTTTTAAAGGTTATCTGTCAAGACTTAACAGGAATTTGACAGGTAGGATGAAAACTAACATCCTGTGTGTGTGTGTGTGTGTGTGTGTGTGTGTGTGTGTGTGTGTGTGTGTGTGTACCGTGTGCCAGAGACTTTTCTGAGCCTTTTACAATTATTAACTTATTTAATATTTGTATGTTGTGTACTAGTTTGAGTTCTGCAACATTCTCAGACTTGATACTCTTGTATGAGAACTGGGCTCAAATGGTTCCATTTGAAAATACAAATGGTCCTGTGATTAGTTTTCCCCTGTATCTTAGGACACATATTTGAGAAGAAATATGAAAAGTCCACATGTTGCTTCGAAATAAGTTTTAAGTCCTAGATTTAAAAAAACAGTAAGATTGGAAAAACAGGAGTAAAAGAATCATATCTTCCTTATGCCTTTTTTACCACGTTTATTGCATTGCATTGTTACATTTTATGCATCTCATCTCTTCTAAACTCTTGATGATAGATACTCTAATATTTTTTGCATCCCTGGAATCTTCTAGCTGTTTAAAATGATGGCTTACTGAGATGATTAAATGGGGGAAGTGGTTCAAAGCTTGGGATGGCTATGTGAAAGTCGCTCCTTCCCCCACAAACTTCAACACACAAGGACTTTTTTTTCCCACTTGGTCATTTTTTCAATGGCAGGGTGAAGGCAGGTTAGTAGTTGTGGCATTTACATGTGGAGTCAGGTTACAAAAAAAACGGAAGCGATTTAATTCATGTTGGGAAACAATGAAATATGTAGAAGACGATTTATAGGGAGTTCATGTGGTACAATAACAGCCTCTTCATCATGACTTTAAGTTAGGAAACTACAAATGACAGAGGCACTCCAGTTGTTTTTGTTTGGTTTGTGGTGGTGGAGGAGGGCGTAGGGATGGGGAGCGCCAAAAGGAAGACTTCTGCCTGAAGCTGCGCCTCGGTCCAAGGTCAGCAGGTGGCAGGAGAAGCTTGGCTCCAGTCTGTGCGTTCCTCATTCTCTCTCCCTCGTCCGCCCTGCTTCTGGCTGGGGCATCGCCCGGAAGTGGGGTAGCCCGGGGAGGGACCGGTAAAGGCCGGCGGCGGCGGTGGCGGCAGTGGTTGGAGGAAGAAGAGAAGCAGAGGGAGGAGCTGCTGCCGCCACCACCACAGTCGCCGTTGTTGAGACTTCTTCCAGTGTGTGAGATTGGAGCCCGCGCTTGTTGGATTTATCGCTGTCACGGTCTGCGTAGCTCCGGAGGCTTTACCATACAACAGAAAACACAGGTCTTGTATGGGCTTCCCATCATCCTCTTCTACTGGGTAGGGTGTTCTGTACTGTCAATCTGTACAATTGAGTTTGGTGAGAAGGTCATTTTAATCTGGGGCAGTCTCCAAATTCTTACTTCTTCACAATTTGGTTATTTACCGCACTTATGTTTTATCGTCCCATGGTCCGCGTCACTCGCTTGTACCCCGCTGGGGAGAGTGTCCTGATCATTCATGGTCTTTTTGGGGTAGCAGGAGGTCTGTGCCCGGTTTTGGAGGAGTCACATGGATTAGGGTCTCTGCTTAGTGATACCTCTTTTTACTTTGGAAACTAAGGCTACTAAGGTCACCATTATTAATAAAATAATAATTTAAAAATAGACATTTGCTTGTTTCTCTCTGATAGCATAAGCTAAACTGAGAGCACTCTTGTTTTCACTGCATTTAATCTTGTGCCCTTTTCCCATCCTTGTCCCATTCTCTTGCATCTTTATCTTTGATACTTTCTGTTGTAGACATTGAGGCTAACCTAAGTACCGACAACACTCTTCTATCATTTCACAGTTGATTTTTCAGGAACTGATATCTGTTTTAATCATAGACGCTTCATCTATAGTAGTATTACTTTCTGTTGAGACTTCATGTGTGCACAACATTAAATTAGGTGATACTGAGTTGGGACGGGGAAGTTGCTGCTGAAGAAGTAAGACCAAAAGAGTTTACGATCAGGTTAGGTGAGTTCACCTAATAATGAAGACAACGGGTTCTAGCAGCCCCTCTGGATTGAGTAACTAGACTGTTTATCTCATCCTTTTTTAAAGGATATTTTGAACTGAGGTTTTATTTTTTTTATTTTTGAAACTTTTATGATGAGAGGGTTTTTTTGGTACTGGAGGATTTCACAATGTAGTAGGAAAGACAGTTACTTAAACACCTTTTATCACAGTTACATTGTATGTTAGAGACAGAAAGTGCTAAGAGAGCGCAGAGAAGGAAGCATTTGAGCTGGGCCTTGAAAAATGGATTGGATTTAGCTTTGCAGAAATGGAGGTGGAGGAGGGCAGTCTAGGCAGAAGGAATAATGTGAGCAAAGTCCTGGGGGCTGAAAATATGTTGGGCATCTGGTAACACATTATGACAACATCCCTATTTCTAACACAGCCACATCTTGCTAGATGTCATTGGTTAAAGGAAAAAAATAATAGAATAGATAAAAAATAAATAAAAATAGAATAGATAATAGTAGATATTGTAAACTTAAAACTATATCCAACTACCCTCCAGCCAAAATTTTTAAAAAGCATATACACAGAAAAAAAAAAACACGTGGAAATGATGAAAACGGTGTTAATGCATAATGATAAGGTTTAATTCTGATGTAAATTCAAATGTAAAAGAGAAAAAATGCTTGTTTTACTTTAATTCTGACTGAGTGTTGTGTCTTAAATATGATTTGTAATGCTTTTTAAAATTGCTGGGAATTAATAACAACATATTCTAAAGCCAGGAGCTGTTCCAGGTTTTCTCTAAAGAAATATTTGCTTTCGTATTCTTCTCCAAATTGATTTCTCTACTGGTTTTCTACCCTTACAGAAACTTCTTATTATTTTCTAATTATAGTCTTACAAAGATCTTGATTCCTGGCCTCTACCTAGGATTAGGTTAAACGCTGATTCCCCCAAAGGATAGGTTAACATCTGTATTCTCTCATGCAGCAGGTTGTTTTTCTTTGAAAAATACATGCAGAAGCAGTGGAATTTGTTTAAAAAATAGAAAGGGAAGAGCAAGAATAATCCCATCTAACACACTACAACCTTTACTTCTGGGAGAACTTGAAGGTTCTGCATTTCTTTTATTTTTTTTATTTTTTTTTTTTTTCAGTCTCCAACTAACAGGAATTTATTACTGGCTTGATATTTTAGCATTTGCAATGGCCCAAGGAAGTACCCTCCTGGAATATAAAAGGAAGACACTGTCCTGGTCACAAAGATTATCTAGGACCGGGCGTCTTCACTTTTTTTTTTTTTTTTTTTAATCATCATTTTATTGAGATATATTCACATACCACGCAGTCATACAAAACAAATTGTACTTTCGATTGTTTACAGTACCATTACATAGTTGCACATTCATCACCTAAATCAATCCCTGACACCTTCATTAGCACACACACAAAAATAACAAGAATAATAATTAGAGTGAAAAAGAGCAATTGAAGTAAAAAAGAACACTGGGTACCTTTGTCTGTTTGTTTCCTTCCCCTACTTTTCTACACATCCATCCATAAACTAGACAAAGTGGAGTTTGGTCCTTATGGCATTCCCAATCCCACTGTCACCCCTCATAAGCTACATTTTTATACAACTGTCTTCGAGATTCATGGGTTCTGGGTTGTAGTTTAATAGTTTCAGGTATCCACCACCAGCTACCCCAATTCTTTAGAACCTAAAAAAGGTTGTCTAAAGTGTGCGTAAGAGTGCCCACCAGAGTGATCTCTCGGCTCGTTTTGGAATCTCTCTGCCACTGAAGCTTATTTCATTTCCTTTCACATCCCCCTTTTGGTCAAGAAGATGTTCTCCATCCCACGATGCCGGGTCTACATTCCTCCCCGGGAGTCATATTCCACGTTGCCAGGGAGATTCACTTCCCTGGGTGTCTGATCCCACGTAGGGGGGAGGGCAGTGATTTCACGTTTCAAGTTGGCTTAGCCAGAGAGAGAGGGCCACATCTGAGCAACAAAGAGGCATTCGGGAGGAGGCTCTTCGGCACAAATACAGGGAGGCCTAGCCTCTCCTTTGCAGCAACCGTCTTCCCAAGGGTAAAACTTATGGTAGAGGGCTCAACCCATCAAACTACCAGTCCCCTATGTCTGTGGTCATGTTAGCAACCATGGAGGTGGGGTAGGCGAATACCCCTGCATTCTCCACAGGTTCCTCAAGGGGGCACTACATCTTTTTTTTTTTTTCCTTGTTTGTCTTTTTTCTTTTTTTATTTTTTTTTAACTTTCCCTTCTTTTTTAAATCAACTGTATGAAAAAAAAAGTTAAAAAGAAAACAAACATACAATAAAAGAACATTTCAAAGAGACCATAACAAGGGAGTAAGAAAAAGACAACTAACCTAAGATAACTGCTTAACTTCCAACATGTTCCTACTTTACCCCAAGAAAGTTACATAATATAGCAACATTTCAGTGAACTTGTTCCTACTACATCCATCAGAAATTAACAGACCATAGTCATTTCTGGGCATCCCCAGAACGTTAAATAGCTTATCTGTTCTTCTTGGATTATTGTTCCCCCTTCCTTAATTGCTCTCTACTGCTAGTTCCCCTACATTCTACATTATAAACCATTTGTTTTACATTTTTCAAAGTTCACATTAGTGGTAGTATATAATATTTCTCTTTTTGTGCCTGGCTTATTTCGCTCAGCATTATGTCTTCAAGGTTCATCCATGTTGTCATATCTTTCACCAGATCGTTCCTTCTTACTGCCGCGTAGTATTCCATCGTGTGTATATACCACATTTTATTTATCCACTCATCTGTTGAAGGACATTTGGGTTGTTTCCATCTCTTGGCAATTGTGAATAATGCTGCTATGAACATTGGCGTGCAGATATCTGTTCGTGTCACTGCTTTCCGATCTTCCGGGTATATACCGAGAAGTGCAATCGCTGGATCGAATGGTAGCTCTATATCTAGTTTTCTAAGGAACTGCCAGACTGACTTCCAGAGTGGCTGAACCATTATACAGTCCCACCAACAATGAATAAGAGTTCCAATTTCTCCACATCCCCTCCAGCATTTGTAGTTTCCTGTTTGTTTAATGGCAGCCATTCTAACCGGTGTTAGATGGTATCTCATTGTGGTCTTAATTTGCATCTCTCTAATAGCTAGTGAAGCTGAACATTTTTTCATGTGTTTCTTGGCCATTTGTATTTCCTCTTCAGAGAACTGTCTTTTCATATCTTTTGCCCATTTTATAATTGGGCTGTCTGTACTATTGTCATTGACTTGTAGGATTTCTTTGTATATGCAAGATATCAGTCTTTTGTCAGATACATGGTTTCCAAAAATTTTTTCCCATTGAGTTGGCTTCCTCTTTACCTTTTTGAGAAATTCCTTTGAGGTGCAGAAACTTCTAAGCTTGAGGAGTTCCCATTTATCTATTTTCTCTTTTGTTGCTTGTGCTTTGGGTGTAAAGTCTAGGAAGTGGCCACCTAATACAAGGTCTTGAAGATGTTTTCCTACATTATCTTCTAGGAGTTTTATGGTACTTTCTTTTATATTGAGATCTTTGGTCCATTTTGAGTTAATTTTTGTGTAGGGGGTGAGGTAGGGGTCCTCTTTCATTCTTTTGGATATGGATATCCAACTCTCCCAGCCCCATTTGTTGAAAAGACCATTATGGCTCAGTTCGGTGACTTTGGGGGCCTTATCAAAGATCAGTCGGCCATAGATCTGAGGGTCTATCTCTGAATTCTCAATTCGATTCCATTGATCTATATGTCTATCTTTGTGCCAGTACCATGCTGTTTTGGCAACTGTGGCTTTATAATAAGCTTCAAAGTCAGGGAGTGTAAGTCCTCCCACTTCGTTTTCTTTTTTAGAGTGTCTTTAGCAATTCGAGGCATCTTCCCTTTCCAAATAAATTTGATAACTAGCTTTTCCAAGTCTGCAAAGTAGGTTGTTGGAATTTTGATTGGGATTGCATTGAATCTGTAGATGAGTTTGGGTAGAATTGACATCTTAATGACATTTAGCCTTCCTATCCATGAACATGGACTATTTTTCCATCTTTTAAGGTCCCCTCCTATTTCTTTTAGTAGAGTTATGTAGTTTTCTTTGTATAGGTCTTTTACATCTTTGGTTAAGTTTATTCCTAGGTACTTGATTTTTTTAGTTGCTATTGAAAATGGTATCTTTTTCTTGAGTGTCTCTTCAGTTTGTTCATTTCTAGCATATAGAAACATTACTGACTTATGTGCATTAACCTTGTATCCCGCTACTTTGCTAAATTGGTTTATTAGCTCTAGTAGCTGTATCGTCGATTTCTCAGGGTTTTCTAGATATAAGATCATATCATCTGCAAACAATGACAGTTTTACTTCTTCTTTTCCAATTTGGATGCCTTTTATTTCTTTGTCTTGCCGGATTGCCCTGGCTAGCACTTCCAGCACAATGTTGAATAACAGTGGTGACAGCGGGCATCCTTGTCTTGTTCCTGATCTTAGAGGGAAGGCTTTCAGTCTCTCACCATTGAGTACTATGCTGGCTGTGGGTTTTTCATATATGCTCTTTATCATGTTGAGGAAGTTTCCTTCAATTCCTACCTTTTGAAGTGTTTTTATCAAAAAGGGATGTTGGATTTTGTCAAATGCTTTTTCAGCATCTATTGAGATGATCAATTGATTTTTCCCTTTCGAGTTTTTAATGTGTTGTAATACATTGATTGTTTTTCTTATGTTGAACCATCCCTGCATGCCTGGAATGAACCCCACTTGGTCATGGTGTATGATTTTTTTAATGTGTCTTTGGATTCGATTTGCAAGTATTTTGTGGAGGATTTTTGCATCTATATTCATTAGGGAGATTGGCCGGTAGTTTTCCTTTTTTGTAGCATCTTTGCCTGGTTTTGGTATTACATTGATGTTAGCTTCATAAAATGAGTTAGGTAGTGTTCCATTTTTTTCAATGTTTTGAAAGAGTTTGAGTAAGATTGGTGTCAGTTCTTTCTGGGAAGTTTGGTAGAATTCCCCTGTGAAGCCATCTGGCCCTGGGCATTTATTTGTGGGAAGATTTTTGATGACTGATTGGATCTCTTTGCTTGTGATGGGTTGGTTGAGGTCTTCTATTTCTTCTCTGGTCAGTCTAGGTTGTTCATATGTTTCCAGGAAATTGTCCATTTCCTCTACATTATCCAGTTTGTTGCCATACAGTTCTTCATAATATCCTCTTATAATTTTTTTAATTTCTTCAGGATCTGCAGTTATGTCACCTTTTTCATTCATTATTTTGTTTATATGGGTCTTCTCTCTGTTTGATTTTGTCAGTCTAGCTAGGGGCTTGTCAATCTTGTTGATCTTCTCAAAGAACCAACTTTTGGTGATATTTATCCTCTCTATTGTTTTTTGTTCTCTATGTCATTTATTTCTGCTTTAATCCTTGTTATTTCTTTTCTTGTACTTGGTTTAGGATTGGTTTGCTGTTCATTTTCTACCTTCTTCAGTTGATCCATTAGTTCTTTGATTTTGGCTCTTTCTTCCTTTTTAATATATGCGTTTAGTGCTATAAATTTCCCCCTGAGCACTGCTTTTGCTGCATCCCATAGGTTTTGGTATGTTGTGTTCTCATTTTCATTCGTCTCTATATATTTAGCAATTTCTCTTGCTATTTCTTCTTTAACCCACTGATTGTTTAGGAGTGTGTTGTTTAACCTCCAGGTATTTGTGAATTTTCTAAGTCTCTGATGGTTATTGACTTCTAATTGTATTCCATTGTGGTCAGAGAATGTGCTTTGAATAATTTCAATCTTTTTAAATTTATTGAGGCTTGTTTTATGTCCCAGCATATGATCTATTCTGGAGAAAGTTCCGTGAGCACTAGAAAAGTATGTGTATCCTGGTGATTTGGGATGTAATGTCCTGTAGATGTCTGTTAAATCTAATTCATTTATCAGATTGTTTAGGTTTTCAATTTCCTTATTGGTCTTCTGTCTGGTTGATCTATCTATAGGAGAGAGTGATGTGATGAAGTCTCCCACAATTATTGTGGAAACATCAATTGCTTCCTTTAGTTTTGCCAGTGTTTCTCTCATGTATTTTGTGGCACCTTGATTGGGTGCGTAGACATTTACGATTGTTATTTCTTCTTGCTGAATTGCCCCTTTTATTAGTATGTAGTGGCCTTCTTTGTCTCTCAAAACATCCCTGCATTTGAAGTCTATTTTATCTGAGATTAATATTGCTACACCTGCTTTCTTTTGGTTGTAGCTTGCATGAAATATTTTTTTCCATCCTTTCACTTTCAGTTTCTTTGTGTCCCTGTGTCTAAGATGAGTCTCTTGTATGCAACATATTGATGGTTCATTTTTTTTGATCCATTCTGCGAATCTATATCTTTTAATTGGGGAGTTTAATCCATTTACATTCAACGTTAAAACCGTGAAGGCATTTCTTGAATCGGCCATCTTATCCTTTGGATTATGTTTGCCATATTTTTCCCTCTCTCTATTAATATCCTTTATTGTACCCATACCGAATCTCTTTAGTACTGAACCTTTCTCCAAGTCTCTCTGTCCTGTCTTTGTTTCTCTGTCTGTAGGGCTCCCTTTAGTATCTCCAGTAGGGCAGGTCTCTTGTTAGCAAATTCTCTCAGCATTTCTTTGTCTGTGAAAAATTTAAGCTCTCCCTCAAATTTGAAGGAGAGCTTTGCTGGATAAAGTATTCTTGGCTGGAAATTCCTCTCACTCAGAATTTTAAATATATCGTGCCACTGCCTTCTTGCCTCCATGGTGGCTGCTGAGTAGTCACTACTTAGTCTTATGCTGTTTCCTTTGTATGTGGTGAATTGCTTTTCTCTTGCTGCTTTCAGAACTTGCTCCTTCTCTTCTATGTTTGACAGTGTGATCAGTATATGTCTCGGAGTGGGTTTTTTTGGATTTATTCTATTTGGAGTTCGCTGAGCATTTATGATTTGTGTATTTATGTTGTTTAGAAGATTTGGGAAGTTTTCCCCAACAATTTCTTTGAATACTCTTCCTAGACCTTTACCCTTTTCTTCCCCTTCTGGGACACCAATGAGTCTTATATTCGGACGTTTCATATTATCTATCATATCCCTGAGGTCCATTTAGAGTTTTTCCATTTTTTTCCCCATTCTTTCTTTTATGCTTTCATTTTTCCATTCTGTCATCTTCCAGGTCACTGATTCGTTGTTCAACTTCCTCTAGTCTTGTACTATGAGTGTCCAGAATCTTTTTAATTTGGTCAACAGTTTCTTTAATTTCCATAAGATCATCCATTTTTTTATTTAGTCTTGCAATGTCTTCTTTATGCTCTTCTAGGGTCTTCTCGATTTCCTTCATATCCCGTACTATGGTCTCATTGTTCATCTTTAGTTCTTTGAGTAGCTGCTCTAGGTGCTGTGTCTCTTCTGGTCTTTTGATTTGGGTGCTTGGGCTTGGGTTATCCATATCGTCTGGTTTTTTCATATGCTTTATAATTTTCTGTTGTTTTTGGCCTCGTGGCATTTGCTGAACTTGATAGGGTTCTTTTAGGGTTTGTAGACCTATTGAAGTCCTTATCTCTAATTTATCAGATCTACAGCTTCGTGGAGTACACTTTCTCTAAGTAACCAGCAGGTGGCGTCCACGAGCCACCTGTTCTCCACAAGCCAGATCTCCCCTGCTTAGCCTTTTTGGTGAGTGGGGGAGTGAGTCTTGTGGGGCCCAATTGGTGTACCAAGCTTGCGTGTGTAGTTGGTGTTGCCTGCCCTGTATGTGGGGCGTGTTTCTGGGCAGTCGGGGAGGGGGGGTGGCCCTAACAATCAAATCTCCCTGATGATCCTAGAGTTTTAAAGCTGCTGCAATAGTCTAATCCTTCAGTTCAGTCCTGCCACAGTTTGTCTCTGCCACTGACCCACAAGTCTTTGGTATTGGCGTATGGCTCCTGAGACTTGCAAGTGGGCCCCTCTTCCAGGCTGTGCACCCCGGGTCCTCTGTTGAGGGATGACTGTGCTATGTCACAGGTGAGTGCCGTCCCCCCAGGGCAGTTCTGGGCTGCTGGGCTGTGTAGGGAGGCTCCCAGTCTGCTGAAATGATGGCTGAATGGGGCTTTGTTAATTCACACTGCTCCACCTTCCCAGCTCTGGGACATTCAGCTGAGGTTGCAGGGAAGGCTAATGTCCACGCCCAGTTTTGTGGTGTGTGCCTGTTATTTGAAGCACTTCCGTCACATTGGGTTGTCTGGGGCAGCTCTGGGCTATGGGGCTGGCGATGGGCAGGAGTGTTTCCTGTCCACCAGGATGGTGGCTGTGAGCGGACACCCCCTTTTCTTGGGAAGTTGTGTTGTTTAGTGAATTTTCTCAGCCACTGGATTATTGCCTTTTGTCTCAGAGCTCTCTTAGTTCTGCTCTTGACTTGACGTGCCCAAATTGCAATTCTTTGAAGCTTTCTGTATTGAGCTTCTTAGAGTAATTGTTTTAGAAAAAGCAAAAAGGATTAAAAAAAAACAAAAAACAAAAAACAAAAAAAAAAACGGCCCTCCTCAGAGATCTAATGGGTTATTGAAATGCTAATAGACAAAGCAACCAGGGCCATTAAGGAAAGGTGCACAGGGCAGAGAGATCAGCTTTGCTTCGGGATTTGCATATGCGCCTCAAGGCCTGAGCTCCGCCCTTCCCCTTTCTGTGTTCACCAGAACTCCAAAAATCCTCTGCTTTTATTTTGGAGTTTTTCGTGTTGTTTTTTTTCTATGCCTGTCTCCTCTCTGCTGGGCTGGCTGCTCTCAGAGTCTCTGGTGTCTGGTCTCAGTCTATCTATGGTTGGAGTTTGAATCAGTAGAATGAGTTTTCGATAAGAGCAGCCACTGCAGTTCTCCCTTCTCCTTCCGGGAGCTGACAGCCCCTCCTCCCCCGGGACTGAGCCTGGCAGGGAGGGGCGCGGGTCCCCTGGCCGCAAAAACTTACAGATTTCGCTGATCTCAGCAGTTCCACGTTTTCATGAGTGTTGTATGAAGTATGCCCAAAGACAGATTGCTCTGTGGTGTCCAGTCCACGCAGTTCCTGGCTTTTTACCTACTTTCCTGGAGGAGTAACTAAAACATACAGCTCACCAGTCTGCCATCTTGCCCCGCCTCCCCTGCATTTCTTTTATAAATTCCTTGATATAACTCCTTTTATTTATGTATTTAAAAATTCTTGACAAACTTTAATCAAGACTTTTAACAACCCAGTGAGTAAAAATAATCTTCATTTGCTAGTTGGGAAAGTAAGTTGTGAGGAGTGAAGATTTATCTGATGTGATACAGTGACTGGCAGAGATGAGAATAACGTTTTGGAGTTTTGTCTCAAAAAAGTTTTAGCAATGACTTTTCTAAATGGTGATTTTTCATAGAACGTAAGTCAAGGTAGTGGCAGGGAAGTGGGGAGGCATTAGCCAGCAGTAAGGCAGAGTATTTCAGTTCAGTCTACCATCCCAGCAATTATGTTTTTCAGTTCTAAATCTCAGTCTTCAGGTTGATTTAATGTGATATAACTTGCTTGCTGACTTGCTGAGAGAGTACGGCAGAAAAAGTATAAAAATTCCTTTAGAATGTGTTTCATTAAAGTGAAAGGTACAGTGTTTCTGGTTTCATAAATATGTTCTGGTTTTTCCAGCACTGTTAGCAAATTGAAGTGATTTCCTCATCTTTGTGAGCCCACACGTGTGGAATATTGGTAGAATACATCATTTTTTCACATATATTTCTTTCCTTAAAGGAAATTATAAAATATCTCCATTTTGAGCCACTTAGTTGCACTTTGTCCCATGTTTCTGTCCACATTTAGAATTATTCAGCTACGTCTCAAGATATTTAAAAAATTTTACCCACTTTTGCTTTGGAAATCCAATTTTCCAGGCCTATAAACATAAGTGTATTTTAACAGTTTACTAATTGGAAGAAATGGATTATTTCATATCTCAGGGAAATTGTTTTAGCCTGGCTAAACTGTTTAGTTGATTTTGTTTGTAAAAATTAATGTGTTTTGTTTTATGTTGTAATTGCTGCTGATCCTGCATGTGCAGTTGATATCCCAACCAAAAATAACTGAATTGTTCCCTTCCTCCACTCCCATTTGAGAGTTTGCAGAGCATTGTATACTTCTTGGGATTGTGAAGAAAATAGATTCTACACTCATAAGTGTTCACCTGAAGTGAGCATTAAGAGGGCTTCTGTTAAGACCTGAAAATCTGTAACAGAGAGAAAGAATTCCAAAGTGGAGAGTCCTCTAAAGAAAATTCTCAGGACTGTTTAGGATAAACCTGTGGCTGACCTCTGGTGTCATGAGGCTACTTAAGAATTGATCCTTAAGCTAACAAAAGCTTATAGAGAGTTTAGTTGTTAAAGATTTCTGAGTGGTAGGAATAAAATAATAATCTGAAATGGCAATTTTAAAAAATGATTCCATTCCCAATAGCATCTAACATCTAAAAGAATAAAACACCTAGGAACAAATTAACCAGGAGGTGAAGGAGACTTGTATACTGAAAAACGAAGCACTGCTGAAAGAAATTAAAAACTTAAATAAATGGCAAGACATCTCATGTTCATGGGTAGGGAGACTCAGATGGCTAAGATGTCAATACTACCTAAAGCAATCTATAGATTGAACGCGATACCTGTCAAAATCTCAGTGGGCTTTTTTGCAGAATTGGAAAAGCCAATCCTCAAATTTACATGTACTCACAAGAGGCCCCATTAGCCAAATCAATATTGAAGAAGAAGGAAAAGGTATCTAATTTTTTTGGTGATAAAATTATGTACTCTAAGAATTGTAATTGCGTTCTTAAATTGTTAAATCTAACATCAAATTAATATTAAACATAATTAATTAATAAAAACACTGTATTATTAACTATTGTTAATGTTAAATTATTTGCATATAGATACTTTCGTTTTGACCTATAAGTGCTTTCTCTTATGTTACTCTATCTTTTACTGTTAATTTTAAGTATTACCTTTTAGTTCAGATTTATAACCATAATATTCCTGATATTAATTTCTAACCACAACTGTAAGTGCATTTTTATGTATTAACAATCTGATTGGTGTCACAGTTCAAGGATTATCTTCTTAAAGCTCAGTGTTTTTCTTGTTCATGTGTTTTCTAACTAACTGATAAAAGGATTAATTTTGGTCACACATACTTTTGTAGTCTCCAGATAGTTTTAAAGCCTTAAATCCATTGTGTGATGATGTACAAAAGAATAATTTATTTAGTATAGTATATTATTTGACCTCAAGTGTCAGAGCATGATCATGATTGCCAAAGAGTTTGTCCACTGTATTTATTACCAAAATCCCCTACAAATTCCTGATGCTTAAAGTTAGGGGAAGTAGCAAGTCATGGGATTTTTTTTTTCACTTTTGTAAAAGATTAAATTTGAACTTACACAGCCTGCTGCGTTGACAAATGTATTACATGGGACCTTCTTTACTAAAAAATTATTCATTGTTTATCTGAAATTCAGATTTAACTGGGTGTTCTGTATTTTCATTTGCTAAATCTTGCAACCCTAATATGTGATTTTATGACTTCAAGAGAGCTATATTAACCAATACACTGTGGTGTTAGTGCAAGAGTAGACATGTAGTTCATGGGACAAAATAGAAAGCTAGAAATAGACCTACAAATAGATAGTCAATTCATTTTTGACAAGGTTATTCAATGGGGAAAGTATAGTCTTTCCAACAAATGGTGCCAGCAAAACTAGGTATCTGTATGACAAAAATGAACCTTAACAACAACAAAACAAAGATCAAAGTACTAAGCATCAAAGCTTTGTTAGGGCGAGGTTAGCATCATCCCTCTGGGATGTCTACTGAATACCGTGGATGTTCAGTGAGGGCTTTCCTGAATCCCAAGACAGACCCATTTCACTCCAGTTTTACACCTGTGGTTCCACTGTTTGCTGAGGTTCTGAAAGACCATTGGTATTTCTCCTTCACAGAGATAATCAGACTTGATAGAATATATTGTTCATATATGTAACCCAACATCTCCACAATTTTCTAAATCTTCTAGAGATAAAAAAATTTTGTAGTAAAGGAGAGTCTAAAGTTGTATGTAATGGTGCCTAAGAGTCTCCCCCTGAGTACCTCTTTGTTGCTCAGATGTGGCCCTCTCTCTCTCTAACTGAGCCATCTCGACAGGTGAACTCGCTGCCTTCCCCCCTACATGGGACCCGACTCCCAGGGTTGTAAATCTCCCTGGCAACGCAGAGTATGACTTCCGGGAATGAATGTGGACCCGGCATCGTGGGACTGAGAGTATCTTCTTGACCAAAAGGTGGATGCAAAATGAGATGAAATGGTTTCAGTGGCTGAGAGATTCCAAATGGAGTCGAGAGGTCACTGTGGTGGACATTCTTATGCACTATATAGATAACACCTCTTAGGCTTTAATGTATTGGAATAGCTTTAAGTAAATAGCTGAAACTACCAAACTCCAGCCTAGCAGTCTGGACTCCTGAAGACAATTATACAATAATGTAGATTACAAGGGGTGACAGTGTGATTGTGAAGACCTTGTGGATCACACCCCCTTTATCTAGTGTATGGATGAGTGGAGGAATGGGGATAAAAACTAAAGGACAAATGGGGTGGGCTGGGGGGATGATTTGGGTGTTTTTTTTCACTTTTATTTTTTATTCTTGTTCTGGTTCTTTCTGATGTAAGGAAAATGTTCAGAGAGAGATTGTGGTGATGAACGCATAACTATGTTATCATACTGTGGACAGTGGATTGTATATCATGGATGATTGTATGGTGTGTGAATGTATTTCAATAAAACTGAATTTAATTAAAAAAATTTTGTGGTATTATTTTATCTAATAGTTAACAAAAGAGACATCTACTTACAGCCAATCAACATGACACAAATTGAAAATTTTCTCCTATTTGGTGTTAGGAGACACATTGCTGAATCCCGTGCTAGTTAAACTGCTGAAGGTAAAATAAAGTGCTGTGACGTATTTGCCTTTAATGGATGGTCCAGAACTTGAGACACTCCTGTTGTAAAGTTTCCGAATTTGCTGTCCTAAGGAATCCAACCATCCAATTTTGTCAATCGGGTATGGCCTTTCAACATTACCAATCGCATACCACATGCAAGCCAGCCAGTGAACAATCAGGGCAAAAATGCACATTAAGAGCATCAGAACAGCAGCATCATGTTCTGAATATCGATCAAGTTTCCTGGCCACTTGCACAAGACCAAGGAGTCATTGAGCTGTTTTCAAAAGAGTAGTTAACATTGTTGTTTCATCAGTACCAGATCCAAAAATTAGCAAGTCAAAAGGAATTGCTGCACCCGTGTCAATCAGGAACTAGCCTTTGAAGTAGTGTTGGCAGGATCACTTACCACCTCTTCATTTTGATTTACATATGTTGTTCTGAAGTTTATTAGAGTATCTGTGATAAACATAATATCCACAATCAAAGGGCTGCATGAGTAGCCATATTCTTGTCTTTTCTGTTCTTCTCTGTCATTGTGGAGAAAGGCTGCAGAGTAGGGGATGAATATAGCAGTGTATATGACCAACAGCAAAATAAGCCAATCCCAGACAGCTCTGAAGGGACCGTAGTTTAATATTGTAAACTTGTTTATGCACGGTGTCTGCAATTTATATTCCGGCAAGACATCTGCTCCTAAAGAGGGAACCTGGGTTACTTCCTCTGTCACATTGTGTGTTCAGTCTTTAACCTTGGGTGCAATAATGATTTTATCTGAAGAAGGAGGGAATGTATTTTTCTTTTCAGTTTTGACATCTGAAAACTTCAGAATGAGCTGCAGAATCTTGTTAGTAGTGCTGTATTTGTTGAGGTTTGAATCCAACGTGGATCCCAGAAGGCTCGACTTGATATGATTAAAAGGCCCTTCACTTGCATGTCAAGTCTCTAAATATGTTCTTGGGGTGGACACTGAATCCTTCTATATCATGCACAGAAGATGCCTTGCGTATACTGCAAATGCCTTCCTTCGATCTGGAATGGGTCAACTGGGAACTTGACTGTTGCATGTCAGGATAGAGTCGGTCCCATTGTCTTTTGGGAGAGGAATGGTCAGGAGGTCCTGATATATTCACCAAAGGAGAACATTTGCTGGGCTGTATCAAGGCTTTTGTATCATCTGCTTCAGAGGGGCTGCAGCTGTCTTTGGTAGGAGACTTAAAGTGCTTGAAGCTACTGAATCATCACTGTGCTTAGAAGAATCGATTACTACCACATCAGGATCTTGTGATAAGGACCAGTTTGGATGTATGTCCCCCAGAACGCCATTATCTTTGATGCAGTCATATGATTAGATTGTTATTATTTGAGTGTTTCCATGGAGATGGGACCCACCCAACTGTAGGTGGTGATAACTCTGATTAGATAATTTCCATGGAGGCGTGGCCCCGCCCTTTCAGCATGGGCCTTGATTAATTCACTGGAGCCCTATAAAAGCTCAGACAGAAGGAGCAAGCTTGTTACAGCCAAGAGGAACACTTTGAAGAACACACAGGAGCTGAGAGAGGAGCTTCAGCTTACAGAGACATTTTGGAGACAGCTTTTGAAAGCAGACTTCTGCTCCAGAGAAGCTAAGAGAGGACAAACGCCCCAAGAGCAACTGAGAATGACATTTTGAAGAGGAACTATGGCCTAGAGAGGAACATTCTGGGGCAAAGCCATTTTGAAACCAGAACTTGGAGCAGACACCAGCCACATGCCTTCCCAGCTAACAGAGGTTTTCCGGATGCCATTGGCCTTCCTCCAGTGAAGTTACCTGATTGTTGATGGATGCTTTATGGCTTTAAGACTGTAACTGTGTAACCAAATATCTCCCCTTTATAAAAGCCAATCCATTTCTGGTATTTTGCATTCTGGCAGCGTTAGGAAACCAGAACAGACTGCTTTCTGTAGGTGAGAACTCTCAGACCAGGGAACTTGAACCCAAAAAGTTTTCATGACTGTGGGGGCTGGCCAGTCTGAATTCCATGGGGCAGGCTGGAGGCTGGAAATTCTGATGAGAGTTACATTGACTTCCGTAGTTTCAGGAAGGAGTGGAGGGTGCGGTCTTGAGGAAAAATTCCTTCTAGTCATGGGATCTTGAATCTTTTACTATTTTATTTGGTGCACATAAGTTAAGGCAAATGAGAACTGTTCCTCTGGCTGATGTGAAAAATAGATCTGGTATTCTTTCTAGTGTTTGCACTTTGGTTAAGAGTTGATATACTCTTTCAAAGGACCAATTTTTTTTCCCCAGACCTAGGAAGTGGCTAGAGTGGTATAGAAAGCCAGTCACTATGGCTAATATAAAGGAACTGTATTTTGTAAAGTATTTGTACATTTGAGCAAAGTTAGGTTTTTTGGAATTAAGTTCACCATTTATTCTAAAAAGGAAAACAACCATTCATCTTTGAAAGTATGAATAAGCAAAAGGTATAGTAAGTCAATTACTGATTAGATGATTAAAAAATAAAATGTTGGCACTTTGAAAGTAATCTCAAAAGAAAGGACCCCTAGTTTTGTTTTTGGATAATCACATTATTTAAAAATATGCTAAAAGACCTAATGTTTAAAATGGTGTCAGTCTTACTTTATTTGTATTCTCAGACCCTTCCAGCAAGATGAAGGAAATGGCCCATGTGTGTTTTTCCATCTTTACAGTGAGCATGTCTTTGAATTTGGCTAGACTTTGAAGCTCATAGTAACATTTTTAGAATTTAAACTGTACTAAAAAAAGTACAATGAAAGTTGATAATCAAGCACAAATTGGAACATTTTTGTTTACATTTTCTGGACTGTTGAATATTGTTCTGTTGATACTTCAAGGCATCTTAACTTCACCACTGAATAGTGATGTGCTGTTTTCAAGAGACAGTATAACATGGGATTAAGAATGGGGACTCTGGAGCCAGACTGCTGGGTTGGAATTCCAGCTTCTCTACCTACCACATGTATGATCCTAGGGAGGTTTCTAACCCCTCTTTGCCTCAGTTCCTGCAAATTTGTAAAATGCTGGCAATAGCAGTGCCCACCTTGTAGGGTTGTCAATGAGTGCATACATATAAACCCCAAAGAACACTGCCTGGCAGGTAGTAAGCACACAATCAAGTTTAGGTAGGATTATTTTAATATATAATTCACTGTAAAAGTAATTTTAGGGTCATATATAATAAAATTGTAAATTATAGTTCTGTACTATAAATTTAGTATACTGCAGGAGGAATATAGTAATCCATACCTGCAAGTAATATTTAATCTCTAAATTATACCACAGAAAGTGGAAAAATCAAATTAGTAGGGCACAGTAGACTATAGTACACCTTACAGTATGCCAGCACACCATCTCAGAAAGTCATTATGACAGCTAGCAAATCAAGTCATTCTGATGCACTCATTCTACTTCACCACCAAGAAAGCTCATAACACTCTGCTTGTGTAATTAATGAGCCGTGGACTCTGGACCATCGAGATTTTCCAGATTATTTCCCTAATTGCTAAATGCTGAACCATATTTCTAATGAAAGAGTTCTGAAATACAAAATTCAGTTAAGGGAAAATGCTTTATGCATGTCTAATTACAAAATAGCTGCATTATTACAATGTTGTCTGGAAATTCAATTTTTATAAATCATATTAGCACTAAAATTAGTAAATGTTTATCATGTGCTTGTTTTGTATCCAGTGTTTACCTAGGCCCTGTAAGATATGCAAAGAAGCATAGGACATATTCTCTGATGTCTTGGCTGGGAAAGAAGTCTTACATCAAACAGCTATAGAGAAATTAGGTACTAAATTAAGGTGTTTGGAATTCATAAAGAAAGTGGGTAGGAATATTGGACATGTTTTTTCATGGGGGAAGTGTGACTTAGATTCATTTACTCATTCAACAATTGTTGAGTAGCTACCATGTGCTAGGTACTGGGGGTATGATGGTGAACACTGAAGATATGGTCCTGCTTTTTGAAGTTTACAGACTAGTGAAGTGATAGAATTTAAATATGTAGAAGAGCGTTCTAGGTGAGGGGAGTGTTCTAAACAGTTAAGATACAGAAAGATATGGTAAGCGTGGATTGTGTGGGAATTGTTGAGGGGACTTGCCTGATTGTAACAGAGACTTTATGTTGAGGAGGAGTATTGAAAGTGGTAGATGAGCACTGTGGGGCCATCTTTTAAATGCTTTGAAGAACTATTCCATCAGGTACAGTGTATTGGAGAGGGATAGCAGCATGGGATTTGAAGCCATACTGCCAAGGTTTGATCCCGTCTCTACTCTGTTTTCTAAGTTTAGAATTTTGTATTAAGTTTTCTTAATGACACAACTTACATGAGGAATAAAATGATATTTTCACAAAATGGCTAGGATCACTAACCCTGGTTGCACCAAGTAACTCTAGAGAGGTTAAGCAGTATGCACATGAAGTTCCAGGGGGAGGTCCAAGGAAAATTTGGGAGAAGTAGAAAGCAAGGAAAGAGAAGGAACGACATTCCGTGATGGTTGGTAGAATGTCATCAGAAATGTCTTCAAACAAAATGGAGTGCATTTGCCTAGTCTTTGTTTTCATTTATGTTTCTGTAAGAAAAGTGTATTTCCCTTGTTCAAATATACTAAAAAAAATCTATTAAACTGTGACCTTGGACAAGTTACTTGGTGTCTCTGGGCCTTTGTTTCCTTATCTAGAAAAGAATCCTAATACTGTCACTCTTAGCTACCCAAGAGTTGTTGTTTCCTCACCCCTACATCCAGTCAGTCACCAAGTTTGTTGTCTAGTTCTTAATATTTCTAAATTTGCCCCCCTTCTCTCTGTTTGCATTCAGTCCCTAATCATTTCCCTCCTGGAAAATAGCCTCTTTTTTTAATATTGTGTTAACATATATTCGAAATAAAATTTCCCATTTTAACTGCTTTTAAGTATTCAATTCAGTAGTATTAAATATGTTTACAATGTTGGGCTACCATCTCCACCATCAATTACCAAAACCTTTCCATCCTCCAAAACAAATCTGTATTTCCATTAAAAATTAAGTCTATTCCCCTGACACCCCCACCCCACCACTAATAACCTGTAATCTACTTTCTGTTTCTATGAATTTGCAAATTCTAGGGATTTCATATGACTGAAATCATTCAATATTTGTCTTGTGTCTGACTTATTTCACTCGACATAATGTCTTCAAGTTTCATCCGTGCTGTAGCATGTGTGAGAACTTCATTCCTTTTTTTTTTGTTAATCTCTTTCCCCCATTCTTTCAACCTTTATTATATGAATAAAAGAACTTGAGACAATTTAGCTCAATTTTAATAAAATGCTTCCCAAGCATTACTTTGACAAAGTACCCAGGTTTAAGTTATGAACATTGACAGTGTCCATTTATATAACACTTGAAGTTAAGGACTTAACCATTTTCTAATATTAGCCTATTTTCTATCCTGCTTATTCACATATGCCCATTAACAAATGGAATGTTTTCTGTCATGTTTATTGATTTTGTGAGTGTTTTCTGGAAAACTTCAGTTTATTTGTGAAGGCTGATTTCCATGCTGGCATTGCTTGCATCCAAATATTAATGCACAGAGGCACAGGATTAGAGCAATGAGGCAGAGCATATTCAAACACTAGCACACCCCATTACCCCTTTTATTGCTTGTTTTTGCTTAGTACTTTGTAAAACAAAAAGAATCTTTGAATTCAGTGTTCAACTGCCAAAGAATAACAGCAGGGCACATATTTAGGGCTCAAATCAAATTCTAAGCACTAACTGGTGCAAAACAGACATTGGTTTTCATATATGATTCTTGTTATCTAAAAGTCCTCTCAACTAGGGTCTGGCAAACAAATTGATAATCCATACCAACATAATTTAGGTTGAAACATACACATGGAGTAACAGTGTGTTCTTTGGGAATTAAAGTGAGAGTAAGAATTCCAGCTATCCAAAATTCAATTCAGGCCTTTGGGCAGTGAGAAGGTTGTACTAAGCAACTGTGCTACATTTCTGCTGCATTAAGTTATTTTGAATGATTATACCTAGAGTATCCTTGGTTTTATCCAGTAAAATGCAGAGTGCCAACAGGAAAGCATGCCAGCAAGGTAAGAGTTCAGCAATGCATGATTTTTATTCTCTTGCTCTGAGAGCTTGTATCAGTTAAAAAATTAAACCAAGGGAAACAACTGAAGAGTTATGTGCCTCTTGTTCTTCAGAAAGGAAAACAAAGGTAGCCACTAATTTGCTTCAATACAGCAGGCTTAGCGGTCCTGTATTTTGATAAGTTTTTGAGAATTATTTTTAAAATATTAAGAAATGAAAAACCCCACTACCCTATTTTAGAATTTAAGCATAGGGCAAGAGGCCTTCTTTACATTCAAATAATATTCTGGCAGCAGTTCGAGTGTGACCAAGATAAAGAGAAAGGAGATTGTCTAAATACAACTAGTACTTTTAGGAAAGCTAACACACTAAAATGATTATTACATTTTTTTAAAGAAAATGCACAAAAACCAAATAGGAATTTTGAGATTTTTCATTTGAAGGTAAATCTTAATGCCATTAAATTCACAAATACACTAATTTAAATACCCAATCCTAGTTGTTATCTAAAACACACATTGCAAACGTACAAGTTATCTATTCTCTCCATATGTCAGTGTCCATTCATATGGTTTGGAAATGGGGAGAATAGATTCCCCTTAAACTGCAAGTCAGCAGGTGTTTCTTTACAGTTAACTTTAGCAAAATTCATACAAAATAGTAATTAACAATGATCTTCTTTACTTGTTAACTCACAAGCAAACACCTTCAAAACTGCATTTTGTTAAGTTTCTGTGCTAAAATGTAGAAAAACTCAACTACACAAATATTGAAAAGTTAAAAATTCCTTAGTTTTTTATTCTTGGTGCCACTACTACAGTTTACAGGACAATATACCTGATGTAATGAAAAGAAAAAGAAAAAGACAAAGCTACAGCAGGTAAAAGACCTCAGGAATGTACATCGAATTGACACTACATAGCATTAATCAATAGCTGCACTTTTTGCAAACTGTGGCTATGGCAGTTCTGAACACGAAGGGTTTCCTGTTTAAGCTGCAATAACTTCTGACTATGGATCATCGTTCCTTCTGTGGCAGATTTTTACAGTTCCTCTAATGCATTTGGGACGACTGTCTCAAAGTAACCTGCAGCTTTCCTGACAACTCCTCGCTCTCTCTCCTGCTAAGAACTGTAGCCATTTTCTGTTGAGTTTTTAGAACCTTCTGCTACCATATCCACCACTTCCACCACCAGATCCATAACCATCACCATAGGGACTGACTGAGCTTCTTCCACCAAAACTGCCCCCTTTCATGGGTCCATAATTTGATTGCTGTTATTCACTATAATTTCCAGAATCATTATAATTCCCACCACCACCATCGTTACCACTGCCAAAATTTCCTCCTTCATTGTAACCATCGTATCCTCCACCACCACCACTATATCCACCACCTTGGTTTCCATATCCTGGTCCAACACCACATAGCCCCCTCTACTACTATAACCAGGACCACTGCCATAGCTGCCACTGTCACCTCCAAATCCATTGTAACCACCATCACCTCCTCCATACCTACCTCTGCTGCCACCTGCACCACCATAGCCTCCTCTTCCACCAAAGTTTCCACCATGGCCAAAGTTCCCTCCACCACCTCCAAAGTTCCCTCCATGGCCTATAAAGTTGCCAGATCCACCTCCACGACCTCTTTGTGATCCAGCAGACTGCATCTCTTATTTAGAAAGGGCCTGTTTCTCTTCACAATTATGCCCTTTAGTAGTAGTAGTGGTATTTCTAAACAACAGTTTTATCAACTGTATCATGATCATCGTAAGTTACAAAACATCCTCTCTTTTTTCCACTCTGCCTGTCTTCCATAACTTCTGTGTTTTCTATCTTGCCATACTTTTCAAAGTAGTCTCTCAAATTATATTCTTCTCTATCTTCTTTAATACCACCAACAAAAATTTTCTTCACTGTTAGATGGGCACCAGGCTTTACAGAATCCTCTCTAGAAATAGCTCTCGTTGGTTCGACTACATGCCCATCAACCTTGTGTGGTCCAGCACACATTGCTGCATTCACCTCTTCAACACAAGAGTAAGTCATAAAACCAAAGCCTCTGGAATGTTTTGTTTGGGGGTCTCTCATCACCAGACAACTGTGAGTGTGCCCCATTTCTCAAAATTTTCTCTTAAACTATCATCCATAGTTTCAATGCTCAAACCACCAATAAACAGTTTTCTCAACTGTTCTGGTTCCTCGGGCTGGGGGCAACGGGGCGGCGGTTTTACCTCCATTTTGAGACCGTGCTTGCCTCCTCCAACTCGGGTTCAATATCCATTCCTTTTTTTTTTTAAATTAGGGAAGTTGTAGGTTTACAGAAAAGTCACGCAGAAAATGCGAGTTCCCATATCTCCCCCTGTTATTAACATCTTGCATTAGTGTGGTACATTTGATACAATTGATAAGAGAATATAATTGTACTATTAACTATAGTACATGGTTTATATTAGGGTTCCCTGTTTGGGTTGCACAGTTCTATACTTTTTTTTTTAAAAAAATTTATTCTGATAACATATATACAACCTAAAATTTCCCCTTTTATCCACATTCAAATATATAATTCAATGGTGTTACTTATGTTCACAATGCTGTGCTACCGTCACCACCATCCATTACCAAAACTTTTCCATCATCCCAAAGAGAACCTCTGTACAATTTAAGCAATAACTCCCCATTCCATACCCCTACCCTGGCCAGTGGTAACCTATATTCTAATTTCTGACTCTATGAATTTGCTTATTATAATTATTTCATATCAGTGAGAGCATACAATATTTATCTTTTTGTGTCTGGCTTATTTTACTTAACTGATGTCTTCGGGGTTCATCTGTGATGTTGCGTGTATCAGAACTTCATTCCTTTTTACGGCTGAATAATATTCCATTGTATATATATATACCACATTTTGTTTATCCATTCATTGCTTGATGGACACTTGGGTTGCTTCCATCTTTTGTATATATATATACCACATTTTGTTTATCCATTCATTGGTTGATGGACATTTGGGTTGCTTCCATCTTTTGGCTATTGTGAATAATGCTGTTATGAACTTCTGTGGGAAAATAGCTGTTCAGGTCCCTGCTTTCAGTTGTTTTGGGTATATAACCAGAAGTGAGATTGTCAGGTCATAGGGTAATTTTCTTAACTTTCTGAGGAACCATCACACTGTCTTCCACAGCGGCTGCACCATTTTACATTCCCACCAACAATGTATGAGGGTTCCCATTTCCCACATCCCTCCAATACTTGTTATTTTCTGTTTTTCTTTTCTAATAGTAACTATTCTACTGGGCATGAAATGATATATCATTGTGGTATTGATTTGCATTTTCCTAATGGCTAATGATGTTCAACTTTTCATATGTTTATTGGCCATTTGTGTATCTTCTTTTTAATTTTTTCCATTTTTTCCTATAAGTTTTACTCTAGAAATGTACATAGAACCTAAAATTTCCCCTTTTAACCAAATTCACGTATATAATTCAGTGCTGTTACTTACATTCACAGTGTTGTGCAATGTTGTGCTACTATCACCACCTTCCATTACCAAAAGTTTATAATCAACCCAAATAGAAGTTATGTTCATTTTTTAAAATTTAATTTAATTTTTTTTTATTTTGAAATAAATTCAAAGTTATAGGAACAGTTTCAAAAACAATACTAACCCCATACACAGAATTCCATCATACCCTGACCCCCCTCCCCCAATAGCCCAATCCACCAACTTTAACATGCTGTCACATCGCTGTTTCTTTCCCTCCCTCCCTCCCTATCTATCATCCATCATCTATTGCTCTGTCTTCTGAACATATGAGAGCTAGCTGCACACACCCTTGAACAAACACTGTAATTCACATATACCCTTCCCATGAATAAGAACATTGTTTCATGCAATCCCATTAAGCGCAGCTAAGAAGTACAAGTGATTCAACAATGATACAAAGCTTACATTCTATATTTCCCTTTCCTTATGTCTCAACTGTGTCCCTTTGAGCCTCCTGTCCCCCATCCTCCAATCCCATCCAGGCTTATCCTTGGCATTCAATTGTCATCTATTTAGACTGTCTTTTTTTTTTCAATTGTGGAAACATATATACAGCCTAAATTTTCCCATTCTGCCCCCTCCCTAGCCTTCCATTAGTGGGATTAATCACATTTAGAATGTTGTAATGCTCTTTCCCACCATCCATTGCTAGAAATTTCCCTTCACCTCAAACAGCAACCCTACACTCATTTCTTAACTCCCCATTGCCACTTCCCCCATTTCTCTTAACCCATACTCTACTTTCCATCTCTATGATTATATTCTCTGATAATTTCTTTGTGTTTACTGTGGGGCTTAAAATTAATCTCTTAAATCCTTATCAATCTTGTTTTTCTTTGATACCACCTTCATTTCAGTAGGACACATAAACTATGTTCCTATACTCCTCCATTCCCCCACCTTTATATAGTTGTCTAAAATTACATATTTTACATTGAGTTCAAAACCACTGATTTGTCATTAGAGTTTGTGTATTTTATATCATGTAGGAAGTAAATAGTGGAGTTACAGTTCAAAAATTATTGACTTCTATTTGTATTCCATTGTGGTCGGAGAATGTGCTTTGAGTATATTCAATTTTTTTTTTTAATTTCTTGAGGCTTGTTTTATGTCCCAGCATATGGTCCCTTCTGGAGAAAGATCCGTAGTCACTAGAGAAAAGTGAGTGTCCTGGTGATTTGGGATGTAAGGTACTATATATGTCTGTTAAAATTCTCTATATCTCTCTCTCCTTTCTTTGTTTCTCTGTTTGTAGGGCTCCCTTTAGAATCTGAAGTAGGGCAGGTTTTTTACTGGCAAAGTCTCTCAGCATTTGTTTGTCTGTGAAACATTTAAGCTCTCCCTCAAATTTGCAGGAGAGTTTTGCTGGATAAAGTACTCTTGGTTGGAAATTTTTCTCTCTCAGAATTTTAAATATGTCATGCCACTGCCTTCTCGCCTCCATGGTGGCTGCTGAGTAGTCACAACTTAGTCTTATGTTGTTTCCTTTGTATGTGGTGAATTGCTTTTCTCTTGCTGCTTTCAGAACTTGCTCCTTCTCTTCAGTATTTGACAGTCTGATCAGAATATGTCTTGGAGTGGGTTTATTTGGATTTATTCTATTTGGAGTTCTCTGGGCATTTATGCTTTGTGTATTTATATTGTATAGAAGGTTGGGGAAGTTTTCCCCAACAATCTCTTTGAATACTCTTTCTAGAGCTTTACCCTTCTCTTCCCCTTCTGGGACACCAATGAGTCTTAAATTTGGACGTTTTATTTTATGTATTGTATCCCTGAGATCCATTTCAATTTTTTCATTTTTTCCCCATTCTTTCTTTTGTTCTTTCATTTTCTGTTCTGTGGACTTCTAGGACACTGAGAGGTTGTTCAACTTCCTCTAATCTTGTATTGTGAATATCCAGAGTCTTTTTAATTTGGCCAACAGTTTCCTTTATTTCCATAAGATCTTCTATTTTTTTATTTACCCTTGCAATGTCTTCTTTATGCTCTTTTAGGGTCTTCTTTCTGTCACTTATATCCTGGGCCATGGTCTTCTTGATGTCCTTTAAATCCTTTGCCATGTTTTCATTCCTCGATTGTAGTTCTTTGATTAATTCTGCCAAGTGCTGAGTCTCTTCTGATATCTTGATTTGTGTGTTTGGAGTTGGATTCTCCATATCGTCTGATTTTATCATATGCATTAAGATTTTCTGTTGTTTTTGGCCTCTTGGCATTTTCTTTGCTTGATAGGGTTCTTTCAAGTTGTAATAAAAAAAGATACCAATCTAATTTTTCAGAAACACAGTTTGGTGACGTACACTTTCTCTAACTAACCAGAGGATGGCATCTGTGAGTCACCTATACCCCTCAAGTCAGTTATCAACCTTGTTCCCGCGATGTTTGGGGAAATGATTCTTGTGGGGTTCAGTTGGAGAACTCAGTTTGGGTGTGTTGCTAGAGCCCTGAATGTGGGGCATGTGTACGGGTGGCCAGGGAGGAAGGGCAGCTTAAATATTCAATCCCCCAGGTTCCTGGAGATTCAAGGCTGCCGCAATAGTCTAAGCCTTCATTTCATTTCAGCCCCAGACCCTCCCTCTCGCTGTCCCACAAACCACCGGATTTGGTATAGTGTCCCTGGGTTCTCCGAGCAGGTCCCCCCTCCTAGCCGTGATCCTCTAGGAGCTCTGCTGAGGGAATGCCGTGCTATGTCACCAGTGCGCGCTGTCCCTCAAGGGAATTCCCGGGCCACCGGGCCATACAGTGGTGCTCTCAGCCTGATGCAAAGATGGCTGAACAGGGTGTCTCAACCCCCCCTCCTTGCACAGTTCCTCCTTCCCAGCTCTGGGACAACTGGCAGGGCTCTGGGCTGTGGGCACAGCCCCAGGCAGGAGTTTATCCCACCCTCCAGGGAGCCAGCTGTGAGCCGCGGGGTTTCTTTCAGCTTCTGGCTCTCCCCTCCGTTCCCCTGGCCCCAAGGGTATCTGCAGTGGACTATCCTCCAGGCCAGACACCGAGAGGCCAGCCCAGCCCCTTCTTGCTGTGTTTTACTGCGTCGTTCCCACTCCTGCAACTGCAGCCGCTCCTGGGTTTTTCCCCTTTTTTTTTTTGAAAAGAGCCATTCGGTCTCCAAACGCCAAGCCCTGGCTTCCCCACAATGCTGTGCGGCTGCGGGTCTTCCAGCCAGCTTACTCACTCGTTTCAGAATGCAGACTCCTGGTTTCACCAAGTATACGGCCCCTGTGGTACTAGCAGACCTCGTCCAGCTGGCGCATCACTGTAACTGGTATTCTGGGTCACTTTCTGGTTTTTATCTAGTGTTTTTCACGGAGGTGTTTTTTTGCCCTGTCTCACCGAGCCGCCATCTTAGTTTCTCCGAAGTTCTGTTCAATTTAAGCATTAATTCCCTACCTCCAACCCAGCCCCTAGTTACCTATATTCTGGATTCTGACTCTCTGAGTTTGCTTATTCTAATTATTTCATATCAGTGAGATCATACAATATTTGTCCTTTTTTCCCAGCTTATTTCACTCAACATAATGTCTTCAGGGTTTATCCATGTCGTCACATGAACAGAACTTCATTCCTTTTTAATGCTGACTAGTATTCCATTGTATGTATATACCACATTTTGTTTATCTATTCGTTGGTTGATGGACACTTGGGTGGCTTCCATCTTTTGGCAGTTGTGAATAATGCGGCTATGAACATTGGTGTGTGAATATCTGTTTGAGTCCCTGCTTTCAATTCTTTTGACTGTATACTTAGTAGTGGGAGTGCTGGGTCATATGGTAATTCTATACTTAACTTTCTGAGAAACTGCCAAACTCTTTTCCACAGTGGCTGCACCATTTTACATTCCCACCAGCAATGAATGAGTGTTTGTATTTCTCCACATTATCTCCAACACTTGTAATTTTATATGTTTTTAATTAGTAACCACTCTAGTGGGTGTGAAGTGGTATATTGTTGTGTTTTTGATTTGCATTTCCCTAATGGCTAATGATATTCAATATCTTTTCATAGCCTTATTGGCCATTTGTATATCTTCTTTGGAGAAATATCTTTTCAAGTCTTTTGCCTATTTTTAAATTGGGTTGTTTGTCTTTTGCTTGTTGTGTTGTGGGAGTTCTTTGTATATTCTGGACATTAAACCCTCTTCAGATATTTGGTTTCCAAATATTTTTTAATTAAATTCAGTTTTATTGAAATATATTCACATACCATACAGTCATCCATGGTGTACAATCAACTGTTCACAGTACGATCATATAGTTACGCATTCATCACCACAATCTATTTCTGAACATTTTCCTTACATCAGAAAGAATCAGAATAAGAATAAAAAATAAAAGTAAAAAAGAACACCCAAGTCACCATCCCCATCCCACCCTATTTTTGGTTTAGTTTTTGTCCCCATTTTCTACTCATCCATCCATACACTACATAAAGGGAGTGTGATCCACAAGGTTTTCACAATCACACTATCACCCCTTGTAATCTACATTGTTATACAATCATCTTCAGGAGTCCCGACTACTGAGTTGGAGTTTGATAGTTTCACATATTTAATTCTAGCTATTCTAATACACTAAAACCTAAGAGGTGTTATCTATATAGTGCATAAGAATTCCACCAGAGTGACCTCTCGACTCCATTTGAAATCTCTCAGCCACTAAAACTATTTTGTCTCATTTTGCATCACACCTTTGGTCAAGAAGATATTCTCAATCCCACGATGCCAGGTCCAGATTTATCCCTGGGATTCATATCCTGTGTTGCCAGGGAGATTTACACCCCTGGGAATCGGGTCCCACGTAGGGGGGAGGGCAGTGAGTTCACCTGCCAAAGTGGCTCAGAGAGAGAGAGAGGGGGCAACATCTGAGCAACAAACAGGTACTCAGGGGGAGACGCTTAGGCACAATTATATGCAAGTTTAGCCTCTCCTTTGTGGTAATGAGCTTCATAAGGGCAAGTCCCATGATAGAGGGCCCGGCACATCAAACAACCAGTCCTAATGTTTGTGACAACATCAACATCAGTCCAGGTGAGGAAGTCCAACACTTCCACACTTTGCCCCAGCTTCTCATGGGGGCCCTGTAAATGTATTTTTATTGTCTGCCCAAATTACTTTGGGATGTGTCACTGTTTCACTCTAACCTATACTACCCTACCATATCTCACTTCCTATTCAAAGTTCCATGTAATTGTGGTGTTTGAACAAACCAACTGTAGAGTTATACTGATTAGAAAATATAGATCCTGCACCAAATAGACATCTCTTGCCTTGGTCTCACATGGAATTTGAAGTTTAAAACACAATCAGTTTCAACCTTTACACTTTGGCCCGGTTTGCCCTAGTCTTAACGAGAGATCTGCTTCATTCATATATAGTTGAAGTCTGGACTCTTTTTCAGCTTTTTTTTTTTTTTTTTGAACAGTTGCTGTATGCGCTAATACTGACATTCACATCTGCTGAGCTCTAGCTCTAAGTTTCAGGTGTCACACAGATACCATTGTTCCAGAGACCAATCAAGTTATACACTAAGGGATCAGCATCTCAAAGTTTGGAGATAGTCATTACAATTCAGGAATAGATTTGACTGCTATTTACAATTCAGAAATAGATTTGACTGCTGTAACAGCTTACAATCTAGGGACCATTACAATAATCGTTCCCCTCTTAGACTGTGTTCTAAGATTCAATTCTGAGTTTACACACTGTAGTTAGTTCATATTGGTGAGGCATTATAGTGTTTGCCTTTATTTCTGGCATACTTCACTCAAATGCTATGTACAGGATCCATGCACCTTGTTGCGAGTCTCACAGCTTCACTCCTTCTCGTAGTCGCTCAATATTCGATTGTATGTGCATGCCACAGTTCACCATTCTGTTCCTCAGTCTATGTACCCTTAGGCCACCTCCACCCGTTGCATATCAGGTTTCCAAATATTTTTGCACATTCTATTGGTTGTCTTTTTACTTCCTTCCCAATGGTCTTAGATGCACAAAGGCTTTTAATTTTGAGGACTTTCAATTTTTATGTTTTTTCTTTCGTTGTTTATGCTTTCATTATTATCTAAGAATCCATAATGGAATATCCTGAGGATTTTTCCCTATGTTTTCTTCTAAGGCATTTGTAGTTTTAACTCTTATATTTAGGTCTTTGATCCACTTTGAGTTACCTTTTGTATTTGGTGAGGTAGGGATCCACTTTTAGTCTTTTGCATGTGGATATTCAGTTTTCGCAGTACCATTTTTTCATAAAGAGTATTCTTGCCCTATCGAGTTCACTTGGCTCCCTTGTCAAAATCATAGTCATAGATATGTGGGTGTGTTTCTGCACTCTCGAGTCTATTTAGTGTCTATATGTCTGTCCTTGTGCCAATACCACACTATTTTGATTACTGTGGCTTTGTAATTAGTTTTGAAATTAGAAGATATGAGTCCTCCGACTTGGTTCTTCTTTTTTTCTTAATTGATACATTTATTAAAAATATAGACTAATGGTGCTGTGTTTAAATGCCATTGTTATGCTGACTTTCACAAAACATAACTAATTGTAAGGGACTCTTTGCAGTATACTCCTGACAGGTAAAAAGATAAATAGAAATGACTGTCAAGACAGTGCCATTTCAGACATGATTCCTGTTTAATACTTGCTAGAAAGTGGAGCTTAACATTGTTTAGAATTACACCAACATACATGGAGGCTGAATATCACAGGCATAAGGGTGTACTGTGACAACAAGAAATCTTTTCTTACTTCCCAAATGGTCTTACATTTAGCTACAAAGGTTGGTCACCTGAGCTAAACTTGTCCTTGACAAGTAGAATTTTTATGTCCATGCAGTCGAAGAGTTTCTTACATCTTTATGGGTGTATTCACTTGTAGAAATTAGCAGAAACTGTAACCAGGATCTTCAGCTCATTTATTCATATATGATGGCCAATATTCATATGCTGTCCAGTTTCTTTAAGATAAAAGGAGTGACTTGTAGCAGGGCCACATGTATGAGGAAGTTCCATATGGAGGAGAGCATGTCTTCATGCATCTTCTATTTCATTTCTTCTGGGTCTAGCTTTGGTACAAGGCCCTTGATCCGAACATCACTGTCTCCCTCCTTCCAGCTGCCCCACTCCCTGTTATTCTTTTGTTTTGTTTTTGTTTTGTTTCATTTTCAAATTTCATCTTTTTGATAAGCTTCATGAAGCACATCCTAAACACAATATGAGATACAACAGAATCTTTCTTTCTTTCAGTATTAAAAAGATGACATCTACAAACATTTTTAAGAAGCTCTTCTATATAATCAGGGTGGTGGGCTCAAAATGTAGAGTAAAGAACACCTCTTAGCAATTACATTCTTGACAGAGATTTCTTGTAGGTATGTTTGGAAATTGCTTCCTAACAATGGTAAGAAAACATTGTGTACATATTTTTTAAATGTTCCTAGATGCATATTAATTAAAAAATCATTCTGACCAAACTTTTTTGCAAGAAACAATAATCCTGTGTGCACGAACTGAAAAACTAGTAAAAGAAAAATACCCAGACTTTACATTTGTTCCCGAATTAGTCTTTAAATGGAAGGAAAAAAAAAATTGAAACACATAGAGCTTTCTAAAAGGTCTTTGACAGGCTACCCTGGGAGCTCAATTCAAAAGCAGAAGTTGAGATACTAAAACAAAGATGTTTTAGGGCAGTTCTAAAAAAGCATTTGGAAGGGTGATGCTGGGTCAGAAGAATTTTTATTCCTTGTATACATTATGTGTGCATGCCTCAGCTCAGTTGTCATAATTGTCTCTGTAATTCCCTCCAGAGTAGTGGTCATAACAACCATGGCATCTGCCACCATGGTCTCTGAACCTTCCATATCCATGTTCTTATCCTTCAGGCCGACTGTCATACCAGCTGCTCCCATATCCCTGGTCCCCACCACCTCTAGAGTAGCTGTGACCATGCCCATGACCCCCAAAGGCACCCCCTCTGGTTTCCTGGGCTGACTTGCCTGCATGGGCCAAATGGATCTGGCAGCCATCCATGGACTCTCCACTCATGGCTTGCATGGCTTCCAAGGCATACTCTGGATTGGTGAAGGTGATGAAGCCAAAACTTTGGGACTGCTTAGTCTCTTGCGCCTTGATGACAACCAAAACACTTCAAAGATAGGCCTGAAGCTGCTGAAGTCATCTTCCAACACCTGCTCGTTGGTGTTGAAATTGAGCCCTCCCACGAAGAGTTTTCCTTCTTCAGACCACGTGGCAGAGAATTTGAGTCCCGGAAATTAGAAAATAAAATGGTCTGAGCAACAGCTGAGGAGCAGAGAGAATGGGGCTCTGTTCTTCTTTTTTCAAGATGGTTTTGGCTATGGGGTCCCTTGCTCTTCCATACGAATTTTTTAAAAAAATTGTAAAAGTCTTTTTATTTGCTTCACCATTATTATTTTACAATACAAATATCACTTTGTGAATGCACACAAAAAAACCCTATGGGAGATAACTCTGCTGCATGTAAAATACAGAATGGAGATACATAAGGCTTCATTCTTAAAAAACTGTTTTGTTCTCCAGATTGGTAATTATAGAATGAATACTTCCCCAAATATATGTATGGTAGTAATAAAACTTAGAATTACATGCAGTTTCTGCACAAATATATTTTAAAGAAATAGATCTCTTTTTTGTTGTTCACCAACAAAATTGCAATGAAAGTAAGGATAATTAATTCTTATAGCTTTCAAGTGATCATTTTCAAAACTCTCTTTATAAAAAGGATATTCATGGCTGTTTCCATTGTATAGTTAAAATCGAACTACCAAATAGTTGATAAAATAATTTAAATGGTACATGTCATTACCACCTGCTCACAATATGTGAACAGGATGTGACCCTCTAATTTGTTTCTCCATTTTCTTTAATTCATAGCAATTTAAAACCATAAACAGTCTTCTGATTTAATTTAGCTATACATGCAAAATTTAGTAGTGTATACAAACATTTTTATTTTCATGGAATACTTTATTTTAAATAAAATTATTTAAGATTGCCTACTGACCACACATTCAAGACAAAAAAAGGCACTAGAACCATAGACAAATTTCTCTCCCAAGAAGCATTTTTAAATATTAACTGTCTTCTGTCTCACATGTAAAAATCTTTAAATTTGGTTTTCACGTTCTTTTGAAAAATAGTTAGGAAATACTTAGAAAATCACTTTATAATAGTCTTTTTTTTTGCACTTTTTGACACACTGTAGCTGCTGATTTTACCAAACCCCGTTACCAAACCTTTCTGTGTCTGTCATTTTAATTTGCATATTGATGCAACAGGTAGTTAAGACTTCAGAATCCAACCCCATTCAGGTACTTAGAAACTTTCATAGAGAAATTTGCTAGAAATGGCTTACAGCCCAGTCACTGGGGCAACAGATAGGAAAAGTATGTTTTCCCAAGAAAATAATATGCTTTATTTCCAGATATGACTGGAAAGACAAGAACTTATGATATAAAAACTTACATTTATGGTATTGCATCACATACAAAAGAACATGGTGGTCATGGGTTATGTAAATCCGAAACCCAGAAGCAGGAAACGTGTACAGTGCATGGTGGGTTAAAATTTCTTTATTGTTGTCCAATGTAGGTCCTTTGGAGAGAAAAAGGGATCACAGTGCTGGCCAGGTAACTCAATAGGTTAAGTCAAAATAACTGTTGAAAGATAATAGGATTAGGGAGGTGTTTTTTTTATGGCGTCTTCTCTTATGGAGTTCTTAGCACTTTGGGCAGCCCGTCCCCCCCCCCCCACACACACACACACACTTTTATAGCTGTTATGTGTCATTCACCAACTGGCTGTATTTAGCTTGTCTACCAAGATGGACTACTGGCCAGGGGAAAGGCCAATGATAAGATCAAAGTACAATTCCTTGAACGTTCTTTTCAAAGTATTGAAATGGCCTGTACCACCACATCCTGGCTAGGAGGTTCATCTGGGAAGCTTCTTTTAGCACTTGCTGATTGGCCGTGATATGATACCACCAGGGGAGTCTTGTGGTGATGTTATATGCCACCACCTCATCCACAATGTAGTGTTCATGTGGTAAGATAATACAGAAGATTCCAACTACACTGAGAAGCCAGTAAATCCAGTGGTACCACCAAAGTTGCCAAGGGGAGTACTCTCTGATAAATAAGTAGGTGAATGTTAGCATGACCGTGTGGCCTCTGTATAGATAGTCCCCACCCACACATATTGTGACAGCTGGTAATGGACAGGCCACCTCCAGCAATGAGCTTCATTATTCTCTGCAGTTGGGCTCCCCAGTCTCCAAGAAGCTTGAGAACAGTTGAAACGCATACTGGATACTGGGAGTGTAGTTACATACATTGTGATATACTGATACAGGTACAGTGTGCCAACTATGAGGAAAAAATTCTCTGCTAATGACAGATTTGTATTTTTTTTTAAATTCAGTTTTATTGAGATTTATTCACATATCTTGCAGTCATCCATGGAACACAGTCTACTGTTCACAGTACCATCATATAGTTGTGCATTTATCACCCCAATCAATTTTTGAATATTTTCCTTACTCCAGAAAGAATGAAAATAAGGATAGAAGTAAATAGACTTGTATTTTAAGAGTAGCCACTGAATTAGCCAGAATCCTGTGAGGATCATGCCGTTAATTTCACAAATAGAAAATGCCCACTGCACCTTGTTAAAATGGTCAAAAACTGTGTCTGGTAGTGGAGGCTGCACCTCCTTAGGAGGTACTTATTCATGGGTGACTGAGATCATCACTGTGGTGAGAACAAAACAGGAAAGTGCATAAAGAAAGGCCAGAAAAGTCTTGCTCCACTCTATGGAGTACTGGGAGCTCTCTGGTTCTCACATGGGAATCTTTATCATCTCCTTCCTATACCCATTTGGCATCCTTCTGGGTTTTATCTTGGTGTTGAAGCTGCTGTTAGGGACGTGGATGTTTGTGCCAATGCTGAGGTGCCCATTGGCATGGTCGCTCCTGTATGCTTCAGTGTGGTGCTTCATTTTTAGGGTCTCTATCATGTCCAAGAGCTGCTGCCTATTGCCATAGGAGACTCGGCACAAGGAGGGCTTTTTGAAATCCTGTTGGGTTAGGCTCATCAAGTCTCAGCCTGTGAAATGTTCCAGAGGCTCACAGTATCCTGGCATAGCATTCTCCAACAGCCAGTCTGCCACCTTCTCGGGTGACCACTACAACACTTCCTTCATTGTACTGACAGACAACATGCAGACCCCAACTTGCTCTTGGTAGGTCATCAGTTACTATTCCTACAGGGAAGGACACCATCCCTCCTTGGCTCATTTATCCTGTCAGCCTCGTGAGCAGACACTTGTTTGGCAAGATGGTCAGAGAGGTTTTTAAACACTTCATGTAGCTGTGGAGAGTTCTTAAGTGCCTGTGCATTAATGCACCTCATTTTTGAAGAAGATTCTTAAAAAATTCTTGTCATCTTGGCTTCCTATAAGTTACTGTCTTCTCCCATGTTCCAGTATATTCCCATCACCTTCAACATTTGCATTTATTAATAGGTTCCTTTAAAATTATTCTCATGTACGCTTCCTGAGGCAGGATCTTGTCTTCTATTTTGTAAGTTTCCCAACCATACACTTTTTTGCATCCCAAAGATGCAATTGTTTTAAAATGGTAAATGATATCTTAATATTAAGTCTTCTAATTCAAGAGCACTGAATATCTTTCCATTTATTTAGGTAAATCAGTAATGATTTATAGTGTTTTGTTTTTTTTTTTTTTTTTGTACAACTCCTTTACATCCTTGGTTAAATTTATTCCTAGACATTTAATTTAGTTGCCACTGTAAATGGAATTGTCTTCTTGGTTTCCTTTTTGGATTGTTCATTGCTGGTATATTGGAACACCACAGATTTTTAGTATTGATCTTGTACCCTGCCATTTTGCTGATTTCATTAACTCCGGTAGCTTTCTTCTGGATTCTTTGGGATTTTCTCTATGTAGGATCATGCCATTTATGAATAGAGATAGTTTTAGTTTTTCGTTTCCAATTTGGTTGCCTTTTTGTTTGTTTGTTTTTCTTTCCTAATTACTCTGGTTAGCATTTCTAGAACAATGTTTAATAGTGGTCGTGAAAGTGGGCATCCTTGTCTTGTTCCTGATCTTAGGGGAAAAACTTTTCAGTCTTTCACTGTTATGATGTTATCTGTGGGTTTTTCATATATGCTTTTCATATATGCTCTTTTTCATATATGCTCTTTTATATATACACTCTCGTCTATCAAGAAAGGGTGTTGGATTTTGTCAAATGCGTTTTCTGCATCAATTGAAACAATCGTGTTTTCTCTTGTTTCATTTTATTAGTTATTGATTGATTTTCTTATATTGATCTACCCTTGCATTTCTGAGATTAACCTGACTTGATCATGGTATATAATCCTTTTTATGTACAGCTGGAGTCAGTTTGCTAATATTTTGTTGAGGATTTTTGCATCCATATTCTTAAGCGATATTATCTGTATTTTTTTTTTTTTTTTTGATATCTCTGTCTGGCTTTGGTATTAGGGTAATGCTGGCCTGGTGGATTGAATTAAGTAGTTTTCCCTCCTCTTTAATTTTTTGGAAGAATTTAAATAGTATTGAAATAACTTCTTTGAATGTATAGCAGAATTCACCAGTGAAGCTACTTGGTCCTAGACTTTACTTTTTTGTGAGGTGTTTTTTAAAAAACATCTTTATTTTGAAATAATTTCAAACTTTTAGGATAGTTGCAAAAGAAATATAAAACCCATACAGAGAATTGCAATATAGTCTCCACCCAGACATCCATATCCACCAATTTTAAACATTTGCCACATTTTCTGTATTATTCTATCTCATATCTATTTCATCTGTCTGTCCATATATTTATCTACTTACTAAACCTTTGAGAGTAGGTTTTTATACATCATGCTCCTTGAACTCTTGATATTACCAAGTATATTTCCTAAGAACAAGGATATTCATTAATGTATCCATCTTAAATACAGTTATCAAGGTCAAGAAATTTAACATTAATAGAAAGCTTACAGTCTGTATTTCAGTTTTTTTGTATGTTCCAATAACGTCCTTTTCAGCATTTTCTCCTCCTTTATTAGATGCAGTCCAGGATCATGTATTATGTTTAATTCCCATTGTTTCTTTAGTTGCTGGTTTTAAAAAAAAATTATGGAAACATATATACAGCATAAACTTTCCCGTTTTGACTACCTCTGAATCTCCTATTCAGTGGGATTAATCACAGTCACAATGCTGTGTCACCCTCACTACTATCCATTACTAGAACTTTCCCATCACCTCAAACATAAACCCTAACTCCCTATTTCCACGCTTTCCTGCCTCTGATAACCTGGTCTCTACTTTCTGTCTCCATGAATTCTAGCTATTTTATGTAAGTGAAATCAGATAATAACTGTCCCTTTGTTGTTGGGAGGTTTTTGATTACTGATTAAATCTCTTCACTTGCTATTCTTCTGAGATTTCTATTCTTGAGTCAGTTTAGGTAATTGCTGTGTTTCTAGGCATTTATCTAGTTGATCTTTAATATCTACTCTGTTGGCATACAATTGTAGTATTTTTATAATTCTTTTTAATTTCTGTAAGGTAGTTAGTAACGTCTCTTTTTACTTTGTCAGTGTACATAAAGCTTTGTCAATTTTATTAATATTCTCAAAGATGCAACTTTTGATTTTGTTGATTCTCTCTATTGTTCTTCTATTCTTTATTTCATTTTCTCCTTTCTGAACTATTATTTCCTTCTCTCTGTTAATTTTGGGTTTAGTTTGCTCTTTTTATAATTCCTGTAGATGTGCAATTAGGTTATTGATTTCATTTATCTTTTTATATTGCTCAGGCTCTATCCACTCATGGATTATAAAATGGAACTTTTCACATTATTCCAGCCATTTCCATCAAACTCACTAGTGTGTGTACATGTTGAGGACACTGATTTGCAAGTATCTGGCCAGATATAATTTAAGTCACCCCAAAGTATGGCAGTATGATCTTTGAACACACATACTTAGACATTTTTAGTTTGTTGTGTTTACCTTTCTCTGAGGTAATATGTCAAAAACTTAATTTTCTACATTCATATCCCCCCCCCCTTTACAAATGGAGACGTTGGCAGTGATAAAACATTAGATATTGGTAAGTTCAGCCTTTGTTTTTCTTATTTGTGTGTTTGTGTGCCCTTCAACAACAGTAGGAAAAAAACCAGATAGGCAAGAGAAGAGGCAGTTTAATAATTTATTTCAAGGACCCAACAGAGTATACTGAACCAAAATTTAGAATTTAATTGTAGCTAGACACCTCACAGAATTTTCAGAATTAAAAAGGGGAACCCCCATGTGGTTAGTGGGGAAATTTTAGGTTGTATATGTGTTACTAGAATAAAAATCAAAAGCAAAAACCCATGGAAATGCACAACAAAAGCAATGAACTCTAAGATAAACCAAGGTCTATACTTAATAGTACAGTTATAAAAATGTACTTCTATCAGTTGTTACCAATGTACCACACCAGTGCAACGTTTTAATAATATGACAGTGTATGGGAATCCTGTATTTTATGCATGATTGTTCTGTAAACTCACAACTTCTGTAATAAAATAAATGTGAACCCCCCCCCCCCTTAAAGCAAACTAACAGTGTATCTTTCAAGGGAAGCATATAGTTTGCGAAAATTGAAAGTCTAAAATGGGGAAAAATAGCATCCTTTTAGGTAGAGCACAGTTTTTACTTTCCCAGAAACAACTTTCTGAAAATTATAGAGTCTGAGAAGTAGTGGTGTTAATTCTTGGAATGTTTGGTAAAATTCCCCTGGGAAGCCATCTTGTCCTGGTCTTGTCTTTTGAGAGTGGTTTGTAAATTACTGATGCAGTCTCTGTATTAGCTATTGATTTGCTGAGATTTTCTGTTTCTTCTTGAGTCAGTGTAGGTACTTTGTGTGACTCTAGGAATTTATCTGTTTCATCTAGGTTATCTGATTTGTTGGTGTACATTTGTTCATAGTATCCTTTTATACTCGGTTTTATTTCACTTGGGTCAGTAGTAATGTTCCCCTTTTCATTTCTGATTATAGTTATTTGTGTTCTATCTCTTTTTTTTCTTTGTCAGTGTAGCTAAAGGTTTGTCAATTTTATTGATCATTTCAAAGAACCAGTTTTGATTTTGTTGACTCTCTATATTGTTTTTTTGTTGTTGTCGTTTCCCTATTTCACTTATCTCCACTCTAATCTTTGTTATTTCCTTTTGCTGCTCATTTTTGGTTTAGTTTGCTGTTCTTTTTCTGATTCTTCCGGTTTTGAGATTAGGTCTCTGTTTTGAAAAATTTCCTCTTTTTATTGTAAGCATTTAGAACTATAAATTTCCCTCTCAGGAAATTTATGATCCATCCCATATGTTTTGGTTTCTTACATTTTCATTTGCATTCTGCTCAAGATATTTCCTAATTTCTTAATTTCCCTTATGCTTTCCCTTTAACCTATAGGTTGTTTAAGAGTATGTTGTTTAATTTCCACATATTTGTGAATTTTCCATCTTTTCCTCTATTACTGATTTCTAGCTTCATTCCATTGTGGTTGGAGAAGATACATTGTATGATTTCAATATTTTTTAATTTATAGAGACTTGTTTTGTGACCTAAGATACAGTTTATCCTGGAGAATGCTCCATGTGCACTCAAAAATAATGTATATTCTCTTGTTGGGAGAAGTGTTTAGGATATGTCTGTTAAGTCTAGTTGGTTTAGAGTATCATTCAAATCTTTTATTTTCTTATTGATCTTCTGTCTAGATGTTCTGCTGAAAGTGAACATTCACACCATTACTGAAAGTGGTATATTAAAGTCTCCTATTAATATGTAACTGTCGATTTCTCTCCTCAAATGTGTTATTATTTGCTTCATATATTTTAGGGATCTGCTGTTAGGTGTGTGTGTGTGTGTGTGTGTGTAATTTTATTGAGATATATTTGCATACCAGATAATCATCCAAAGTGTACAGTCACTGGTTCACAGTATGATAATGTAGTTGTGCATTCATCACCATGATCACTTTTTGAACATTTCCATTACCCAAAAAAAGAATAAAAACAAAAAGAACACCCAAAACATCTCATACCCCTCATCCCCCCATTATTTATTTATTTTTTGTCTTTATTTTTTACTCATCTATCCATACACTGAAAAAAGAGAGTGTCAGTCACAAGGTTTTCACAATTCCACAGTCATACTGTAGAAGCTACATAATAATCTTCAAGAATCAAGGCTTACTGGATTACAGTTCAACAGTTTCAGGTATTTCCTACTAGCTAGTCTAATGCACTGAAATTAAAAAAGCTTATCTATATAATGCAAAAGAATAACCTCCAGAGTGACCACTCATCTCTATTTGAAATATCTCAACCACTGAAACTTTATTTTGTTTCATTTCTCTTCCCCCGTTTGGTCCAAGAAAGTTTTCTCAATCCCACGATGCCAGGGCCAGGTTTGTCCCTGGGAGTCTGTTCTCCTTTGCCAGGGAGATTTAAAACACTGGGAGTCATGTCCCATGTAGGGAGTAGGGCAGTGAGTTTACCTGCAAAGTTGACTTAGAGAAAGGGGCCACAACTGAGCAGCAAAAGAGGTTCTCTGGGGGTGACTCTTAGGCATAGTTATAAGTAGGCTTAGCCCCTCCTTTGCAGGAATAAGTTTCATAAGGGCAAGCCCCAGGATCGAGGGCTTGGCCTATTAAATTGGTTGTCCTCAATGCTTGTGAGAATATCAGGAATTCTCTGGGTGGGGGGGGGGAGGTTAATATTCCCACATTTTCCCCAGTCCCTCAAGGGGGCTTTGCAAATACTTTTTTATTCTCTGCCCAAATTACTCTGGAATTTATTGGGGTTTCATACTAACCTGTACAAGCAACAAGATCTCACTCCCCATTCAAGTTTCCATGTAATTATGGTATTCAAATAAACAAGTTAATTTAGATCATGTGCTACAGAAAATATAAATTTTTCACCAAATAAATATCATTTCCTTTGGCCTCACACAAAAGTTGAAGTTTTAAAACACAGTCAGTAGTGTCCTTTACCCTTTAGCCTGATTTGCCTTAGTCCTTACCAGATCAGCTACATTCATATTTCTAATTGAAGTCTGATCTGTTTTTCTGCTTTTTTAACAGTTGCTGTATGGGGAAATGCTGACTTTCATAGCTGCAGAAGTCTAGATCTGAGTCTCAAGTGTCACACAGATACCCAGAGTTCTAGGGAAAGACCAGGTTATACACAACGCCTCAGCATCTCAAAATTTAGAAATAAATGTAACAACCTAGGAACCTTTACAATAAGCCTTTCCCTGATAACCTGTGCTCTCAAATTCAATTCTGAGAGTTTGCACAATATATTTAGTCAATAATAGTGAGGCATTATATTATTTACCTTTTCGTTTCTGGCTTATTTCACCAAACATACTGTCCTCAAGGTTCATTCACCTAGTTGCATGCCTCATACCTTCATTCCTTCGTGCAGCCACTCAGTATTCCATTGTATCTATACACCTCAGATTCCATTGTATCTATACATCTCAGTTTGCCCTTACATTCATCAGCTGATGTACCCTTCAGCCACCTTCATCCATTGCAAATCATAAATACTGCTGCCATAAACACCAGTGTGCAAATATTCATTTGTGACCCTGCTTTCAGTTCTTTCAAGTATTTACCTATATATATATATATATATATATATATATATATATATATATATATATATATATATATGCAGGATAATGTGGCAGCCCTATACTTAGCCTCCTGTAGAACCACTACACTGTCCTCCAGATGGGCTGCACCATTCTGATTCCCTACCAACAGTGAATAGGTACATCCTTCTTTCCACATTTTCTCCAGCACTTGTACTTGTCTGTTTATTTTTAACCAGTTTTATTCACACACCATACACTCCATCCTAAGTAAACAATCAATGGTTCCTGGTATAATCGCATAGCTATGCATTCACCACTACAATCTATATGAGGACATTTCTATTTCTTCTGCAAAGAAAGAGGGATAGGTCAAAAATTTAAGAATAAAAAATAAAAATTACAAAATAAAATAAAATAAAAAGGAAAAACAACAGTAACACCAAGAATCCCATGCCTTTCCCTTGTATGTCCCACTTACTGACATTTAGCTTTTGTATATTGTATATTATTTTCCTTGTAACAGAAAAAGTGAAAAATGCGGGCAAAAAAAAGAAAAAGACAGAGTAAAAACAGAACACCCAAATTGTTCCCCACATTCTTCCTTTCATTTTTTTTTTCTTTTTTTTGCCCGCATTTTTCTACTCATCCATCCATAAACTAGACAAAGTGGAGTGTGGTCCTTATGGCTTTCCCAATCCCATTGTCACCCCTCATAAGCTACATTTTTATACAGCTGTCTTCGAGATTCATGGGTTCTGGGTTGTAGTTTGACAGTTTCAGGTATCCACCACCAGCTACCCCAATTCTTTAGAACCTAAAAAGGGTTGTCTAAAGTGTGCGTAAGAGTGCCCACCAGAGTGACCTCTCGGCTCCTTTTGGATTCTCTCTGCCACTGAAGCTTATTTCATTTCCTTTCACATCCCCCTTTTGGTCAAGAAGATGTTCTCCATCCCACGATGCCGGGTCTACATTCCTCCCCGGGAGTCATATTCTACGTTGCCAGGGAGATTCACTCCCCTGGGTGTCTGATCCCACGTAGGGGGGAGGGCAGTGATTTCACCTTTCAAGTTGGCTTAGCCAGAGAGAGAGGGCCACATCTGAGCAACAAAGAGGCATTCAGGAGGAGACTCTTAGGCACAATTATAGGCAGGCCTAGCCTCTCCTTTACAGCAATCATCTTCCCAAGGGTAAAACCTATGGTAAAGGGCTCAATCCATCAAACCACCAGTTCCCAATGTCAGTGAGCACATCAGCAACCATCAAGGTGGGGCCCAACACCCCTGCATTCTCTCCCAGCTCCTCGGGGGGGGGGGGGTCTGCATAGTTTTTTCATTGTTTTTTTTAAATTAGCTATTAACTTTATCAAAATAAAAAATAAAAAAAAATACAATAAAAAAACATTTCAAATAAACCAAAACAAGGGAATAAGAAAAAGACAGCTAATGTAAAATAACTACTTTACTTCCAACATGTTCCTATTCTACCCCAAGAAAATATACAGACTATAGAACCCAGCAAAGGAATAAGAAAGACAGATAACATAAGATAGCAACATTTCTGTGAACTTGTTCCTACCATACCCACCAGATATTAACAAACCATGGTCATTCCTGGGCATTCCCAGGATGTTAAATTTTCTCACTATAGCTTATCTGTTCTTATTAGGTTATTGTTCCCGCTTCACTAATTGCCCTCTATTGCTAGGTCCCCTACATTCTACATTATAAGCCACTTACTTTACATTTTTCAATGTTCACATTAGTGGTAGCATATAATATTTCTCTTCTTGTGCCTGGCTTATTTTGCTCAGCATTATGTTTTCAGGGTTCATCCTTGTTGTCATATGTTTCACGACATCGTTCTTCTTACTGCCACATAATATTCCATCGTGTGTATATACCACATTTTATTTATCCACTCATTTTTTTGAAGGACATTTGGGTTGTTTCCGTCTCTTGGCAATTGTGAATAATGCTGCTGTGAACATTGGCTTGCAGATATCTGTTTGTGTCACTGCTTTCAGGTCTTCTGGATATATACTGAGAAGTGCAATTGCTGGATCGAAGGGTAGCTCTGTATCTAGTATTCTAAGGAACTGCCAGACTGTCTTCCTGAGTGGCTGAACCATTATAGAATCCCACCAACAATGAATAAGAATTCCAATTTCTCCACATCCTCTCCAGCATTTGTAGTTTCCTCTTTGTTTAATGGCAGCCATTCTAATTGGTGTGAGATGCTCTCTCATTGTGGTCTTAATTTGCATCTCTCTAATACCTAGTGAAGCTGAACATTTTTTTCATGTGTTTCTTTTTTTTTTTTTAATTCAGTTTTATTGAAATATATTCACAAACCATACAGTCATCCATGGTATACAATCAACTGTTCACAGTATGATCATATAGTTATGCGTTCATCACCACAATCTATTTCTGAACATTTTCCTTACATCAGAAAGAATCAGAATAAGAATAAAAAATAAAAGTGAAAAGAGAATACCCAAACCATCCCCCATCCCACCCTATTTGTCATTTAGTTTTTACTCCCATTTTTCTACTGATTTTTTTTCAATTTTTTAACTTTGTTTATCAAAAAATTAAAAACAAACAGGCAAACAACAACCAAAAAAAACCCCACAACATTTCAAACAAAGCAATGGATTAAGGAAAACAAATAACCTAAAATAACTACTTTGCTTCCAATCTGTTCCTACCATACCCCAAGAAAATTAATAAACCATGTCCAAACAGAGGAGTAAGAAAAACAAATAATCTAAAATAACTACATTGCTTCCAACATGTTCCTACCATACCCCAAGAAAATTAACAACCCCTAAGAAAACAAAGGAATAAGAGAAAAAAAAACCTAAAATAACTCTCTTGCTTCCAACATGATCTTACTATATCCAAGAAAGTTTACAAACCATAATCATTCCTGAGCATTCCCATAACATTGCGATTACCCTCCATAGTTTATCTGTTCTCATTAGATTATCATTCCCCCTCCACTAATTGGTATCTCTAGGTCCCGTACATTCTACAGTATAAAACATTGTACATTTTTCACAGAATTCACATTAGTGGTAACATACAATATCTCTCTTTTTGTGCCTGGCTTATTTTGGTCAGCATTATGTCTTTTTTTTTTTTTTTTTTAATCTTCATTTTATTGAGATATATTCATATACCACGCAGTCATACAAAACAAATCGTACTTTCGATTGTTCACAGTACCATTACATAGTTGTACATTCATCACCCAAATCAATCCCTGACACCTTCATTAGCACACACACAAGAATAACAAGAATAATAATTAGAGTGAAAAAGAGCAATTGAAGTAAAAAAGAACACTGGGTACCTTTGTCTGTTTGTTTCCTTCCCCTATTTTTCTACTCATCCATCCATAAACTAGACAAAGTGGAGTGTGGTTCTTATGGCTTTCCCAATCCCCTTGTCACCCCTCATAAGCTACATTTTTATACAACTGTCTTTGAGATTCATGGGTTCTGGGTTGTAGTTTGATAGTTTCAGGTATCCACCACCAGCTACCCCAATTCTTTAGAACCTAAAAAGGGTTGTCTAAAGTGTGCATAAGAGTGCCCACCAGAGTGACCTCTCGGCTCCTTTTGGATTCTCTCTGCCACTAAAGCTTATTTCATTTCCTTTCACATCCCCCTTTTGGTCAAGAAGATGTTCTCCGTCCCACGATGCCAGGTCTACATTCCTCCCCGGGAGTCATATTCCACGTTGCCAGGGAGATTCACTCCTGTGGGTGTCTGATCCCACGTAGTGGGGGGGGGGGCAGTGATTTCACCTTTCAAGTTGGCTTAGCTAGAGAGACAGGGCCACATCTGAGCAACAAAGAGGCATTCGGGAGGAGGCTCTTAGGCACAACCATAGGGAGGCCTAGCCTTTCCTTTGCAGCAACTGTCTTCCCAAGGGTAAAACCTGTGGTAGAGGGCTCAACCCATCAAACCACCAGTCCCCTATGTCTGTGGTCATGTTAGCAACCATGGAGGTGGGGTAGGCGAATACCCCTGCATTCTCCACAGGCTCCTCAAGGGGGCACTGCATCTTTTTCTTTTCCTTGGTTTTTTTTTTTTTTTTTAACTTTCCCTTCTTTTTTAAATCAACTGTATGAAAAAAAGTTAAAAAGAAAACAAACATACAATAAAAGAACATTTCAAAGAGACCATAACAAGGGAATAAGAAAAAGACAACTAACCTAAGATAACTGCTTAACTTCCAACATGTTCCTACTTTACCCCAAGAAAGTTACCTAATATAGCAACATTTCTGTGAACTTGCTCCTACTATATCCATCAGAAATTAACAGACCATAGTCATTCCTGGGCATCCCCAGAATGTTAAATAGCTTATCTGTTCTTCTTGGATTATTGTTCCCCCTTCCTTAATTGCTCTCTATTGCTAGTTCCCCTACATTCTACATTATAAGCCATTTGTTTTACATTTTTCAAAGTTCACATTAGTGGTAGCATATAATATTTCTCTTTTTGTGCCTGGCTTATTTCGCTTAGCATTATGTCCTCAAGGTTCATCCATGTTGTCATGTTTCACGAGATCGTTCCTTCTTACTGCCGCGTAGTATTCCATCGTGTGTATATACCACATTTTATTTATCCACTCATCTGTTGAAGGACATTTGGGTTGTTTCCATCTTTTGGCAATTGTGAATAATGCTGCTATGAACATTGGCGTGCAGATATCTGTTTGTGTCACTGCTTTCCGATCTTCCGGGTATATACTGAGAAGTGCAATCGCTGGATCGAATGGTAACTCTACATCTAGTTTTTTAAGGAACTGCCAGACTGACTTCCAGAGTGGCTGAACCATTATACAGTCCCACCAACAGTGAATAAGAGTTCCAGTTTCTCCACATCCCCTCCAGCATTTGTAGTTTCCTGTTTGTTTAATGGCAGCCATTCTAATCGGTGTTAGATGGTATCTCATTGTGGTCTTAATTTGCATCTCTCTAATAGCTAGTGAAGCTGAACATTTTTTCATGTGTTTCTTGGCCATTTGTATTTCCTCTTCAGAGAACTGTCTTTTCATATCTTTTGCCCATTTTCTAATTGGGCTGTCTGTACTATTGTCATTGAGTTGTAGGATTTCTTTATATATGCAAGATATCAGTGTTTTGTCAGATACATGGTTTCCAAAAATTTTTTCCCATTGAGTTGGCTGCGTCTTCACCTTTTGGACAAATTCCTTTGCAGTACAGAAACTTCTAAGTTTGAGGTGTTTCCATTTATCTGTTTTTTCTTTTGTTGCTTGTGCTTTGGGTATAAGGTCTAGGACATGACCACATAATATAAGGTCTTGAAGATGTTTGCCTACATTATCTTCTAGGAGTTTTATGGTACTGTCTTTTATATTAAGGTCTTTGATCCACTTTGAGTTAATTTTTGTGTAGGGTGTGGGATAGGGGTCCTCTTTCATTCTTTTGGATATGGATATCCAACTCTCCCAGCCCCATTTGTTGAAAAGACCATTATGACTCAGTTCAGTGACTTTGGGGGCCTTATCAAAGATCAGTCGGCCATAGATCTGAGAGGGTCTATCTCTGAATTCTCAATTCGATTCCATTGATCTATATGTCTATCTTTGTGCCAGTACCATGCTGTTTTGGCAACTGTGGCTTTATAATAAGCTTCAAAGTCAGGGTGTGTAAGTCCTCCCACTTCGTTATTCTTTTTTCGAGTGTCTTTACCAATTCTGGGCATCTTCCCTTTCCTAATAAATTTGGTAACTAGCTTTTCCAAGTCTGCAAAGTAGGTTGTTGGAATTTTGATTGGGAATGCATTGAATCTGTAGATGAGTTTGGGTAGAATTGACATCTTAATGACATTTAGACTTCCTATCCATGAACTTGGAGTATTTCTCCATCTTTTAAGGTCCCTTTCTATTTCTTTTAGTAGAATTACATAGTTTTGTTTGTAGAGGTCTTTTACATCTTTGGTTAAGTTTATGCCTAGGTACTTGATTTTTTTTTAGTTGCTATAGAAAATGATATCTTTTTCTTGAGTGTCTCTTGGTATTTTAATTGGTATTGCATTGAATCTATAGATCCGTTTAGGTAGAATTGCCGTGTTAACTATATTTAGTCTTCCAATCCATGAATACAGTGTAGTCTTCCATTTTTTTTTTAGGTCCTGTTTGATTTCTTTTAGCAGCTTCTTGTAGTTTTCTCTGTAAAGGTCTTTTGTGGCCTCGGTTAAGTTTGTTCTTAAATACTTGATTCTCTTGGTTGCTATTGTAAATGGAATTTTTTCCTTTATTTCCTTCTCTTGTTGCACACTACCTGTGTATAGGAACACTACAATTTTTTTGCGTGTTGATCTTGTAGCCTGCCTCTTTGCTGTATTCATTGATTAGTTCTAGTAGCTTTGCTGTAGATTTTTCTGGATTTTCTACATGTAGAATCATGTCATCTGCAGACATTGAAAGTTTTACTTTTTCCTCTCCAATTTGGATGCCTTTTATTTCTTTTTCTTGCGTAATTGCTCTAGCTAGAACTTCCAGCGCAATGTTGAATAATAATGGTGACAGTGGGCATCCCTGTCTTGTTCCTGGTCTTAGAGGGAAAGCTTTCAGTCTTTCCCCGTTGTGAATGATGTTATCTGTGGGTTTTTCATATATTGCTTTTATCATATTGAGAAAGTTCCCTTCTATGGGGAAATTTGAAATTTGAAGTGTTTTCATAAAGAAAGGATGTTGAATTTTGTCAGATGCCTTTTCTGCATCGATTGAAAGGATCATGTGGTTCTTCTGCTTTGATTTATTAGTGTGGTGTACTACATTAATTTATTTTCTTGTGTTGAACCAGCCTTGCATACCTGGAATAAATCCTACCTGTTCGTGGTGTGTAATTCTTTTAATGTGCTGCTGGATTCGATCTGCGAGTATTTTGTTGAGGATTTTGGCATCTATATTCATTAAAGAAATTGGTCTATAATTTTCTTGTTTTATAGTATCTTTGTCTGATTTTGGTATTAGGGTGATGTTGGCTTCATAGAATGAGTTAGGTAGCTTTCCCTCCTCTTCAATTTTTTTTGAAGAGTTTGAGCACAATTAGTACTAATTCTTTTTTGAATGCTTGGTAGAATTCACATGTGAAGCCATCTGGTCCTGGGCTTTTCTTTTTGAGAGCTTTTTGATGACTGCCTCAATCTTGTTACTTCTCCTTGGTTTGTTGAGATCATCTGTTTCTTCTGGAGTCAGTATTGGTTGTTTGTGCTTTTCTAGGAAGTTGTCCATTTCATTTAAATTGTCTAGTTTATTAGCATATAGTTACTTGTAGTATCTTCTCATTATCTTCTTTATTTCTACAGAGTCAGTAGGTATGTCTCCTTTCCCATTTCTGATTGTGTTTATTTGCATCTGTTCTTTTTTTGTTGTTGCTGTTTTCCTAGATGGGGGTTCATCAATTTTATTGATTTTCTCAAAGAACCAACTTCTGATTTTATTGATTCTCTCTATTATTTTCCTGTTCTCAATTTCATTTATTTCTGCTCTCATCTTTGTTATTTCTTTCCTTCTGTTTGCTTTGGGGTTAGTTTGCTGTTCTTTCTTTAGTTCTTCCAGGTGAATAGTTAATTCCTCAATTTTTGACCTCTCCTCTTTTAATATAGGTGGTTAGGGCAATAGATTTCCCTCTCAGCACCGCCTTTGCTGCATCCCATGAACTTTGATATGTTGTATTTTCATTGTCATTTGCCTAGAGGTATTTACTAATTTCTCCTGTAATCTCTTCCTTTACCTACTGGTTTTCTAAGACCATGTTGTTTCGCCTCCATATATTTGTGAATTTTATGACCTTTTGCCTATTATTTATTTCCAAGTTCATTCCATTATGGCCCGAGAAAGTGTTTTGTATAATATCAATATTTTTTTAAATTTGTTGAGATTTGCTTTGTGACCTAACATGTGGTCTATCCTAGAGAATGTTCCATGAGCACTTGAGAAAACAGTGTATCCTGCTGTTGTGAGGTGTAGTGTTCTATAAATGTGTTAAGTCTAGTTCATTCAACATACAATTCAACGTCTCCATTCTTTTTTGTTCCTCTGTCTAGATGTTCTATCCATTGATGAAAGTGGTGTACGGAAGTCTCCAACAATTATTGTAGGGGTATCTACTTTTCCTTTCAGTGTTCTCAGTATTTGCCTCATGAATTTAGGGGCCCTCTGGCTTGGTGCATAAATATTTATGATTTTTATGTTTTCTTGATGAATTGACCCTTTTATTAATATATAGTGTCCTTCTTTGTCTCTTTTAATTGTTTTAATTTTGAAGTCTAATTTGTCTGATACTAATATAGCTACTCCTGCTTTTTTCTGTTTTTTGTGTGTGTGTGAAATATCTTTTTCCACCCTTTCACTTTCAGCCTATTTTTGTCCTTGTGTCCAAAGTGCGTTTCTTGTAGACAGCATATAGATGGGTCCTGTTTCTTTATCTATTATGCTAGTCTATGTCTTTTTTGGGGGCAGTTTAATGCATTAACATTTAGTGTTATTACTGTAAAGGCAGTAACTTCACCTATGATTTTGTCTTTTGGAATTTGTGTCATGTCTTATTTTTTTGTCTCTCTTTTTACCCATACTGATAGTCTTCATTTCTACCATTTTGTCTTTTAGATTTTATATGTCATATCTTATTTTTCGTCTCTCTGCTTTTATCCTTCCTGATAATGTTCACTTCTACACTCTTCTCTAAACTTCTATCTCCTGTCTTTTCCTACAAGCCTGTAGTACTCCCTTTAGTATTTCTTATAGCATTGGTCTTTTTTTCACAAACTCACTCAGTGTCTGTCTGTCTGAAAATATTTTAATCTCTCCCCCATTTTTTAAATTAAATTCAGTTTTATTGAAATATATTCACATACCATACAGTCATCCATGATGTACAATCAACTGTTCATAGTACCATCATATAGTTATGCATTCATCACCACAATCTATTTCTGAACATTCTCCTTACATCAGAAAGAATCAGAATAAGAATAAAAAATAAAAGTAAAAAAGAACACCCAAATCATCCCCCTCATCCCACCCTATTTTTGATTTGGTTTTTGTCCCCATTTTCCTACTCATCCATCCATATACTAGATAAAGGGAGTGTGATCCACAAGGTTTTCACAATCACACTGTCACTTCTTGTAAGCTACATTGTTATACAGTCATCTACAGGAGTCCAGACTACTGAGTTGAAGTTTGATAGTTTCAGATATTTACTTCTAGCTATTCCAATACATTAAAACCTAAGAGGTGTTATGTAAATAGTGCGTAAGAATGTCCACCAAAGTGACCTCACGACTCCATTTGAAATCTCTTAGCCATTGAAACTTTATTTCATTTCATTTTCCATCCCCCTTTTGGTCAAGAAGATATTCTCAATCCCACAATGCCAGGTCCAGATTCATCCCCGGGAGTCATATGCTGCATTGCCAGGGAGATTTACACCCCTGGGAGTTGGGTCCCACGTAGGGGGGAGGGCAGTGAGTTCACGTGCTGAGGTGGCTCAGTTAGACAGAGAGAGGGCCACATCTGAGCAACAAAGAGGTACTCAGGGTGACACTCTTAGGCACAATTATATGCAAGTTTAGCCTCTCCTTTGCAGTAATGAGCTTCATAAGGGCAAGTCCCGTGATGGAGTCTCTCCTTCATTTTTTAAGGACAGTTTTGCCGGATATAGAATTCTTGGTTGGCAGTTTTTCTCTTTCAGTATGTTAAATATTTCATACCACTGTCTTCTCGCCTCCATTGTTTCTTTGGAGAAATCTGTACATAGTCTTATTGAGCTTCCCTTGTATGTGGTATTGCTTTTCTCTTGCTGCTTTCAGAATTCTCTCTTTGTCTTTGACATTGGACAATCTGATCAGTAAGTGTCTTGGAGTAGGTCTATTGGGATCTATTTGGTTTGGGTTACTCTGTAGTTCTTGAATCTGTAATTTTCCGTCTTTCATAAGAGTTGGGAAATTTTCATTCAATGTTTCTTCTGTTATTCTTTCTGCCCCTTTTCCCCTCTCTTCTCCTTCTGGAATACCCATAACATGTATATTCATGTGCTTCATGTTGTCACTGAGCTCCCTAAGACCCTGCTCATATTTTTCCATTCTTTTTACCCTCTGTTCTTTTGTGTGTATTAGTTCACATGTCTTGTCTCCCAATTTATGACTCCTTTCTTCTGCCTGTTCACATCTACTGTTGGGTCCCTCCATTGTGTTTTTCATCTCCTCCATTGTGCCCTCCATTCCCATAAGTTCTGTCATTTGTTTTTTCAAGTTTATGAATTCTTCTTTATGGTCATCCAGTGTCTTCTTTATATCCTTCATCTCTTTTGCTGTATCTTCCCTCAGCTCACTGATTTGTGTTTTGAATTAATTTAGGAGATCTGTTTGATTCTTATTTTTTTTAGTTCCTGTATCTCAGTTGAAGTGTTAGTTTGTTCCTTTTGTTGGTCTGTTTATTCGTATTTCCTAGTGTGGCTCATTATCTTAAGCTCTCTAGGCATCTGATTTTCTTGATTAGTTTATTATGGAGCTTGTTCTTACTCTTTTACCTAGGGTTTTCTTGTTGTTTGGCTTTGTTTTCTCTCCTTTGGTGTTCTGTTCAACTTATTTTAGATCTCTAACTTAGGTTCTATTTAGTTGATCAGACTTTTTCACCTCTTGTTTTTCTCTTTCTTGCCTTGCCTTTATGTAACCTTTTTGTGAGAGGGTCTCCTCAGATATGGTCAACCCCAGTCAGGCTTTCCCGTTTCAGAGAGGCCCAGGTTTCAGGAGATGAATATAGAGTTTCCCTGAGAATGAGACCCTTCTGTGAGGCCTTTGGAGTGTGTGCTTTTCCTATCCTGTCCAGCAGGTGGGGCTTGCCACCCTGCAGCGCCCTCACCAGTGTAAGGAGGTGTGGTGTCTTTAGTTCTCCTGCTGCCTCTTACCCTGTTGGGGGTGGGGGGGGTGGTGGCTGACTGAAGCTGGTTTCTGATTTCCAGCCCCTTGGGTCTGAGCTCCTTGAAGGAGGGCTGCCAATTGAGTTGGACCATGCACCCCTCTTCTTGGGGAAGTTATATGCCCTTCAGGGAATTCTCTCCCCAACTAGGCTCACTGTTTTATCTGTCAGACCTATCTCAATAGCTCTCCATTTCCTGGATTCAGAGAACAGTTGGCGATATCTGAAAAGAGAGATTTCACTGTGAAATCAGCTTTTCCACACATTCCAGACCTGTGTACGATGTGTGACTGGTCACTGGAGACCCTGAATACAGTTTCATGCAGTTCCTTACTGATTATCAGCTGCACTAGAGGACAGACTAAATTCCACTCCTCACTGCTTCACCATCTTGCCCCACCCTCACTATGTACCCCTTTTCATTATGCTTTTCTGTTCTGGGACCAGATTTGTCTTATAGCAGTTCAGTCCCTTACCACTACCACCCCCCACCCTTTTTCTTCTGTGAGACTTTTCTTCTTCCAGTTTCTTCTCGTTAGGGTATTCTGCCCCAGGGATCCAGATGGGGTCAATCCAGAGAGGTCTGTTTTGCATTTAGGTAGTTCAGAAAATAGATACTAGATTGAGTATATGCACTTCTTAGCAACAGTTCTGCCATATTCTCTTTTTTTTTCATTTTTTTTTCATTTTTATTGAGATTGTTCAGATAACATACAACTATCCAAAGATCCAAAGTGTACAATCACTTGCCCCTGGGTACCCTCATACAGCTGTGCATCCATCACACTTAATTTTTGTTCAATTTTTAGAAACTTTTCATTACTCCAGACAAGAAATAAAGTGAAAAATGAAAAAAGAAAAAAAAGAAAAGGAAACTCTAATCCTCCGCTGTCCCTAACCAACCCCCCTCAATTGTTGACTCATAGTATTAATATAGTACATTTGTTACTGTTTATGAAAAAATGTTGAAATACTACTAACTGTAGTATATAGTTTGCAATAGGTATATAGTTCTTCCCTATATGCCCCTCTATTATTAACTTCTAATTGTATTCTCATAGATTTGTTCTGGTTCATGGAAGCTGATCATGGACATTGCCCACCATAGGATTCAGTTTTATACATTCCTATCTTTTGACCTCCAGCTTTCCTTCTGGTGACATATATGACTCTGAGCTTCCCCTTTCCATCTCATTCAAACACCATTCAGCGCTGTTAGTTATTCTCACGTCTTGCTACCAACACCCTTGTTCATTTCCAAACATTTAAGTTCATCGTAATTGAACATTCTGCTCATACTAAGCAACCACTCCCCATTCATAAGCCTCGTCCTATATCTTGGTACCTTATATTTCATGTCTATGAGTTTACATATTATGATTAGTTCCTATCAGTGAGACCCTACAATAATTGTCCTTATGTGTCTGGCTTATTTCATTCAGTATATTGCCCTCGAGGTTTTGTCATCAACCCATTTTTTTTTAATATGGTTTTGTTCACTGACCATACATTCCATCCCAAGTAAATAATCGATGGTTCTCTGCATGGTCATACATTTATGTGTTCACCACCTTCACCAGTATCTACATAACGGCATCTACATTTCTTCCACAAGGCAGGAGGGAGAGTCAAAGAAGATAGAGAGGCAAAAGAAAGAGGAAAAAAAAATAACAGCTAGGAAGCAGCAAAAGGAAAAATAACCTTAAATCAAAGTAGAGTAAAGAATCAGACAATACTACCAATGTCAAGTGTCTAACATGCCATATTCTCTTTTGTATGTGGCGTTCCTCAGCCGCTTGTGTTATGCCCTGGGTCTCTGCCTACTTGGGTCCCTGTGCTTGGATGTGCATGGTGTTCTACCTTGCTGCTGTGAGTGGCTCTATGGTCTGCATCCACTGCAGGAGGGAACCAGGCTTTGCTGCTTCTGTGTGACTCTTAAGCTGCTCGGGATCAAATGAGGGGGAGGGATCTGGACTGGTGGGTCCACCATGTAAATATCCTACCTGAGTTTTGTTTTGTCTTTTCTTTTCTTTTTTTTTTTTTTTTGATTTAATATTTGTGGATTCCTTCTTCAGTCTCTGTTTTACTTCTGAGTTTCAAGCAAGTGAGATCTGTCCTTTTATTAGTTGATTCTGAGGAAAAACTTTTCCAGAGGGCTTCTTATGTTGTCATGTTGATGATGTCACTCTCCTAAGTTATTTTTTATTATAAAAGTAATACTAATGCTCATAGTAATAAAAAGTCATGAGGTCTAAGATGGTATATTCGGTAAAAAGTAAAATTCTCTGACTTCCCATTTCCACTTTTAGAGATAACCACTCTTGATAGTTTTTTCTGTGTCTTTCAGAAATTTTCAGTGTATTTGCAAGCATATTTAATGCCCATCTCTCTCTTTTTTTAACATAGATGGAATCACACTATATATATACTAGTTTGTACCTTGCATTTTTTCATTTCATATATGTTGTACATCTTCTTTAAATACATATAGATGTACTTCATTTATAAATGGTGTGTAATACTCCATCATGTAGATGTTCTGATTTTTATTCAATCAGTCCCTTTTTGATTAACATTATGTTGTTTTCAGTTCTGTGCTATTATATAGTATGCTTCATGATATCCTTGTACATTTTATCTTTATGAGCATATATTTTGGATAATATTTGTAGAATTGGAATTGCTAGGTCAAGGGGCAGGTACGTTCTGCATTTTGGTAAACAGTGCCAGATTGCCTCCAGAAAAGTTGTACCAATTTATATTCCCACTCACAGCTTATAAAAGTAGTTAATGGTTTTTAAGGCTTTTGGTACATATTCCCAAATTGTTCTCCAGAAAGATCATACAATTTTATGCTTGTACTCGTAGTGTAGGAGTGTCTCTGTTTACCTGTACCTACACTGGATATTATTAAAATTCTTTTTAAGCTTTTTCAATCTGTTATGTGAAAACGTGACCATCTGTTTGTTTTTATTTCCGATTACTAGTGAGACTGCTTAGCTTTATATATGCTTTGTGACCATTTGTATTTCTTCATTTGTGAATAGCCTGTTTATTTTCATCATGAATTTTTCTTTTGGGTGTTCACCATTTTGTTATTGACATGTGAGAGCCTTTTTATATTTAAAAGCTATTCATCATTTGTCTGTCATATAGATTGGTAGTAGTTTCTCCACGTTTCTTGTTTATCTTTTTTCTGTTTGTGTTTTTTTCCCTATTCACAAGCTTTTAATTTTTATGTATCATGATATCATGCTTGGAGAGGCCTTTCTTACCCCAAGGTTATACTAACATTTGCTTTTACTTTCTTTTAGTATTTTTTGGTATTTTATATTTAGATCCTTAATCTGCTTAGAATTTATTTTAGTTTAAGTATATAACATGGGGAACTACCTTCAAAATGACTAATTAACTGGTTGTCCTGATACCATTTATTAAGTGAGCCATGATTTCCTCACCTTCTTGAAATGCTGCCACTATCATGCAAACACACACACACACACACACACACACACACACACACACACACACACACACAGAATTCTTGTTTATACTATCTGTTTCTGAACTCTTTGTCCCATGGATCTATTATTCTATTCCAGCATCTGTTTTAATTGCTGTACCTTTATAATGTATTTTTCTATCTAATAGGATACTCTTCCTTATTTTTTTTCATAATTTGCCTGTGTGTTCTGCAAGTGGTGTATTCCTTCATATCAAACCTTAGGATCATTGTGCCTGGTTGTTCTCCCCTAACTTAAAATTTTCATCAAACTAAATTGGAAATTTATAGAGCAATTTGGGTAGAATTAACATGTTTACAATATTGAATCTTCTTGTACATTTCTTATTAAATTTCTTCCTTAGTATTTTCTTTTAGTTTGTGTGTGTGTACACAAGGAAGTGCCATATGAATGGGTCCTTTTACTATTATATTTTCTAGATGATTATTGTCATTGTATAAGCAATTGATTTTGATGTATTTAACCACCAACCTTATGAAATTCTCTGTTACTTCTCTATATTAACGCAACCTTAACAAACTCTAATTGCAGTGAATGTTCCAGGAAAACAAACATTTTAGATAATGCAAATTTTCTGTAGAATGTATAAGGTAATGTCAACATACATCTGTTTTATTACTTGCTTTTTTCATTAGATCCATATAACAACCCTATGATGTAGGTAAAGTTGTTACTCATTTCCAAGTTATGTAGGACCATGATTGACAAAGTGTAGTCTGTTTCTTCCCTGCATTAGAACCCTTAGAAGTGTTTGTTAAAAATGAAGATTTCTGGGCATCACTTCTGTCCTAACAGTTTAAAAAATTTTGGTGTGGGGCCTAGGAATCTGGAGGTCTTTTTTAAATGCAATTTTATTGAGATATATCCACCTACCATAAAATCATCCAAAAAAAATCTTCCGAAGTGTACAATCAGTTGTTCACAGTATGATCATATAGTTGTGCATTCATCACCTCAATCAATTTTTTTGGACATTTTCATTATCCAAGAAATAAAAATAAGAATAAAAATATACATAAAAGTAAAAGAAGAACACACAAAACATCTCATACTCCTTTCCCTCCTGTATTATTTGTTTACTTTTTGTCCCCCCTGTTTTCTACTCATCTGTCCATACACCAGATAAAGGGAGTGTGGGCCACAATGTTTTCACAATCACGCAATCATCCCATATAAGCTATATAGTTATACAATTGTCTTCAGTAATCAAGGATACTGGATTGCAGTTCAACAGTTTCAGGTATTTCATTCTGGCTATTCTATTACACTATAAACTAAAAATGGCTATCTATATAATGCATAAGGATAACCTCCACAATGACCTCTCAACTCCATATGAAATCTCTTAGCCATGGACCTTTATTTTGTTTCATTTCTCTTCCCCTTTATGGTCAGGAAGCCTTTTTCAATCCCATGATGCTGGGTCCAGGATCATCCCCAGGAATCATGTCCCACATTGCCAGGGAGAGTTACACCCTTGGGAGTCATGTCCCATGTAGAGGGGAGGGCAGTGAGTTTACCTGCAGAGTTGGTTTAGAGAGAGAGGCTACATCTGAGCAACAAAGGAGGTTCTCTGGGGGTGACTCTCAGGCACAGTTGTAAGTAGGCTTAGCCTCTCCTTTGCAGTAACAAGCTTCATAAGGGCAAGCCCTAAGATCAAGGGCTTGGCCTACTACAATGGTAGTTCCCAATGCTTGCAAGAATATCAGGAATTCCCCAGGTGGGGAAGTTTAATACTTCCAATTTTTCCCCAGTCTGTCAAGGGGGCTTTGCAAAATACTTTTTATTCTCTCCCCAAATTACTCTGGGATATATTGGGGTTTCATGCTAACCTGTACAAGCCAATCAGATCTCACCCCTTATTCAAGGAGGAATCTGGAATTTTAAAATTCTCTCCTAGCTGATTCTAAGCATATTCAACTTTGAGAAATTCTGAAGAGAAAAACTGAGGCTCTGAGAACAATTAAATGACTTTTCCAAATTCACATAGGTGATTTATTCTTGGCCACATGTTTCCTGACTCTTGGCGTAGTGTTCACCACTGTCTCTGGGTGTGAGTATGTACGTGTGTGTGCGTGTGTATGAGTCCTAAATATAAAGTTTTCATTTGCATCTTTAGAATGAATATTTCTTACGTTTTCCCAATTGCCTTGAAAGTTCTGTTGAGTGGGTATCAGAACTAATATCATCTATAATCTAAATGCTATAATCTAGATATGAAAGTTAGACACCTTAAAAATAATAAGAATAAATATTATATTCCTTTGCTTGTAGTTAAGTATATTGCACTAAGAGAATTTATTTCTCTGGGAACAATCTTGATCCATAGGTTCCAGAATGGAAATTATGTGACAGAGAGCAGATTCAGATCTTTCAGCCTTTTGTGTAGAAAGAATAGTCAGAAAAGTGATATATCCATTTTACCTTAAAGTTCAGGCAGCTTGAAATGACTGTAATGCTTTAATTATCAAGGCAGTATGACCTCTAAAGTTATTTTGCCCAAGACAGATTTATTGCTGTTGTTTGTTTGTTGTTGTTGAGTTGTTGGGTCCAAAATATATATTGCCTACTGTTAAAATTTTCATTTAACTTGCAACCCTCTGTAATTGCTCATTCATGGGGTTTTAATGTAATTGTCTCATTCCTCATTTGAAAGACCTTTTTTTAATGCAATTTTACTGAGATATAGTCGTATAACATACAGTTCTCCGAAGTGTACAATGAGTTGTTCATAGTATCATCATATAGTTGTGCATTCATCACCACAATCAATCTTTGTGATTGACTTTCTATATTACTAATTTTGGAGGAGAAGACAATTAAATTTGATTATGGAAAAGTTGCCAATTCCTTTGTCCCAACTCTGTTGTCAAAGCCAGATTATTAGGATGTGTTGTGTGTTTTTCCTTATTATCCCTGCAATCCTGAGCTAGACAATTTGGGAACTCTTTTGTTCCTCTTTCTCTGACAGTATAATTTCCTGACCACAGTTGGACTTTCCTAGCTTTTAAAATCAATCATAGTGAAATTTGTTGTTGCTTCTGCTTATTTTAAATCCCCCTTCTGTGACTGAAGAAAATTTTATGTATTATTCTTTTAATTTCTCTTATAAATTTAATATTAAAGAAATATTCTGCTCATTATTTTAATGCCCATCACTAAAAGTATTCCTTTTTTAGTACTCTCTCCACCAGCATTTTCTTCTTCCTGTTTCCTCAGTTCCTTTATTTTCTTCAGTCTCCTTCTTTGTCACCCTTAACCTTTGCTGATCTTTAAAAATAGGAACTGTACATGATCTGCTTCCTCTTTGTGTTAAAAAATGCTATTTGTAAATGTCTAAAGTGCTAGAAGAGAATAAATCCATCCAACTCAAGCAAAGAGATATCTTTGGCCAATTCCAGTTTTTTCTTTATTATTTTTACTGAATACTAAAAGTAAAGTAATTCAGAAGTGTATAAAGTAAGAATAGAAAGTCACCCCCCCCAAAGGTTAACGACTCTTAATAGTTTGTATCCTTCTAGACCTTTTTCTATTCATGTATATTCTTCCATGTCAGTTCATACAGGTTTCGCTCATTCTTTGTAATGGCTGTATTGTATTCTACATAGCATGAATGTGTCATAATTTGTCTATTTCCTTAGGTGGATGTTTGGAGAATTTCCAGTTCTTAAACTATTTAAAATATGCTTGTTTGTATGTATAGCCTTGTATAGCTGTGTAAATATTTTTGTAGGTTAGTTTTTTTTTTAGTAAAAGTGCTGGACAAGGGTTATGTACTGCCATATCTTGATAAATATTGCAAAATTGCCCTTCATAAAAGGCCATGATAAAATATTTTTCTGTACCCTAGGCAATATTGAATAGATACATCAGTCTTTTAAATTTTTGCCAACATGATAGGCACAAAATGTCAATGTTTTAGTTTGTACTTAATTTGTAATTAGTTTGTATTTGATTTCTAGCTACTTTGAGCCTTTTTCATTTGTTTTAATAACGAAATTATATATCAAAATTATATATAAATTATATATCAAACTAAATTATATATCAAATTAGAGCATATACTATAAACTTCTAGCAAGAAAAAACATACACCTTAGAGGAAAGTGTGTAATCTTTTTTCCCCCTTCTTTTCTTGCGTATTCTTAGAATGATGTAACATAATATACCAATTGATCATTTTTTCAGGTGCCTATAAAGAAATCCCAACTGACAGACTTTAGTATATGTTGGGGTGATAAGCCAAGTGGCTCTTTCTTAGGCTGCTCATTTGCCTGTTATCTGGCTGAACACGTTACTGCTCAAGTCTTTCAGTGAGAATGACATAGCTTTGCAAACAGTTATATCATTCCTGATAGTAGGCTAATTATTTTTGACTTCATAAATCTTTATTAACGTGTATTTTAGATGTCCAGTTTAGCACACTGCTAATTAACATCAGTCTGCCATGGCAACTCTATTTATTTTGTGTTTATAGGTCAGAGTCCCTGTAGGTGTATGTACTAAATTGACCGGAATTATACAATAAAATCACAAGGCTAAATAGTCGCGTAAGTATAATTTTCCAAATTATCTCAGTGGGTCACACTGATATTGTAAGTTGTGAGTCACTAGAATGTGACTCTTCCATGAAAACTTCAAAAACTGGGAAGATTCTTCTATTGGTTCTGGTTCAGTAATGCCTTCAAATGAGGGATTTTATTTGCTGACCTTTATTAAGACCTACAGTAAGATTCTATGTTGTTATAGTTCTAAGGCTACAAATTACTTTTTCAAAATTACAGATATGTACTTCTGACTTTTACTGTATATCAAAATCTGAGATTTAAATAAATTTACAAGTATAGTAAGATAAACGAGTTATGTTCTTTTTACCTCAAGATCTATGGGAAGTAGTTCCAACCCCTAAGGTCTTCCTACATGTTCATATGTGTTAAAGCTTTTTTCTATTAGATTTTGCATTTCAATCATAGCCATATTTGTTAAAAAAAAGATGGGATAATTAAAGCTATACTTGCATGTATATAAAATAGTTTTTGTTTATAAATCCCTTGAAGACATGGACTGCTTCTTCCCAGATTTCCCAGTTTAATACTTGTATGGCATAAGAATTCAGTAAATGCTGAATGAATCAGTTTTATCATTAAAACATAAATATTAGCTATTAGAATTTGTCAGTATGTGTCCAGAATCTTCAAAATGCTTTTATGTTCAATTGGAATACCCACCTCCCTGCTCATAGGTGAATTTTCAAAGGAGAGGAACAGGAAGTTCATAAGAGAATAAATGTAAGCAGTTAAGAAACATATGAAAGGGTTGTTAACCTCTTTAGTAACACAAAAAATGAGAATTTAAATCTATCATATTGCTAAAGATTAAAAATACTTGAGTGGATGTGAGTTGCATAAAAGGGCAATCTCATCCTGATGTTAAGAACATGATTTGGTGCAACTTTTCTGGAGAAAATTTTGTCGGTATGAATTAAACATTTTTTTTCCCTTCGACTTTGTTTATTGATGTACTGAACATGAAAAATACAAACAATCCAAACACAGAAGAAAACATGTACAGCCTCTTAAATACTCAACGGAATATATTTTCTATTCCAACAGATAAACACTGTTTTTGAATGAAAAAATTTTAAACACACAGAAAATTTGAAAAAATTGTACAGTGAACACTCTTACACCTATCATGTAGATTCTACAGTTATTTTGCTATATTTGCTTTAGTACATATATATATTTATACATATCTATCATGGTAACTTTTATTGAAATGTAATTCACATACCATAAAATTCACCTTTTCTAGTGCAGGATTCAGTGGTTTTTAGTGTTTTCACAAAGTTTTGCAACCATTACCACTATCAAATTCCAGAAGATTTGTATCATTCCAAAAAGATCCCTGTAACCGTTAGCAGTCATTGCCCATTCCCCACTTTCTCCACTTCCTGGAAACCATTAATCTTTCTGTTTCTATGGGTTTCACTATTCTGGGCATTTTATGTAGAAGGAATTGTACTGTATGTGGTCTTTTGTGTCTGGATTCTTTCACTGAGCACAATGTGTTTTCAAGGTTCATCCACATACAAGCACGACTCAATACTTCATTCCTTTTTTTGACTGAATAATATTCCATTGTGTATATATATATATATATATACAGAATTTTGTTTATTTGTTCATCAGTTGATGAACATTTGGGTTGTTTCTGCCTTTTGGCTACTATAAGTAATGTTGCTATGAATATTTGTTTACAATTTTTTATGAGGACATATATTTTCAGTTAGCTTGCATATATACCTAGGAGTGGAATGCTGGGTCATATGGTCACTTTATGTTTAACTTTTTGAGGAACTGCCAGATGATTTTGTTATACCATTTTACATTCCCACCAGCAATGTATAAGTGTTGCAATTTCTCCACATCCTCAGCAAAAGTTTCTATACTCCTTTTTTTTTAATTAGAGAAGTTGTAGGTTTACAGAAAAATCGTGCAGAAAATAGAGAGTTCCTGTATATCTCCCCCCCCACCACAGTTTCCTCGATTATTAATACTTTGCATTAGTGGGGAACTTTTGTTACAATTGATGAAACAATATTATTATAATTATACTATTAACTGTAGTCCATAGTTTACATTAGAGTTCACAACTTGTGTCGTACAGTCCTATGGTTTTTTTTAAAAACTATTCTAGTAGCAAATAGAATCATATAATTCCCCTTTTAACCACAATCAAACATATATTTTCAGTGGTGTTATTTACATTCACAGTGTTGTTTTACATTACTACCATCCATCACCAAAACTTTTCCATCACCCCAAACAGAAACTTTGTACCAATTAAGCATTAACTCCCTATTCCCTACCCCCACCCCAGCCCCTGGTAAGCTGCATTCTAGTTTCTAACTATATGAATTTTATTATTCTAATTAGATTATTCAATATTTGTTAATTTGTGTCTGGCTTATTTTACACAATATGATATCTTTAAGGTTCATCCACATTTGTTGCATGTATCAGAACTTCATTCCTTTGTACTGCTCAGTGATATCCTACTCTATGTATATAGCACATTTTCATTATCCATTCGTCTGTTGATGGCCATGTGGGTTGTTTTCATCTTTTGGCAATTGTGAATAATGCCACTCTGAACATTGGTGTGCAAATATACCTTTTGAGTCCCTGGTTTTAATTCTTTTGAGTATTTACCTGAAAGTGGGATTTCCAGGTCATATGGTAATTCTATTTATTTTTCTGAGGAACTGCGAAAATTTTTCCACAGCTGCTGCATCATTTTACATCCGCACCGACGTCTGAGTGTCCTTATTTCTCCACATTCTTGTCAACACTTGTTATTTTCCATTATTTAATACCACCTATTCTAGTGGGTGTGAAATGGTATCTCATCATGGTTTCAATTTGCATTTCCCTAATGATTAATGATGTTCAGCATTTTTCATGTGCTTTTTTTTGCCATTTGTTTATCTTCTTTGGAGAAATGTCTATATTCAAGTCTTTTGCTAATTTTTTAATTGGGTTTTGTCTTTTTGTTGTTGAGTTGTAGGATTTCTGTCTATATATTGGTCATAGATGTGAGGGTTTATTTCTGAACTTTCCAATTCAATTCCGTTGGTCAATTTGTCTTCCCTTGTGCCAGTACCATGCCATTTTGATTACTGTAGCTTTGTAATAAGTTTTAAAATCTGTGCGTGTGAGTCCTCCAATTTGGTTTTTCTTTTTCAAGGTGGTTTGGCTCTTCAAGGCCCCTTACCCTTCCATATACATTTGATGATTTGCTTTTCCGATTCTGCAAAGAAAGCTGTTGGAATTTTGATTGAGAGTGTATTGGATATGTAAATCATTCTAGGTAGAATTGACATCTTAACAGTATTTACTTTTCTAATCCATGAACACAGAATGTCCTTCCACTTGTTTAGGTCTTTGATTTCTTTTAGCAATGTTTTAATTTTTTTGTGTACAAGTCCTTTACATTCTTGGTTAAATTTATACTTAGATATTTGGTTCTTAATTCCTATTATACATGGAATTTTTTTCTTGATTTCCTCTTCAAATTGTTCATTACATAGTATATTTTTTATTATACTCCCCCTCCCCAAGGATTGTGAAGTGGTATCTCACTGTGGCTTTTAAAAAAATATTTTAAAATGCAATTTTATTGAGATATATTCACACAACATATAATCCACCCAAAGAATACAGTCAATGTTACTGTGATTTTAATTTGCATTTCCCGAGTGACTAATGATATTAAGCATCTTTTCATGTGTTTATTGACCATTCCTGTATTTTCTTTGATGAAGTGTCTATTCAGATGCTTTGCTACTTTTTTAACCTCAGTTATTTGTATTTTTAATGTTGAATTATGAGTTATTTATGGATTATGGGTATCAGACACTTATTATATGTATGATTTAAAAATATTTTCTCCCATTCTGGGCATTGTCTTTTCACTTTCTTGGTGGGTATTATTTGAAATAGAAAAGTTTTAAATTTTGAGGAGGAGTGATTTTGCTTTTCATGGCATGTCTCAGAAATCATTGCCTAATCCAGGGTCATGAAGATTTTCTTTTGTTTTCTTATAAGTTTTATAGGTTTAGCTCTTCCATTTAAATGTTCAACTCATTTTTAGTTAATTTTTGTATATGGTGTAATGTAGGGATCCAACTTAATTCTTTTGCATATGGCTACCCAGTTTTCCCAGCACCATCTGCTGAAAAGAGTGCTCTTTCTCATTTAATTATCTTGGCACCCTTGTCTGAAAGCAGTTAACCTTAAATGCATGGTTTTACTTCTGGACTCTCAGTCATATTCGTTTGATGTATAGGTCTATCCTTATGGTAGGACCACATTGTTAAATACTTCATAAGTGGTACATAGGAGGTAAGTAATGCCTTAGTGCCCCGGTATTAATGCCACTAAGACTGATCAGTGAATTAGGGTGGTCTTTGCTCCCTTGAGTTTTTGTCTTAAAGTCAAGGAAAATTACAGAGTATCTGGCAAGGATCTCAGAATTTTAACAGATTCCCACTACTTTTGGTCTTTTGACCAAAAAGAAATCACTTTTCCCTTTTGGCTGTCTCATCTCACAGGTGAATTCAGAGGTTGTTTTTCTATCCATCCACTTGACTGACCAACAAATCAACAGAAAATCATATATTGATCAGCTGCTCTGGGTGTAGTTTTCTCTCCTTTCCCCATCTTATTTTCTCCCCTAATTCAGATTTGGAAGACATGACTGTAATCTAAGTAAAAGAGAGAAACGTAGGGGCACATTCAGCCTTTCCTTACTATCTGGCACTAGTTGGGAATCCCTGTTAGTGGAGAAACAAAAAAAGTGATTATATTTGTATCTAAGTTTGGCCAATACTTGTGATTTGGGCTTATGCTCTTAATCTCTGTCTTTTTTAGTGTATAGTATTGCCTCTTATAATTATAAATAACATTTGTAGCATTCACTAGTGCTGGGTGCTTGTTTATATTTACTCAATAATAGAAACAATTTCCTACTTAAAATTTCCTGAGATTTTATACTGTTACATTGGTCTTAAATGCATTACAAATTATTTAGTTCTTGTATGGGAATAACGTGCTATTAATGCTTACATGGATTGAGGACAAGTATTTTAATAAGTAACTTCTGATGATACAGTTCAGTTCCTCTGAAATTATTTTCCTAAACAGGTATAACAGCTGAGTTATTCTGGGTGATAGAATATGTTCCTAGATTCTAGATATTGCCCACATAATCTTGACTAGTCAGTCTACTTTGTTGCAGTAATTGTGGATAGCATTGCTTCATCATTAGTTGCCTGTTCATTTCCAGCACTGTAAGCGAAATACCTTATCTATTCTTTAGTATACTCTTACCAACTTTAGCAGAAAGTTTAGAGAGATGTATTTAAATCTGAATGCTAGTTTCTGAAAAACTGGTGTGAAGAAAATTCACAAACTTTCCTTTTTCATGTCTACTCTAACAATAGGCATATAATGAATCAAGATTACCTGCTAGCGACCAGTTATTATATGTTCTTATTCTGATCCCTTTGAACTCATTCCAAGTTATTGTACTAACCTATTGAGTTAATCATCCATAGAGTTCGAAGCAGTAATACTTCACATTTAAAGTATACATTGTAACCAGTTGTTGCCAGAAAATGAGAATATAGAGCAAATTTTCAAGAAAAATTATATTATATTTTAAATGAAATAAAATAACAACGAAATGATTGATTTAATGAAGAGTTAGGTTTTTACATTTATTTCACAATTTTTATTCTTCTATTCTTCATTGAAATTCCAGAGATACAATACAGAAGTATCTCCTTTTCGTAGGAAATAGTTATTTTGCTATTTATTTTTAGAGAAAGAACAAATGTCATATAAAACTGTGTGAGGAAAATAATCTCTGACTCACTCAGTATTCTGACTGATGACAACTTAAAAAGTAGCAGCATAACATATTGGTCATTTCCATCATAAATGGCAAGTACAGTTCATGGCTTTATAGAACAAACATGGAGAAAAATTCAATGATGGGAAGAAGATTCTTCAGGGCCTAGATTTCAGCCATGTCCTTGTTAGGGTTGCACATTTATACATCTAAATTTATTACTCAGCTGTTTATAAAAGTTGGGTTATGATAGGTTTAGTCAAGGTTGAAGATGGAAATTACTAGGGCCCTCTTTAAAACGGGATCAGGTATTTTTTTGTCTTTGGTGTTCTGTGGTATAGTCCAGAGTCTTCCCTCACAGAGGTGGAAATATGGTAGAAACCCTTCTAATTGATTAGTAGTTGGTCAGTTAATAAAAAACAAGTTGAAGAAGGGAATCATAAAAATTATGTGTATGTAACTTAGTCACTTTTTAAAAACATGTGCTTTCGTTCTCCAATATTTATATGTAAAATCAAGGCCCTTCTTTGCACATGTGTTCTCTGGAATTCTCCTTTCCTTTCTTAGATAAATTACACTGATACTACTTCATTCCAGATTTCCAATTTGATTTCATTAAAGTAGATCAAAGAGAATAGACTTCTTTTAGATTTTTATAATTTTTCCCTTAATCTCTTAAAGTTGCTTCATCTACATTTGTCTCATTAGTTATTTTTAGTTAACTTTATTGAACCTTTCTAAAGTCTTCAGGTTAGTTTCCATAGAAACAACAACTCTCTTTTATGCTCATGTTTCATTAGTTTACATAATTAACTAAATCACATGATGATATGTTCACTGGCCATAATCAGGCTTGGAACAAACACAGCTGAATCTCTAGTATGCCAATAATTTGGCTGGTAGGAACAAGGAGTATGCATGCAAGCACTGGGCACAAGTGGTAAGCATGCTGTGGGCATCTAAATATTTTAGTGATATAAAAAAGACTATCAGTCAACCCATTGGAAGTTGGTCCGGAGAACTTGCTGCAGAGTGGAAATTTGCTTTTTCTCATCTAATGTATTGTGAACACTTTTCCTCTCTCTAAATAGAGATCTACATTATTGTTTTTAGCGGCTACGTGGTTATTTCATTTTATGTGTATTAGGCTGGGTTCTTGCTTACAGATAACATAAAGCAATTCTGACTAACTTAACCAGAAAAGGAATTAATTGGTAGGCTGTAATATTGCTTATTGTGTCAACAGGAAGGACGGTCAGCCAGTCTTGGAAAATGGGCAGGAACCTAATGAGGCTAAAACAGGCCAAGGTCACACTCCAGAAACAGTTTGGTGAGGACCTCTCCACTGGCACTGCCTTTCTCAGGACCTTTGCCACTGCTACTGCTGGCCTCTTGACTCTATAACTGCTGTGAATTCTCTTTAACTGCCCTTGTATATTTGTGTCACTTCCTCAGGTTAAAAGTCCTAGGCAGGAATCACTTGGCAGTATCTCAGCTTCAAGGTAACAGGGAGGGGGAGTATCTGTCTCCCCTCCCCATTAGACACTATTGCTTCAGCAGTAGGAAGCAGGGTCCTACTGCCTGTTACCCAGACACTCATAGCAGAGGATTTCCTTAACATGGCATGTGTATTTGGATGCTGGGTAATAAAAAATATGACAACTACCCATTATAGTGTGGATGCACTAGAGTTTAGCTAATGCCTTATTGTAGAAAATTTAGGTTGTTTCCCCTTCTGTTCTACTTTAAACCACATAGTAGTGGGCATATTTTGCCAATTTTACCAATCTGGTAAGGGGAAAATAATGTATCTTGGTTTTTTTAGATTTACATTTTAAAATTATCAGTGAGGTTGAATAACTTCATGTATTTATTAGCATTTTGGATTTCTTATTTTGTAAATTGTCTGACATATGTAGTACATGTTTTTCTATTGAGATATAGTTTACATACCATAAAAACCACCCTTTTAAAGTATACGGTTCAATGGTTTTTAGTATATTCACAGACCCACAACTATTACTACTATCTAATTACCTCATAAAGAAAGCCCATGCATATATATTTTTGCATTTTGTTTACATGGTGTTTTTTGCCTCATGAAATTTTAAAATTTCATTTAATTAAATTTTATCAACCTTTTCCTTTATGATTTCTGCTTTTGGCTTATGCATAGAAAAGATCTTCCCCACCCCAAGTGTTTTGTTGTTAATATTCACTGTCACATTCTCCTAGTATTTTCTATTTTATTTGTATATTTCAGCCTTTAAATGGGAATTAATTTTGCTGTAAGGTCTAAGATGAGGTCTAAAAATGTTCCCTTCAGATGGTTACCACTTATTGATTTCCCCATTGATTTGAAATGCTGCTCTTGTTATGTGCTAAATTCTTTTTTTTTTACATTACATATCTCTTTTATTTATGTTAGTTTCATTCCTAATACATGTGTATTTAAACATAAAAAAAAACAACACAGTAATCCATTAGAATTATTGATTGGGGAATTTAGTCAGGGAGACAAAGGTTACTCCTTTCCTATGTATTATCTACAACAAAACAAATTTTCTGTTCGATTCTTTTTTTTTTTTTTTAATTTTCATTTTATTGAGATATATTCACATACCACGCAGTCATACAAAACAAATCATACTTTCGATTGTTTAGAGTACCATTACATAGTGGTACATTCATCACCCAAATCAATCCCTGACACCTTCATTAGCACACACACACAAATAACAAGAATAATAATTAAAGTGAAAAAGAGCAATTGAAGTAAAAAAGAACACTGGGTACCTTTGTCTGTTTGTTTCCTTCCCCTATTTTTCTACTCATCCATCCATGAACTAGACAAAGTGGAGTGTGGTCCTTATGGCTTTCCCAATCCCATTGTCACCCCTCATAAGCTACATTTTTATACAACTGTCTTCGAGATTCATGGGTTCTGGGTTGTAGTTTGATAGTTTCAGGTATCCACCACCAGCTACCCCAATTCTTTAGAACCTAAAAAGGGTTGTCTAAAGTGTGCATAAGAGTGCCCACCAGAGTGACCTCTCGGCTCCTTTTGGAATCTCTCTGCCACTGAAGCTTATTTCATTTCCTTTCACATCCCCCTTTTGGTCAAGAAGATGTTCTCTGTCCCACGATGCCAGGTCTACATTCCTCCCTGGGAGTGTGCTAAATTCTTAAATATGTTTAAATGTTTGTTTCTGGGACTTTCTGTTCTTTTGCAAGGACCTGTCTGTCTTTTTTGGCATCAATATAAAACTTCTAAATAATTAGAACATTTAAAGACATTTTAATATCTGGTAGGGTAATTAACATTGTTATCCTTTTAGTGATGGATTTTATAAAATTAATGACATACTTGAAAAGTGTGGTCAAATTCGGTTGTCATTTGCAGCCTCATCTAACTTTTCTCATTTATTTTATGATTTACTTGTTTGTAACTAGTTATAGCAAATTAGAAATAAATGCTTTTTCAACTTGCTGTCTGTGTAATAAAGACTGATAGCTGTTTTTAGTTTTCATAGTTATTTAATACTTTTGCACCAGTGGTTTGGGGTGCTGTTTTGTCTTGGAAATAAAATTGTTAGATGGATTTTTCATTATGAAGAAAGTTATAGTATTATAGGCAGTCCTTGATTTACTGACAGATTATATTTGACAAGGTTGATGGTGATTGTTTTGATGAGGATAAAAAACATTCCAATTACAAACAATCTTTTCAGAATCTACTTTAGGCTCCTGCACCAAGACCGTATTTAACCCATACCATGATTGAAAAGTAGCTGACACATTTGCAATGTCCAATAGTTGAATCCTGGTCCTTTCTACCTTCCAGAAATAAGTGGTAGCTGCTTTGTCTGAGGCAAAAATTTCACACATACTAAAAACATGTTTTTTGCTTCAGTCTATCATTAACATGTTAGCAGTTGCTCAGCCCTTGGTGGAAAGGCACATAGTAACTTGAAGAATATTTCTCAATTTCTGGGCAACGTGTCTGCACCTGTGTTCATTGCAGAGTATGAATGTTTTTCAGGCATTCTCCACACCACCCACTTTAGCTAGTTTTACTTCGTGCCTTTTGCAAACATTGCCCTATTAAGTTAATCTTTTTGAGGCTATTGTTAGCCCCGGACTCAAGCATGAATTGGCTGTATGAGCTTCAGTTAAATTTGAGTTTTAGATTCCTTAATTGTAAAAGGAGGCTACCACTCAATTTATGTCACAGGATTATTGTGAGATTCATGTATGTGAAAGTTTCATCAACTATGCATTGCTGTGGAATCTGAAGTATTTGTATTGTTATCATAGGACAGCTCATTTATAGAGAGGCTGTGACTAGACTGCAGGTCACAAAATGGTCAGTAAAGCACTTTGCCTTCCCTTAATTTGAATATTCTGCTCTTTTTTTACCCTACTAATATGTCTTAAATATTGCCTCCTGATATTTTAGGAATAGTCAAATGAAAAGAACATTTAAGTTCTAAAACATACACCTACGTACTCCAGCTGTGTCACCTGGGATCTTAGTTCTGTTTACGTAATGACATTTGTCTGCTGAAAGAGATTTGACAGTATTTTGAAAACAAGTGGAGTAGTAAGGTTAATTTTCATTTAAAGTTTTATACAATTCAAAAGAAAGGGATGAATTATATAAAATAATAAAGAAGCTAATGTTTTCTCCTTTTGTTTTTAATTTACGGTTTGTATCGATTTTAAATAAAAGCAACTGGATAAGAAAAAATTAAGTTGATTTGGAAATATGTGGATACCTTAAAGATAGTTCAGTATTGTTTGCATAGCTAGAAATCGCCAATTTGTTTAACAAAACTGGGGTGTTTTTATAGATCTGGTATAATAAAACTGGGTGATTTTGGCTGTTTTATATGTTTGAATTTATCACTGGTCTTCCTTATTGAATTATGTCAATTTTGTTAACTTTTCTCCTAATTTCTGTATTTTCCCTATACTCTTTTTCTCCTTTATTTCCTCTTAAAATGGACTGACTTTCTTCTTTTAAAAATGGTTATAGTGAAATAATTTAGGCCTACAAAAAGTATAGATAATATTATAACAAATACCTGTGAGTCCACTATCCAGCTTAAGAAGTTAAACATTACATACTCAGTTGAAGTCCCCTTTTGTGCTCTTACCTAATAACACCCTTTCCTTCCTCCCCCAACTCTCTTGAATTTGGAATTTATCATTCTTATGTAAATCTTTATATGTTGACTAATAGTACTATACACACACACACACACACACACACACACATATATCTATATATACACATATAAAAATATATATGGAATTGTTTTATGTTTTTAAACTTTTGTTTCCTAATATTCTCCTTAATTATTTTTTTTTTCTTCAGCTGTGTTTCTGAGATTTATCCTTGTTGGTACATGCAGCTTTAGTTCAGGGTTTCTCAACCTTGGCACTATTGACTTGTTGGGCTGGCTAATTCTTTGCTGCAGGGGACTTTCTTGTACATTGTAGGAAGTAGCAGCATCCTTGGTCTCTACCTACTAGAGGCCAGTAGCACCCCTTCTCTCCGCCCACCCGAGTTCTGCAACCAAAAGTGTCTCCAGACATTGCCACATGTTTCCTGAAGGGTGCAGTCTCCCCTCTCTCCAGTAATGACCATCACTCTACTTCACTCATTTTACCTGCTTTATCATGTTCTACTGTATATTCACCATGGTCTATTTTCCGTTTTCCTGTTGATGGGTATTTAGGTTATTTCCCAAGTTTATTGGAAACACTGTTGCAGTGAGCATTCTTGTTAGTATTTCCTTGTTCACATGTATGAGACTTTCTCTCACCCTGGGGCATATACCTAACAATGAAAATGTTGAGTTGTAGTATATACGTATTTTCAACTTTACCTGATATTGGCCAAACCATTTCCAAAATGGTTGTACTATTACACTCTCACCACCTACATAAGAGAGATCCTGTTGCTCCACATCCTCCTCAATACTTGATATTATCAGATTTCGAAATTTCTGTCTACCTGATGTGTGTATATGATACTTATTCAGGTTTTAATTTGCATTTCCTTGGTTAGCACAATGATTAAAAATTATCCATATAGAACTGCAGACCAAACAGATATTAAAATTTACACTATCATAACTTTGTAAAGGTCCAGAAACACTTCCCAAATTATGTGGACTAATTATTTTAGGAGATGTGGTGGCTTGAAACTATATAGCCCAGAAAATCATATTTTTAAAGTAATCCATCCCTGTGATTGTAGGCCTATTGTAAGTTTTCGTGACTTTACTTCAGTTAAGGCGTGTCCCGGGTGGCTTTTTTTTTTTTTTTTTTTTTTTTTTTTTTGTAAGCAGGTAGAAAATTTATTTATTGAGAATGCATATAGGAGGAATATGCATATAGGAGGAATCTCTGAAAGAAAAGAAAGGTCAGAGGTGAGAGGCCCCGGCAATGTGGGGCCATTTGCTTTTATAGATTAGCTTTACTACTTCCCCCCTTCCATTATCAGGGCTCTTTTTCCTACCCTCCCTTCTCCCCAGGGCAGTGCCTGGTGGTATACAGTGCCTTTGGGTGGGTCAGCTGCCTCTGGGTGTTTCCCATATGTGGGTTGTTCCCCGGCAAGTTGTCTATCCAGGACAGGCCCTCCTGACCTTGATTAACCATCCTTGCTCAAGGGCTCCTTCTTGGTATCTTCTCTATCCTCTCTGTCTGTTCTAGTCTGCCTCAACTTCCCCCCTCAGAGAGTTCTTGCTCCTTAATCTTAAGGGTTGCTGAGGGATGAGGGTCTGTCTTCTGCAGCTGCTTTTTGTTTTTTACTTTAGAAGATGTAAGATAGAAAATTTTACTAATAAGCATAGTAAGCATATTCAAAGGAAAAATACAAAGATCCAAGATTCACATCATGATAAATGATAATTTATGAAATATCCTTTTTTGATAAAATTCCAGCTTTTTGTATTTGTTTCTATTTAACTTATCTTGCCACCTTTTCCCCATTGCTTTTCTGTTTCTTTCCTCCACATTTTCCTGTTCTTTGGTTACACTGACAGATTTCCCCTTCTCCTCTGTGGTTATAGAAAGATTACTCGTATACAACCTATGATGGTTACCACTACATTTCTTAACAGCCCCCTTAACTTTACCAACATTTAGATAATATCTATAACCTTCCTCTCCCATCAACCCCAAGTATGTTGTTAGCTATCCATGTACACTTCCTGGTTAGAGATGTGGCGTTTTATTTTCCAGTTTTACCTGTTGATTTTGGATGTGTGTGTTGGGAAGAAAGGATATTATATGTATATATTTGTAGTCACCTTGGATTGCTACAATATATCTGCCTCTTTCAAAGAGGGTATGCAAGAAATAAATGTCCTGAATTCTTCACTATCCCAAAATATCTTTGTTTTACCCCCAAAATTGAATGCCAGTTTGGCTGGTATGGGAGTCTAGGTTTAAAATCTTTTTCCTGCAGAACTTTCATGATACTGCTCCATTTACTTCTAGCATGTAGTGTGTCCAATGATAAATCTGCTGTAAGTATGTTTTCATGATCCTTTGTAGGTTATTTCTTTTCTCTTTCTGGAAGCCTTTATGATTTTCTCTTTATCACTGACATTCCAAAATTTCACCAAGATGTGTCTAGGAGTGAGTCTCTTTTCATCAGTCTTACTGGGTATTCAGTAGGCACTGATAATCTCAAGGCTGAAATCTTGATTTAGTTCTGGAAAGTTTTCTTTAATTATTTCTTTAATTATTTCCTTCCCTGTATTCTCTTTATCATATTTTTTGGGAATTCCTATCAAACAGATGTTGGAGCTTCTGGTTCTATCCTCTATGTCTCTTAATCTTTATTAATTATCTGCTTGGCCATATGCATCGTAGTCTTAGATTCTAGATTTTTGGCTTTTTCTTCAAGTATGTACATTCTGCTACTGAATGCAACTATTAAGTTTTTACTTTCCAAGACTTCTGACTGATAATTTTTAACCTTTCCAACCATTTCTTGTATCTCTATGAATCTATTAATTATAAGATTTCTAAAGTTTTCTTCTGTTTCCTGTACCAAGTCTGCTCCTTTAGATGTTTGCTCTTCTGTTTGCAGAATTTTGTGTCTCTCTTTCTCTGTTTTCCTTAAAAGTTCAGTGACTCCTGAAGGAATTCTCAAATTTGTACATGAATGCTTGTTTTGCTTACCATAACTTATCTTCGGAGAGTTTGAGGGAAAGGATAAATGTAAGGTTGGAGAGGATGTCCTGATTTCTTGAATTTGGAGCATAGCTGTTTTCTCTTCCTTCTAGGTTTTGTCTACCGTCTGGTGTTTTTCCAACTTTTTCATATCATAATCCCAAATGCAGTAATTAGAGGCAATTTCTTTAAGTCCATGTGAGGCCTGTTCTTTCTCAGGCTTGGGAGGTAGTCTTTACCTCTTCTCCTTCAGAGGTCTTTCTTTCTTTCCATGCTAAGTCCTCTTCCATTTCCCACTCTGAGGCTTTTCCTCTTCTGGTTCAGTATCCTCTACCTTTTTGACATCCCTGGGTACTCCCTCAACTTCATGTTTTGTGTCTACTATAGTATGACTCTGACAGGTTGAGTCCTGTTCCTTATGTAAACCTGAGGCCTCTCCTAACCTTGATTAATGGTCCTTGCTCAAGGACTCCTTCATGGTATCTCTCTACCCTCTCTTCCTGTTCTAGCCTGGCACAATGTCCCCCCTCAGAGAGTTCTTGCTCCTTAATCTTAAGGGTTGCTGAGGGACGGGAGTATGTCTTCTGTAGCTGCTTCCTGCTTGTCAGGGGATGTAAGCTCTGCCTGATGGGGCATAGGACTTTCTGGCTATCTCATTTAAGTTGAGAGGGGAGGAGTCCCGAGGGGCAGTTGGAATAGCTGAAAATCCTCACATCAGCATTGGTTTGGTGTGAAAGACTTCTATTCTAGAAGAAATAAACTTGGTGAGGAGTTTAAAAATGCAAGGGCTGATCAGTAGCAAGAGGAAGATAAAGGTGAGTGAACCTAGGATAGACATTAACTAAGAAAGACTGGGGAAGAGGGAAGGGAATGACTGTCCTTTAGGTCCAAGAGTGAATCCTAGCTGGGTAGCTCATTCCTGTTCAACTGGGGAATAGGAGGGTGCATGTGTCAAGTTAAGGGATACAGGAATGAGGCTTAGAAGGGGCTCGATTGATTGGGCTGTGGCTTTGGCTGCCGCGTTGGCTTGGTTATTTCCTCAAAAGATGCTAGTATTATTTTCTGAATGTCAGGGCAATGAATTACAGCTATTTCTGTTGGAAAAGAGCATGGCATTTAAGAGATTGAGTATCTCTTGATGGTGTTTAATTGGGAGAAAGCCTTGCTTTTTCTACACTGCTGCGTGAGAATCCAGAACTAGGAAGGCATACCCTTTTCCTTTTTACTACTTTTAGAGCTCAGATCAGGGCAATTAGTTTTGCTTTTTAAGCTAAAGCCCCTGGGGGCAGGGATACTTAAAAGAAGGTTGTCTAAAATATCTGTCCCCTTCCCTGAAGAAGGGTTATAATAAGGAGGAAGTTCCTGACAGTCCTCCTGGGCATAAAATAATTTGCAAGAACCTTTCATGGATTTATCCTGATATAAGGCCATAAAAAGCTATATGTAAGGAATTTCTTGCCTTTTTACAAAAGAGATTTAACTGTAAAATAGGTTTATAGCTGACTATTCCATTTGTGGGCTAACATTGGCCGTCCCTCAAGTGATACTGCTGCCAGGCAGTATTGCAGCAGAAAATAAGCTTTTTCCTTTTTAGTTCTGTGGTGGGAAGATCATCCCAATTTCATAGCAGGCAGTGCAATGGACTGTCAGACAGAATACTGGAAGCACTACCCATTTCTAAGGAAGAGAGTGAAGGAAAGGGCAGATTTTCATACTAGTGCCCAGTGTCCTGGGTTGCCAGCCTGCTGTTCTGAGTGCTGATCCCTTGGTGCCATGGGATTAGGCTCCCAGGGTGGGTCTTAATCCTCTTTCTGGAGTCTTTATAAAAGAATGAAATGCAGACGAAAAGAGAGAAAGCCATGTAAGGAAGAAGCTGAAATCAAGGAAACCCGGAAGAGAAGAGAGAGACCAGTAGACACTGCCATGTGCCTTGCCATGTGGCAGAGGACCCAAGGATCACTGACAGCCAGTGTTCAGGAAGAAGGCATCACCCTGATGATGGCTTGATTTGGACATTTTCACAGCCTTAAAACTGTAAGCGTGTAAACTAATAAATTCCCATCGTTTAAAGTCAACCCATTTTCTGGTATCTGCTTTCAGCAGCCTAGTAAACAAAAACAGATTTTGGTACTATGAGAGTAGGGTACTGCTGCTGCACATACCAAGAATGCTGAAACGGCTTTTTCATTGGGTAAGAGGTAGAGCCTGGAAGAACTGTGATATGTTTGATAGAAAAGGCCTAGATTGCCTTGAGGAGACTTGGTAGAAACATGGATGCTAAAGGGTACTTCTTGATGAGGCCTTAAACAAAAATGATGACTGTGACATTGTAGATTGGAGAAAAGGCACCCCTTGTTTTATTTTATTTTATTTTTTTGTTAAATCTTCATTTTATTGAGATGTATTCACATACCATGCAGTCATACAAAACAAACTGTACATTTGATTGTTCACAGTACCATTACATAGTTGTACATTGATCACCAAAATCAATCCCTGACACCTTCAGTACCACACACACACAAATAACAAGAATAATAATTAAAGTGAAAAAGAGCAATTAAAGTAGAAAAGAACACTGAGTGCCTTTGTCTGTTTATTTGTTTGTTTGTTTCCTTCCCCTGTTTTTCTACTTATCCATCCATAAACTAGACAAAGTGGAGTGTGGTCCTTATGGCTCTCCCAATCCCATTGTCACCCCTCATAAGCTACATTTTTATACAATTGTCTTTGAGATTCATGGGTTCTGGGTTGTAGTTTGATAGTTTCAGGTATCCACCACCAGCTACCCCAATTCATTAGAACCTAAAAACGGTTGTCTAAATTGTGCGTAACTGTCCACCAGAGTGACCACTCGACTCCTTTTGGAATCTCTCTGCCACTGGAGATTATTTCATTACCTTTCACATCCCTCTTTTGGTCAAGAAGATGTTCTCCATCCCACGATGCCAGGCCTACATTTCTCCCTGGGAGTCATATTCCACGTTGCCAGGGAGATTCACTCCCCTGGGAGACTGATCCCATGTAGGGGGGAGGGCAGTGGATTTCACCTTTCAAGTTGACTTAGGTAGAGAAAGAGGGCCACATCTGAGCAACAAAGAGGCATTCGGGAGGAGACTCTTGGACACAACTATAGGGAGGCCTACCCTCTCCTTTGCAGCAACAGTCTTCCCAAGGGTAAATCCTGTGGTAGAGGGCTCAACCCATCAAACAACCAGTCCCCTATGTCTGTGGTCGTGTTAGCAAACATCAAGATGGGGTAGGCCGATACCCCTGCATTCTCCACAGGCTCCTTAAGGGGGCACTACATATTTTTTTCCTTGTTTTTCTTTCTTTTTTTTTTTTTTTTTAACTTTCCTTTCTTTTTTAAATCAACTGTATGAAAAAAAAATGTAAAAACAATACAATAAAAGAACATTTCAAAGGGACCATAACAAGGGAGTAAGAAAAAGACAACTAACCTAAGATAACTGCTTAACTTCCAACCTGTTCCTACTTTACCCCAAGAAAGTTACCTAATATAGCAACATTTCTGTGAACTTGTTCCTACTATATCCATCAGAAATTAACAGACCATAGTCGTTCCTGGGCATCCCCAGAACGTTAAATAGCTTATCTGTTCTTCTTGGATTATTGTTCCCCCTTCCTTAATTGCTCTCTATTGCTAGTTCCCCTGCATTCTACATTATAAACCATTTGTTTTACACTTTTCAAAGTTCACATTAGTGGTAGCGTATAATATTTCTCTTTTTGTGCCTGGCTTATTTTGCTCAGCATTATGTCTTCAAGGTTCATCCATGTTGTCATATGTTTCAGGAGATCGTTCCTTCTTACTGCCGCGTAGTGTTCCATCGTGTGTATATACCAGATTTTCTTTATCCACTCATCTGTTGAAGGACATTTGGGTTGTTTCCATCTCTTGGCAATTGTGAATAATGCTGCTATGAACATTGGCGTGCAGATATCTGTTCGTGTCACTGCTTTCCTATCTTCCGGGTATATACTGAAATCGCTGGATCGAATGGTAACTCTGTATCTAGTTTTCTAAGGAACTGCCAGACGGACTTCCAGAGTGGCTGAACCATTATACAGTCCCACCAACAATGAATAAGAGTTCGAATTTTTCCACTTCCCCTCCAGCATTTGTAGTGTCCTGTTTGTTTAATGGCAGCCATTCTAATCGGTGTTATATGGTATCTCATTGTGGTCTTAATTTGCATCTCTCTAATAGCTAGTGAAGCTGAACATTTTTTCAAGTGTTTCTTGGCCATTTATATTTCCTCTTCAGAGAAATGTCTTTTCATATCTTTTGCCCATTTTATAACTGGGCTGTCTGTAGTATTGTCATTGAGTTGTAGGATTTCTTTATATATGCAAGATATCAGTCTTTTGTCAGATACATGGTTTCCAAAAATTTTTTCCCATTGAGTTGACTACCTCTTTACCTGTTTGAGACATTCCTTTGAGGTGCAGAAACTTTTAAGCTTGAGGAGTTCCCATTTATCTATTTTTTCTTCTGTTGCTTGTGCTTTGGGTGTAAAGTCTAGGAAGTGGCCGCCTAATACAAGGTCTTGAAGATGTTTTCCTACATTATCTTCTAGGAGTTTTATGGTACTTTCTTTTATATTGAGATCTTTGGTCCATTTTGAGTTAATTTTTGTGTAGGATGTGAGGTAGGGGTCCTCTTTCATTCTTTTGGATATGGATATCCAACTCTCCCAGCCCCATTTGTTGAAAAGACCATTATGACTCAGTTCAGTGACTTTGTGGGCCTTATCAAAGATCAGTCAGCCATAGATCTGAGGTTCTATCTCTGAATTCTGAATTCGATTCCATTGATCTACATGTCTGTTTTTGTGCCAGTACCATGCTGTTTTGACAACTGTGGCTTTATAATAAGTTTCAAAGTCAGGGAGTGTAAGTCCTCCCACTTCGTTCTTCTTTTTTAGAGTGTCTTTACCAATTCGAGGCATCTTCCCTTTCCAAATAAATTTGATAACTAGCTTTTCCAAGTCTGCAAAGTCGGTTGTTGGAGTTTTGATTGGGATTGCATTGAATCTGTAGATGAGTTTCGGTAGAATTGACATCTTAATGACATTTAGCCTTCCTATCCATGAACATGGAATATTTTTCCATCTTTTAAGGTCCCTTTCTATTTCTTTTAGTAGAGTTATGTAGTTTTCTTTGTGTAGGTCTTTTACATCTTTGGTTAAGTTTATTCCTAGGTACTTGATTTTTTTAGTTGCTATTGAAAATGGTATCTTTTTCTTGAGAGTCTCTTTAGTTTGTTCATTTCTAGCATATAGAAACATTACTGACTTATGTGCATTAATCTTGTATCCCGCTACTTTGCTAAATTTGTTTATTAGCTGTAGTAGCTGTATTGTCGATTTCTCAGGGTTTTCTAGATATAAGATCATATCATCTGCAAACAATGACCGTTTTACTTCTTCTTTTCCAGTTTGGATGCCTTGTATTTCTTTATCTTGCCGGATTGCCCTAGGTAGCACTTCCAGCACAATGTTGAATAACAGTGGTGACAGCGGGCATCCTTGTCTTGTTCCTGATCTTAGAGGGAAGGCTTTCAGTCTCTCACCATTGAGTACTAGGCTGGCTGTGGGTTTTTCATATATGCTCTTTATCATGTTGAGGAAGTTTCCTTCAATTCCTACCTTTTGAAGTGTTTTTATCAAAAACGGATGTTGGATTTTGTCAAATGCTTTTTCAGCATCTACTAAGATGATCATTTCGTTTTTCCCTTTCGAATTTTTAATGTGTTGTAATACATTGATTGATTGTCTTATGTTGAACCCTCCTTGCATGCCTGGAATGAACCCCACTTGGTCATGGTGTATGATTTTTTTAGTGTGTCTTTGGATTCGATTTGCAAGTATTTTTTTGAGGATTTTTGCATCTATGTTCATTAGGGAGATTGGCCGGTAGTTTTCCTTTTTCGTAGCATCTTTGCCTGGTTTTGGTATTAGATTGATGTTAGCGTCATAAAATGAGTTAGGTAGTGCTCCATTTTCTTCAGTGTTTTGAAAGAGTTTGAGTAAGATTGGTGTCAGTTGTTTCTGGAAAGTTTGGTGGAATTCCCCTGTGAAGCCATCTGGCCCTGGGCATTTATTTGTGGGAAGATTTTTGATGACTGATTGGATCTCTTTGCTTGTGATGGGTTGGTAGAGGTCTTCTATTTCTTCTCTGGTCAGTCTAGGTTGTTCATATGTGTCCAGGAAATTGTCCATTTCCTCTACATTATCCAGTTTGTTTCCATGCAGTTGTTCATAGTATCCTCTTATATATTTTTTTTAATTTCTTCAGGAACTGCAGTTATGTCACCTTTTTCATTCATTATTTTGTTTATATGGGTCTTCTCTCTTTTTGATTTTGTCAGTGTAGCTAGGGACTTGTCAATCTTGTTGATGTTCTCAAAGAACTAACTTTTGGTGATATTTATCCTCTCTATTGTTTTTTTGTTCTCTACGTCATTTATTTCTGCTTTAATCCTTGTTATTTCTTTTCTTCTACTTGTTTTAGGATTGGTTTGCTGTTCATTTTCTAGCTTCTTCAGTTGATCCATTAGTTCTTTGATCTTGCCTCTTTCTTCCTTTTTAATATATGCGTTTAGTGCTACAAATTTCCCCCTTAACACTGCTTTTGCTGCATCCCATAGGTTTTGGTATGTTGCGTTCTCATTTTCATTCTTGTCTATATATTTTGCAATTTCTCTTGCTATTTCTTCTTTAACCCATTGATTGTTTAGGAGTGTGTTGTTTAACCTCCAGGTATTTGTGAATTTTCTAAGTCTCTGTTGGTTATTGATTCCAATTGTATTCCATTGTGGTCAGAGAATGTGCTTTGAATAATTTCAATCTTTTTAAATTTATTGAGGCTTGTTTTATGTCCCAGCATATGATCTATTCTGGAGAAAGTTCCGTGAGCACTAGAAAAGTATGCGTATCCTGGTGATTTGGGATGTATTGTCCTGTATATGTCTGTTAAATCTAATTCATTTATCAGATTGTTTAGGTTTTCAGTTTCCTTATTGGTCTTCTGTCTGGTTGATCTATCTATAGGAGAGAGTGATGTGTTGAAGTCCCCCACAGTTATTGTGGAAGCATGAATTACTTCCTTTAGTTTTGCCAGCGTTTCTCTCGTGTATTTTGTGGCACCTTGATTGGGTGCATAAACATTTACGATTGTTATTTCTTCTTGTTGAATTGCCCCTTTTACTGGTGTGTAGTGGCCTTCTTTGTCTCTCAAAACATCCCTGCATTTAAAGTCTATTTTATCTGAGATTAATATTGCTACACCTGCTTTCTTTTGGCTGTAGGTTGCATGAAATGTTTTTTTCCATCCTTTCACTTTCAATTTCTTTGTGTCCCTCTGTCTAAGATGAGTCTCTTGTATGCAACATATTGATGGTTCATTTTTTTTATCCATTCTGCGAATCTATATCTTTTAATTGGGGAGTTTAATCCATTTACATTCAACGTTATAACCGTGAAGACATTTCTTGAATCAGGCATCTTATCCTTTGGTTATGTTTGTCATATTTTTCCCCTCTGTCTATTAATATCCTTTATTGTACCCATAGCGTATCTCTTTAGTACTGAACCTTTCTCCAAGTCTCTCTGTCCTTTCTTTGTTTCTCTGCCTGTAGGGCTCCTTTATTATCTCCAGTAGGGCAGGTTTCTTGTTAGCAAATTCTCTCAGCATTTGTTTGTCTGTGAAAAATTTAAGCTCTCCCTCAAATTTGAAGGAGAGCTTTGCTGGATAAAGTATTCTTCGCTGGAAATTTTTCTCTCTCAGAATTTTAAATATGTCATGCGACTGCCTTCTCACCTCCATGGTGGCCGCTGAGTAGTCTCAACTTACCCTTATGCTGTTTCCTTTGTATGTGGTGAATTGCTTTTCTCTTGTTGGTTTCACACCTTGCTCCTTCTCTTCCATGTTTGACAGTGTGATCAGAATATGTTTTGGAGTTGGTTTATTTGGAATTATTCTATTTGGAGTTCGCTGTGCATTTATGATTTGTGTATTTATGATGTTTAGAAGATTTGGGAAGTTTTCCCCAACAATTTCTTTGAATACTCTTCCTAGACCTTTACCCTTTTCTTCCCCTTCTGGAACACCAATGAGTCTTATATTTGGATGTTTTATATTATCTCTCATATCCCTGAGGTCTATTTCGATTTTTTTGATTTTTTTCCCCTTTCCTTCTTTTGTGCTTTCATTTTCCAATGTGTCATCCTCCAGGTCACTTATTCGTTGTTCAACTTCCTCTAGTCTTGTCCTATGAGTATCCAGAATCTTTTTAATTTGGTGATAAGTTTCTTTAATTTCCATAGGATCATCTATTTTTTTATTTAGTCTTGCAGTGTCTTCTTTATGCTCTTCTAGGGTCTTCTTGATATCCTTTGTATCCCATACTATGATCTCATTGTTCGTCTTTAATTCTTTGAGTAGCTGCTCTAGGTGCTGTGTCTCTTCTGATGTTTTGATTTGGGTGCTTGGGCTTGGGTTGTCCATATCTTCTGGTTTTTTCATATGCTTTATAATTTTCTGTTGTTTTTGGCCTCTTGGCATTTGCTGAACTTGATAGGGTTCTTTTAGGATTTGTAGACCAATTGAAGTCCTTATCTCTAATTTATCAGATCTACAGCTTCGTGGAGTACACTTTCTCTAACTAACCAGCAGGTGGCGTCCACGAGCCACTTGTTCTCCACAAGCCAGTTCTCCCCTGCTTAGCCTTTTTGATGAGTGGGGGAGTGAGTCTTGTGGGGTCCAATTGGTGTACCAAGCTTGCGTGTGTAGTTGGTGTTGCCCGCCCTGTATATGGGGCTTTTGTCTGGGTGGTCAGGGAGGGGGGTGGCTCTAACAATGAAATCTCCGTGGTGTTCCTGGAGTTTTAAAGCTGCTGCAATAGTCTAATCCCCAGTTCATTCCTGCCACAGTTTGTCTCTTCCACTGACCCACAAGTCCTTGGTATTGGCGTATGGCTCCTGAGACTTGCAAGTGGGTCCTTCTTCCAGGCCGTGCACCCCCTGGTCCTGTGTTGAGGGATGATTGTGCTATGTCACAGGTTAGTGCCGTCCCCCCAGTGTGGTTCTGGGCTGCTGGGCTGAGTAGGGAGGCTCCCAGTCTGCTGAAATGATGGCTGAATGGGGCTTTGTTAATTCCCACTGCTCTTCCTTCCCAACTCTGGGACAACCAGCTGAGGGTGCAGGGAAGGCTAATGTCGAAGCCTAGTTTTGTGGTGTGTGTGTGTGTTATTTGAAGCCCTTCCATCACACTGGGTTGTCTGGGGCAGCTCTGTTCTATGGGGCTGGCGATGGGCAGGAGTGTTTCCTGTCCACCAGGATGATGGCTGTGAGCGGATAACCCCCTTTTCTTGGGAAATTGTGGTGTTTAGTGAATTTTATTAGCCACTGGATTATTGCCTTTTGTCTCAGAGCTCTCTCAGTTCTGCTCCTGTCTTGACCTGCCGAAATTGCAAGTCTTTGAGGCTTTCTGTATTGGGCTTCTTAGAGTAATTGTTTTAGAAACACACACACACACAAAAAAGATTAAAAAAAAAGATAAAAAAAGGCCCTCCTTGCAGATCTAATGGGCTATTGAAATGCTAAGAGACAAAGCGATTAGGGCCATTAAGGAAACATCCAGGGTGCAGAGAGATCAGTTTTTCTTCGGGATTTGCATATGTGCCTCATGGCCTGAGCTCTGCCCTTCTCCTTTCTATGTTCACCAGAACTCCACAAATCCTCCGCTTTTATTTTGGAGTTTTTCTTGCTGTTTTTTGCTATGCCTATCTCCTCTCTGCTGGGCTGGCTGCTCTCAGGTTCTCTGGTGTCTGGTCTCAGTCTGTCTATGGTTGGAGTTTGGATCAGTAGAATGAGTTTCCGATTAGTGCTGCCACTGCAGTTCTCCCTTCTCCTTCCCAGTGCAGACTGCCCCTCCTCCCACGGGACTGAGCCTGGCAGGGAGGGGCGCGGGTCCCCTAGCTGCAAAAACTTACAGATTTCGTTGATCTCAGCAATTCAGTGTGTTCATGAGTGTTGTATGAAGTGTGCCCAAAGTCACACGCAGTTCCTGGCTTTCTACCTACTTTTTTGGAGGAGTAACTAAAACATACAGCTCACCAATCTGCCATCTTGCTCTGCCTGTTTTAAAATGGCAAAGGTCTTGGGAAAACTGATTCCTGATGTCAGGTGAAAGGCAGAATTTGAAAGTGGTGAGATTGGATATTTAGCTGAGGAGATTTACAAACTGAATGTGAAAAGTACGGCCTAGCTTCGCCTTATAACTTACAGTAAAATGCAAGAGGAAAGAGATTAGCTAAGAACTGCAAAGAGAAATTGAGAAATTAATGGTTTGGAAAATTCTGAGCTTCTGAAAAAATTTATCCCCAGTGGGTAGTGCTCCATGTGAGGGTTTAACTGAACATGGACCCAGTCAGCCATTTCAGTACAAGTCAGGATTGGAGCTGCAGTTATCCAGAAAGCATTTGTGGGAAGTCCTATTGTCTGATGATTGGGACTCCTGTGTACTTCATGCAAAACTGACAGATTTTTTGGCAAGATCTGGATGAATGGAACCACTTGTAGCCTGGAATAAAAGGGACAGAAAAGGGACAGATTGAAGAAAAACTGATTTCAGAAGCAGAACCAAGGAAGCTGAGGTCTGGAATGAAGATATCTTCTTGGGCCGAGAGAGTGGACCCACCCATGTATCTGGAAAGAGTGAGTACTGCCTGGAGCTTGGGGAGGCTCCAGCCCTGTTGTTCAGGAAGAGTGTTACCAACCCAGTTTTCTCAAATGCCTGGGAGATTGCAGAATGTATGACTACCACCATGATGCTTGATGAGGTTGGAGCCTAGAGTCCTCCACCCTGATGCTTGACAAGGGTGGAGCCTAGATTCTGGCTGCTACCCTTATGCTCAATGAGGGTGGAGCTCAGAGTCTGGCCACCACCATGATGCTTGATGCAGGTGGAGCCTAGAGCCTGGCTGTCACCCCAGTGCTTGAAGTTGTTGGAGCCATCACCCCAGTGTTCAGGGAGAGTACAGCTGCTGCACAAACACTTGGAAAGGGTGGAGCTGCCATTCCATCAGGCCTGGAGGACAAAACATTGTTCTATAGATGACTCTCAGTTCAGACCTTGAAATCTAATGAAGTTTGCCCTGCAAGGTTTCAGAATTTTTGGGGACCCATAACCCCTGTTTTCCATCCAATTTCTTCCTATGAGAATGAGAATATTTATCCTATGACTATCCCTCCATTGTGTACTGGAAGCAGGTAACTTGTTTTCTAAGTTTCATAGGTACAGAGTTGAAGGGGAATTGTGCCCCAAAACAGAACACACCTATAACTGATTTTGGTGAGACTTTGTACTTAGCATTGTTACTGAAATAATTTAAGACTTTTTGGATATTGTGATGAAATGGATGTATTTTGCACATGGAAAGAGCATTTCTTTTTGAGGTTCAGAGGGTAGAGTGTGGTGGATTGAAAGTGTGTGTATCCAGAAAATCATTTTCTTAAAGCTAATCCATTCCTGTGAGTGTAAACCTATTGTAAGTAGGATTTTATGAGGTTACTTTTGTTAAGTCATGGCCCAGGGTGGGTCTTAATGCTAATACCAGAGTCATTTATACAAGAATGAATTTCAGACACAAAGAAAAAGTTATGGGAGTAAGAAAATGAAAGCAACAGCAAAATCTGGAAGAGAAGAGAGAGACCAGCAGATGCTGCCATGTGCCCTGCTATGTAGTAGAGGATCGAAGAATCGCTGGCAGCCAGTGTTCAGGAAGAAAGTATCATCTTGATGAGGCCTTGATTTGGATATTTTCACAGCCTCAAAAACTGTTAAGCTTGTAAACTAATAAATTCCCATTGTTAAAAGCCAACGCATTTAATCATCTCTGTTTTCAGCAGCCTAGCAAATTAAAACAAGGACATTTTAAAATAATGTTTGAGCGTCTATGATCAGCTTTAAGAAGTGGTTTTGAGCAACCATATTTAATATGTGTCATGTTTTATACTTAACTTCTGCAATGTCTGTTTCCAAACCAGAGTTCACGATTCAGTCATAGCATTTTTCTTCCTGTTAGAAGATGGTATTACTGATGGTGATTACCATCTGTGTTTGGGGTGTGGCCCAAAATATTTTAATAACTATGAGTTAGTTTCCTCAATATTGCTGGATGCTTTTGTCCTCAGAGTCACTCCATTACTCATAATTGCATGCATGATTGGTCTCTTTGATATTGTGATGTCACAGCACCATATGAAATTGTTTTTGCTCTTACTGTATTTTTTGAGTTATTTTGCTAGATACAATGGGAAGCTACAAAAGATGTTCCTGGTTTTGTGCCTGTATTTGAGATTTAAAACTCAAAAGATAGACATAATGTATATTACAAAATCAGAGTTGTGTATGTGTGTAATGGAGTAGTAAGAGTGAGTTGGAATTCTGCTCAAGTTTTGTGAGTGAGGTCCAATTTAAGTAAAGTGCTGGAAAAAGATCACAGGTGAATTTTGAAGGCAGAAGGAAATATATATGTATTGATAGCTGATTTGGCATGCTTAAATTAGGATTAGTGGAAAAAGTGGATATATTAATGTAATTTTCACTCATGTGCAGACATTGTGGCCTTCCCAGTATGCAGTTCTGGTGTGAATTATCCAGTTAGTACAACAGTGCCTTTCTGCATAACTAATCTTTTTTAGTTTCTCACTAAGACTGAGGGATATTACAGTAATTTGGTGTTGGGCATACTTCATAATAAAACTATATTTAAATCTTGAATTTCTAACTGACTACTTTCATCTGCTAATGTATTGAATTTCAAAAATTTGTTTCAATTTCTATTGTTTGAACTTGACATTTTTCCACAAAACAATTTTATCAATTTTGGTTATGTTGTTAGATCGGCTCTCAAAGGCCCCATTTGACCCATAACGTATCTGAGCTATATGATACTGTGGTGGCTTCGAGCTGTGTAACCCAGGAAAAATATGTTCTTAAAACTTAATCCAAAAAAAAGGGAAAACCATGCAGTGAAGCATGGCAGGAGTGGGCCGAGCCAACCCTGTGGTGTCTGGCATGGAGGATAGCCCGCTGCAGATTCCCTCAGGGCCAGGGGAGCAGAGGGGAAAGCCAAAAGGAGAAAGAAACCCCACTGCTTGCAGCTGGCTCCCTGGCAGGCTGGAGACACTCCTGCCTGGGGCTGTGCCCACAGCCCAGAGCCGCACCAGTTGTCCCAGAGCTGGGAAGGAGGAACTGTGCGAAAAGGGGGGGGGGTGAGATGCCCCATTCAGCCATCTTTGCATCAGGCTGAGAACACCTCTGCATGGCCCAGCAGCCCAGGGCTTCCCTTGAGGGATGGCACGCATTTGTGATGTAGCACAGCCTTCCCTCAGCAGAGGTCCTGGAAGATCACAGCTGAGAAGGGGGGTCCGCTTGGAAAACCCAGGGACTCGACGTCAGTGTCGGTGGTTTGTGGGTCAGTGAAAGAGAAAATCTGGGGCAAAATTGAAATGAAGGCTTAAGACTCTTGCAATAGCCTTGAATCTCCGGGAACACCTGGGAGGTTTGAATATTAAAGCTGCCCTGCCTCCCTAACCACCCACACATACGCCCCACATTCGGGGTGGACAGCTCCAACAACACACCCAAACTGAGTTCACCAACTGAGCCCCACAAGAATCATTTCTCCACACACCACAAAGACAAAGTTGAGGAGAACTGACTTGAGGGGAATAGGTGACTCACAGACGCCATCTGCTGGTTAGTTAGAGAAAGTGTACGCCACCAACTTGTATTTCTGAAAAATTAGATTGGTATTTTTTTTTTTACAACTTGAAAGAACCCTGTCAAGCAAAGCAAATGCCAAGAGGCCAAAAGCAACAGAAAATCTTAGTGCATATGATAAAACCAGACAATATGCAGAGCCCGATCCCAAACACCCAAATCAGAATATTAAAAGAGACACAGTACTTGGCACAATTAATCAAAGAACTACAATTGAGGAATGAAAACATGGCACAGGATATAAAGGACATGAAGAAAGACCATGGCACAGGATATAAGGGACGTAAAGAAGACCCTAGAAGAGCATAAAGAAGAAATTGCAAGAGTAAATAAAAAAAAGAAGATCTTATGGAAATAAAAGAAACTGTTGGCCAAATTAAAAAGATTCTGGATACTCATAATAAAAGATTAGTGAAAGTTGAACGACTCAGTGCCCTAGAAGTCCACAGAACAGAAAATGAAAGAACAAAAGAAAGAATGGAGAAAAAAATTGAAAAAATCGAAATGGATCTCAGGGATACGATAGATAAAATAAAACGTCCAAATTTAAGACTCATTGGTGTCCCAGAAGGGCAAGAGAAGGGTAAAGGTCTAGAAAGAGTATTCAAAGAAATTGTTGGGGAAAACTTCCCCAACCTTCTACACAATATAAATACACAAAGCATAAATGCCCAGCGAACTCCAAATAGAATAAATCCAAATAAACCCACTCCAAGACATATTCTGATCAGACTGTCAAATACTGAAGAGAAGGAGCAAGTTCTGAAACCAGCAAGAGAAAAGCAATTCACCACATACAAAGGAAACAACGTAAGACTAAGTTGTGACTACTTAGCAGCCACCATGGAGATAAGAAGGCAGTGGCATGACATATTTAAAATTCTGAGAGAGAAAAATTTCCAACTAAGAATACTTTATCCAGCAGAACTCTCCTTCAAATTTGAGGGAGAGCTTAAATTTTTCACAGACAAACAAATGCTGAGAGAGTTTGCCAATAAAAGACCTGCCCTATTCAGATACTAAAGGGAGCCCTACCGACAGAGAAACAAAGAAAGGAGAGAGATATAGAGAATTTAACAGATATATATAGAACCTTACATCCCAAATCACCAGGACACTCATTTTTCTCTAGTGATCACGGATCCTTCTCCAGAATGAACCATATGCTGGGAGATAAAACAAGCCTCAATAAATTAAAAAAAAAGTTGAATATATTCAAAGGACATTCTCTGACCACAATGGAATACAAATAGAAGTCAATAATTTTTGAATTGTAACTCCACTCTTTACTTCCTACATGATATAAAATACACAGACTCTAATGACAAATCAGTGGTTTTGAACTCAGTGTGAGATATGTAATTTTAGACAAGAACTATATAAAGGCAGGGGAATGGAGGAGTATAGGAACATAGTTTATGTGTCCTATTGAAGTTAAGTTGGTATCAAAGAAAAACAAGATTGATAAGGATTTAAGAGGTTAATTTTAAGCCCCACAGTAAACACAAAGAAATTATCAGAGAATATGACCATAGAGATGAAAGGTAGAGTATGGGTTATGAGAAGTGGGGGAAGGGGCAATGCGGAGTTAAGAAATGAGTGTAGGGTTGCTGTTTGAGGTGAAGGAAATTTCTAGTAATGGATGGTGGGAAGGAGATAGCATTACAACATTCTAAATGTGATTAATCCCACTAATGGAATGCTAGGGAGGGATGGAATGGGAAGATTTGGGCTGTATATACGTTTCCACAATTGAGGAAAAAAAAAAGACAGTCTAAATAGATGACAATTGAATGCCAAGGATGACCCTGGATGGGATCTGAGGATGGAGGAGAGGAGGCCCAAAGGGACACAGTTGAGACATAAGGAAAAAATAAAAGGAAATATAGACTGTAAGCTTTGTATCAATGTTGAATCTCTTGTACTTCTTAGCTGAGTTTAATGGGATTGCATAAAAGAATGTTCTTGTTCATGGGAAATGTATATGTGAATTATATTGTTTTTTTAAGGATGTGTGCAGCTTGCTCTCATATGTTCAGAAGACAGAGCAATAGATGATGGATGATAGGGAGGGAGGGAGGGAAAGAAATAGTGGTGTGACAGCATGTTAAAGTTGGTGGATTGGGGTATCGGGAGGGGGGTCAGGGTATGCTGGAGTTCTGTGTATGGGGTTTGTATTGTTTTTGCAACTGTTCCTATAACTGTGAATTTATTTCAAAATAAAATTAAAAAAATTATATATATCAAATACTTAAAATTGTACCATAGGACAAGAGACGCTGAAGGTAGTAGTGGAAGCCAACACCAGATTTCCACACAGTTCTGACCCCTGCCCTTTCTCACTCCCCTTCTCTCCTCCTTCTGCAGCTCCCGCGCTATTATCATTCTTTGTGGAAGCACAGTCGACCTAAACCTCTTTCAGAGCTGTAGTTTTCATTCATGATCCAATGGCATAAAATAAAAGATAAGACAAACACCCCCAAATCAATGTGACAGGTATTCATCAACCTGATTTCCAAATGTTTCAGAAAAAAACCCTCTCCCTTAGACAAAATCATTAATAATAATAATAAAGAAGGTCTCCTTGGTTCTCTCCAATGTGGGCTGCTCACCAGGTTGCCAGCTTTCAAGCCTGACCCTTCCTTGATATCCATTTATTGTTCCTAGCCTTAACCCGCTGGGCAATTAGAATGCAGGCGCTGCTTTCTTACCGCCTTGTTTTAGGAGGATGGCATGATCAAGTGGATCTCTTGAAGTGGCAGGCAGTCTGCACCAAGCCCGGGAACATCACAGCTGCTCTATTGATCGGCTCCCGCAAACCCGGCCACATCCCGCCCTTAGAGTTAACATGGTGACACCAAAAGAGAGAGAGTGAACTCTCGTTTTCCTTGGCCGTCTTGGCTTCACCTGGTGCACATAGTGTCTCTTTTCCCTGATGGGGATTTCCAGCCTCCAACCATTCTGATTTCTTTGAAGGCTTCGGACCTCACAAAGTTATTTACGCAAATTAATATTGCTGGCCCTGAGTTGCACTATGATAATAAAACATTGCCTAAAATATATATGTCAGTGTCTGCAGAAGTATTTTCTACTAGCTTTGCTGCTAAAAAAAATGGCATAGAAAAAAAAGCTTAATCCGTTTCTGTGGGTGTGAACACTATCAATAGGACCTTTTCATGAGGTTACTTCAGTTAAGGTGTGGCCCAACTGAATCAGGATGGGTCTCAAGAAATCTTATGACTGGAGTCCTCTTTAAGCAGAATGAAATTCAGGCACATGGAGAGAAAGCCATGGGAAGGAGCTGAAAGTCTTTGGAACCAGAGAAACCAGGATAGTTTTTGGTACCAGAAAGTGGGGTGCTGCTATGACAAATACCTAAAATGTTGAAACAGCTTTGGAATTGGATATTGGGCAGAGGCCTGAAGAATTGTGAGGTGCTTGATAGAAAAAGGCTAGATTGCTTTGGAAAGACTGTTGACAGAAATATAGATGCTAAAGTTACTTCTGATGAGGCCTCAGAAGGAAATGATGAATGTGTTATTTGAAATTGGAAGAAAGGCGATCCTTGTTATAAAGTGGCAGAGAACTTGGCAAAGTTGTGTTCTGATGTTGGGTGGAAGGCAGAAATTGAAATCAATGAACTTGGATATTTAGCTGAGGAGACACCCAAACTAAGTAAGGAAGGTGCAAGCCTGGCTTCTCCTTGCAGCTTGAAATGAGAGAGGAAAGGGATAAGCTGAGAACTGAGCTCTAAGCACAAATAAACCAGAAATTACTGTTTTGGAAAATTCTGATCCTATCCAGAAAGTGTGCTCTGAGACTAGAGCCAGAATCAGTTTGTCAGGGACCTCCTTGAGCTTTTGGGAAGTGAATCCCCAGAGGACAGTGCTCCATGTGAGGGTTTAACTGAACATGGTTCTAGTCAGCCATTTCAGTGGAAATCAGGATTGGAAATGCAATTATGCAGGGAGGACCTGTGGAAAGTTCTGTTGTCTGATGGTTTGAACCCCTGTGAAATGCATGCAAAGCTGATAAGATTTTTGAGAAATTCCTATGAGTAGAACCATTGTCAGCCTGGTTTGAAAGTGACATAGAAGGGAAAAAATGAAGGAGGAATGACTTCAAGGGCAGAACCATAGTAGCTGGGATCTGGACCGAAGAGATCTTGGGTCAGTAGAGCAGGCCCACTTGTGTGTGTGGAAAGGGCAGATTCACCCATACATTTGGAGGGGGTGGGTCATCTGCCCCAGTGCTTGGAGGGGGCAGGCCTTGCAGCCTATTGTTCAGGGAAAGTGCTGTTACCCCAGTGCTCAGGGATGGGGGTCCCATACCTGGCATTCACAGAGAGCCTGGCCACCACACCTGCTCTGAGAGGGTGGGGCCTTCACCCCAGTGTTTGCAGCGAGCATGGTCACTGCAAGCGTGCTTAGAAAGGGAGGGGCTGCCACTCCTGGAGGCCCAGAGGACAAAACATTGATCCACAGATGACTTTGAGACTTTGGTGTCTAATGGAGTTTTCACTGTTGGGTGTCGGAATTGTTTAGGACCTGTGACCCCAGTTTTCCTTCCGGTTTCTCCCTTCTGAAATGGCAATATTTATTCTATGCCTGTCACTTTGTTGTACATTGGAAGCAGATAAATTGTTTTCTAGGTTTAACAGGTCTACAGACAGAGGGAAATTGTGCCCCAGGACAACAACACTCATAACTGATTTTGAGGAGACATTGTACTTAGCATTCTTACTGAAATGACTTAAGGCTTTTGGAATGTTGTGATGAAATGAATGTATTTTGCATGTGGGAAGACCATGTCTTTTGGAGGTCTAGAGGGTGGACTTTGGTGGCTTGGAGCTATGTACCCCATAAAAAACATGTTTTTATACATAATCCATTGCTGTGGGTATGACTCCATTGCAAATATTACCTTAACTTCAGTTAAGGTGTAGTCCAATTAAATCAGATGGATCTTAACCCTATTACTGGAGTCCTTTTTTGCAAAATGAAATTCAAACACATGGAGAGAAAGCCTTGGGAAGAAGTTGGAGGTCAACAGAATGCAGAGAAGCCCGGAGAAGCTACCATGTGCATGGCCATGTGACAGAAAACCCAGGACCAAGGATTGCTGGCAGTCAGCCCCCAAATGCTGTAGTCTTTTGGGAGAAAGCATCACCTTGATGATGACTTGATTTGGATTTCTTCTAGTCTCAAAACCGTGAGCCAGTAAATTCCCATTGTTTAAGCCAACCCAATACATGGTATTTGTTTTAGCAGCTAGGAAGCTAAAAAAGGTACTAAGTCTGAGTTCTCTGTCCTGGAGTCAGAGTCATGTGTTACAAGAGGAAAGCTGAAGGGTCTCCTCCTTTTTTAGGCACAGAACTGGCCTTAGGCAAAATTTTTATAGAATTTGTTGGTTTTAGACATTGTTTTTTAAAAGCAGTTTTATTGAGATATATTCATACACAATACAATCCATCCAAAGTGTACAATCAATGGCTCTCAGTATTACCACAGAGTTGTGCATTCATCACCACAATCAGTTTTAGGACATTTTCATTGCTCCCAAAAGAAAAAACGCATACCCCTTATACCACCCATTTTTAACACTTGGACTTGATGTGGTACCTTTGTTTCAGTTGATGAGAGAATATTGAAATATTACTGTTAACTGTATATAGTTTGCATTAAGTATAGTTTTTCCATATATCACCCTATTATTAACAAGTTGTACAAGTGACATACATTTGTTCTAGTTCATTGAAGAACATTCTTCCATTTGTACTATTAACCACATTCATCGTCTACAGTAGGGCTCATTATGTTATACAATCACATTTCATCCTCTAGCTTTGTTCTAGTGACATACATGACCCTAAATTTCCCCTTTCAACCACAATCACACACACAATTCAGTGCTCTTAATTGCCCTCACGATAATGTGCTATCATCACCTCTATCCATTTCCAAACATTTACAATTTACCTATTAAAAATTCTGTACAAATCAGCCATCAGTTCCCCATTCTCTACTCTCGTTCCATCTCCTGATAATCTATATTCTAGATATTAACTCAATGAGTTATTATAGCTAATTCATATCAGTGAGATTAAACAGTGTCCTTTTGTATCTTGCTTATTATGACCAGTGAGATCATACATTGTCCTTTTGTGTCTTGCTTATTTCACTCAACATGTTGTCTTTGAGGTTGATGCACGTTGTCTCATGCATCAAGACATCACTTCTTACAGCTGAATAATATCCATCATATATATACACCACATTTTGTTTATCCATTCATTGGTTGCTGGACACTTGGGTTCCTTCCATCTTTTGGCAGTTGTGAATAATGCTGCTATAAACATTGGTGTACAGATGTCTGTTCACTCCTTGCTTTCAGTTCTTCTGAGAATGTACCTAGAAGTGGGATTGCTGGATCATATGGCAATAATATACTTATCTTTCTGAGGAATGCCAAACTGTCTTCCTCAGCAGCTGTATCATTCTTCATTCCCACCAGCGGTGAATAAGTGTTCCTATTTCTCCACATCCTCTCCAATACTTGTAGTTTTCTGGTTTTTAATAGTGGCCATTCTATAGGTGTGAAATGGTATCTCATTGTGGTTTTGATTTGCATTTGCCTGATGGCTAGTGATGTTGAGCATCTTTTCATTTGCTTTTTAGCCATTTGTATTTCTTTTTAGGAAAAGTGTCTATTCAAGTCTTCTGTGCATTTTTAAATTGGGTTGTTTGTCTTTTTATTATTGAGTTGTAGGATTTCTTTATATATTCTGGATATTAAACCCTAATTGGATATGTGGTTTCCAAATAGTTTCTCCCACTTACTAGGCTGCCTTTTCACTTTCTTGACAGATCTTTTGGATCAGAAAAGTATTTAATTTTGATGAGGTCCTGTTTATCTACTTTTTCTTTTATTGTTGTGCTTTGGGTCTAAAGTCTAAGAAACCTTTGGCTACCACAAGATCTTAAAGATGCTTCCATATATTTTTTTTCTTGGAGTTTTATGGCCTTCGTTCGTATTTTTAGGTCTTTGATCTGTTTTGAGTTAATTTTTATAAAAGATGTGATATAGGGTGTCCTCTTTCATTCTTTTGGGTATGGATATCCAATTCTCTTAGTACTGTTTGTTGAAGAGGCTGTTCTGTCCCAGCTGAGTGAACTTGGCAGCCTTGTCACATATCAGCTGGCCATGGATATGAGGGTCTATTTCTAAACTCTCAATTCTATTCCATTGGTCAATAAATCTGTCTTTATGCTGGTACCAAGCTGTTTTGACCACTGTAGTTTCATAATATGCTTTAAAATCAAGATGCATGAGTCCTCCAACTTCATTCTTATTTTTAAAGATTTTTTTTTATTTTGGCTATTCGGGACCCATTATCCTTTCTAATGAATTTGGTAATTGGCTTCACTATTTCTTCAACATAGACTGGTGGAATTGTGATTGGGATTGCATTTAATATGTAAATCTCTTTGGGTAGAATTGACATCTTAATGATATTTAGTCTTCTAATCCATGAACATGGAATGTCCTTCCATTTATTTAGATCTTCTTTGCTTTCTTTTAGCACTGTTTTTGTAGTTTTACATCCTTGGTTAAATTTATTCCTAGGTATTTGAATCTTTTAGTTGCTATTGTAAATGGAATTCCTTTCTTGATTTTCTCCTCAGATTGCTCAGTAGTGTATAGAAATACTACTGATTTTTGCATGTTGCTCTTGTGTCCTGCCACTTTGCTGCACTTATGTATTAGGTCTAGTACTTTGTTGTAAGTTTTTAGGGATTTTCTCTATATAGGCTCATGTCATATGCAAATAGTGAAATTTTACTTCTTCCTTTCCAATTTGGATACTTTTTTATTTTTTTTCTTGCCTCATTGCTCTGTCTCAAACTTCTAGGTTAGTGTTGAATAACAGTGGTGACAGTAGGCCACTGACTTGTCTTATCCCAGATCCTAGAGGGAAATCTTTCTGTCTTTTACCATTGAGTATGATGTTAGTTGTGGGGTTTTCATATATGCCCTTTATCATGTTATGAAAGTTTCTTTCTCTTCTTATCTTTTGAAGTGTTTTTATCAAGAAAGGATGCTGGATTTTGTCAAATGCCTTTTCTGCATCAATCGAGATGATGTAGTTTGTTAATGTGATGTATTACATTAATTGACTATATTGTGTTGAACCACCTTTGCATAACTGGAATAAAATCCAGTTGATCATGCTGTATCGTTCTTTTCATATGCTGTTGGATTATATTTGCAAGTATTTTGTTGAGGATTTTTGCATCTATATTTATTAGAGAGATTGGTCTAAAGTTTTGTATTCTTGCAGTATCTTTATCCAGCTTTGTGATGTTGGCTTCAAAGAATGAGGTAGGTAGTGTTCCCTCTTTTTAAATTTTTTGGGAGAGTTTGAGCAGGAATGGTATTAATTTTTCTTGGAATGCTTGGTTAAACTTGCCTGTGAAGCTGTCTGGTCCTGGGCTTTTCTTTGGTCATAGGTTTTTCATGACTGAATCTCTTGTAATTGATCTGTTAAGGTCTTCTATTTCTTCTAGAGTCAGTGTGCATTGTTCATGTGTTTCTAGGAATTTGTCCATTTCATCTAAGTTGTCTGATTTGTTGGCTTACAGTTGAACATCTTAATGATATTTAATCTTCTAATCCATGAACATGGAATGTCCTTTTATAATTCTTTCTATATCTGTTGAGTCAATAGTTATGTTTCCCCTCTCATTTCTGATTTCATTTATTTGTGTCTTCCCTCTTCTTTTGTTTGTCAGTCTAGCTAAGAGTTTGTTAATTTTACTGATATTTTCAAAGAACCAACTTTTGGTTTTGTTAATTCAATTGCTTTCTATTTTCAATTTCATTTTTTCTGCTGCAACCTTTGTTATTTCTTTACTTCTGCTTGCTTTGGGATTAGGTTGCTGTTTTTTTCTAGTTCTCCAGGTATGCAGTTAGAGCTTTGACTTTAGCTCTTTCTTCTGTTTTAATACAGGTGTTTAGGGCCGTTTCCCTCTCAGCATTGCCTTTGCTGCATCCCACAAGTTTTGATATGTTCTCATTTCAGTTCATCTTGAGATGTTGTCTTTCCCAGGCACCATGCACCGTTCTCAGCAGTTGGCTGGGGAGATAACCCTTTACAGCCCTGTGGCTGATGGCTTCTGTACAAGGTACTGGCAGCTAGAGTCAGCAGATGAATGCAGAAGGGAACAGCCTTCCATACCCCATGCACCTGTCTCAGCAGCTGGCTGGAGACATAACCCTTCACGACCCCACAGCCAAGAGCACCCATGCTGGGGATTGGAGGCTAGATCTGGCTGCTGAGTGCAGTACAAGCAGCTTTCCAAGCCCTATTCACCCATCTCAGCAGTTAACTGGGGAGATAACCCTTCATAGAGCACTGGCAGCGATCTCCTGTGATGGAGACTGGTGGCTGGAGCCAGCCGATGTGCGTGGAAGGGAGCAGTTTACCATGTCCCATTCACCCATTTCAGCAGTTGGGTGGGGAGATAACCCTTCATAGTCCCGTGGCAGAGAGCTCCCATGCCAGGGACTGGCCACAAAGGTGGCATCTGAGTGTGGGGTGAGAAGCTTTTCAAGCCCCGTGCACCCATCTTAGCAGTTGTATGGGGAGATAACCCTTCACAGACTGAGAGCTCCCATGAGGGAACTTGGGATTCAGCATCTTTTGGTGACCACACTCATTCTTCCTCCATGGAAGCCTGTGGTTTGCACAGCCATGAGGCAAGGGTGATGCATGGAAGCTCCAGGTGCCCCTCTCCAAACCCAGGGACTTGTGGGTGCACGGCGAACAGGGACTTCAGTGCATTTGATATGGAAGGTGAGATGCACCGCTCCATGGTGCCAGAGTGGTCCACTTGCTGCTTTGGGAATTGTTGGGGCTACTGGGCCCAGGAGCCAACTCCCTGCTGTCCTGCACAGGGCCTGCCTCCCTCCCACAGGGCTGGCAGTCCCAAGTACCTATGGAAAACTGGTGCACTGATTGGATTTCCACCTGGTTTGGACCCAACCAAGTGCACTGAAGTTGGAGGACAGCTGGCTTGAGGGTAAGAGATGGTGCAAGATCGCCATCTGCTCTTAGGACAGGGAAAGTGTGCTCTGCCAAACTGTAGCTCTGCCAAATTATATGTAAATGCTCAAATAATCCTGCATTCCCCAAAATAATCTTACCAAGATAAGCAAATGCCCTGAAGCCAACAGAAAATCATAAAGCACCTGAAGATCCAGGAAGATATGGACAAGCCAAATGGCCAAATAAAGCTGGAAGAGGCACAAAATTTGGAGCAGTTAAGTACAGAAGTAAACACAAACTCCAAAAAAAAAAATTCTGTGAGATGGCTAAACACATAAAGGACATCAAGAAGGCCCCAGAGGAGCATAAAGAAGAATTTTAAAAAGTAAATAACAAAATAGCAAATCTTATGGAAATAAAAGGTATTTCTGATCAAATTTAAAATATACCAGAGAGACAACAGATTTGAAGATACAGAAGACATGATAAGTGAACTAGAGGACAGAACAATGGAATGTGAGTGCACAAAAGAACAAACGGCGAAAAAAATGGAAAAACTTGAAATGGAGCTCAGGGAAGTGATAGACAACACAAAGCACACAAATATAAGAATCATTGGTGTCCTGGTAGGAGAAGAGATGAGAAAAGGGCTAGGAATAGTGTTCAAGATATAATTGGGGAAAAATTCCCAACTCTTCTAAATGAAATAAACATGCAAATCAAAGATGCCAAATGAACTCCAAATGGAATAAATTCAAATAAATCCACTCTGAGACATATACTGATCAAATTGTCAAATGCTGAAGAGAGGGAGAAAGTTCTGAAAGCAGCTAAAGAGAAGCAATTTACCACATATAAGGGAAACCACCTAAGACTAAGTGCTGATTACTCCGCAGGCACCATGGAGGTGAGAAGGCAGTGGAATGACATATTTAATATACTGAAAGAGAAAAATTTCCAGCCAAGAATTCTTTATCCAGCAGAGCTCTCCTTCAAAATTGAGGGAGAGTTTAAAATTTCCACTGACAAATGCTAAGAGAATTTGTTAACAAGACTACCTGCCTTTCAAGAAATACTAAAGGGGGTTCTACCAGCTAAGAAAAAAGGAAAGGAGAGAGAGGTCTGGGAAGGGCACAGAATTGAAGAGTATTAATAAGGGAAACTTAAAGGGGAAAAAATGAGAGGAGGAAAAACATATCTGACAAATAAAAACCAAAGGATAAGATGATTGATTCAAGAACTACCTTTACAGTAATAACATTGAATGTGAATGGATTAAACTTCCCAATTAAAAGATGTAGATTGGGAGAATGGAGTAAAAGGTATGAGCAATCAATATGCTGTTTAAAGGAGACTCATCTTAGACCCAGTGACACAAAGAGATTGAAAGTGGAAGGATTGAAAAAATATTCCACACAAGCTACAGCCAAAAGAAAACAGGGGTAGAAATACTAATATCAGATAAAATAGAATTTAAATGCAAAGATGTCATAAAAGACAAAGAAAGACAATATATACTAATAAAAGGGACAATTAACCAGGAATAAATAATAATCATAAATGTTTAGGCACCCAGTCAAAGTGTTCCAAAATACAGGAGACAAATGTTGGCAAAACTGAAGGAGGCAATAGATGTTTGTACAGTAATCGTGGAAGACTTCAATACACCACTCTCTGCTATAGACAGAAAGCCAGACAGAGGACCAATAAGGAATTTGAGAACATAAACAGTGTGGTAAATGAATTAGATTTAATAGATACTTATAGAGTGTTATATCCCAAATTACCAGGGTGTATATTCTTCTCTAGTACTCATGGAATGTTCTCAGGATAGATCATATGCTTTGATATAAAGCAAACCTCAATAATTTACAAAGATAGAAATTATTCAAAGTACATTCTCTGACCATAATATAATGCAATTAAGAGTCAATAACCATCAGAGAACCAGAACATTCACATATATGTGGAGGTTAAACAACACACACCTAACCAATTGGTGGGTCAAAAATAAATTGCAAAGAAATTGCTAAACATCTACAGATGAATGAAAATGAGAACACAGTGTACCAAAACCTACAGGATTCAGCAAAGATGATGCTGAAAGGGAAATTTATAGCATACATTAGAAAGGAAGAAAGAGCTAAAATCAAAGAACTAATGGAACAACTGAAGAAGCTAGAGAATGATCAGGAAACTAACCCTAAAGCAAGTAAAAGAAAAGAAATAAAAATTAAAGCTGAAATAAATGATATGGAGAATTAAAAAAAATAGAGAATAAATAAAACCAAAAGTTTGTTATTTGAGATCAACAAGATGGACAAACCTTTGGCTAGAATGACAGTCAAAAAGAGAGAAGACCCAAATAAACAAAATTGTAATTGAGAGGGGGGGACATTACTGTGGATCCCAAAGACATTTAACAAAATCATAAGAGTATACTATGAATAACTTTGCACCAACAAACTAGACAATTTAGAGGAAATGAATAATTTCCTGGAAACACATGAACAGCCTAGACTGAACTGAGAAATAGAAGACCTCAACAAGCCAATCACAAGTAAAGACATCCAATAAGTCATTGAAAAGCTTCCTACAAATAAAATCCTAGGGCCAGATGGCCTCACTGGGGAATTTTACCAAAGTTTGCAAAGAGAACTGACATCATTCCTGCCAAAACTCTTACAAAAAAAACTGAAGAAAATGAAACACTATATTACCTAATTCATGTTATGAAGCTAACATCACTCTAATAACCAAAACCAGATAAAGATGCTACAAGAAAGGAAAACTACATGCCATACTCCCTAATGAATATAGATGCAAAAATTGTCAACAAAATACTTGCAAATCAAATCCAAAGACACATTAAAAGAGTCATGCACCACGACCAAGCGGGTTTCTTTCCAGTCATGTAACGGTGGTTCAGTATAAAGAAATCAATCAATGTAATACAACACATTAACAAATAGAAAGGGAGAAATCAGATGCTCATCTCAAAAGATGCTGAAAAAGCATTCACAAAATTCAGCACCCTTTCTTGATGAAAACACTTGAAAAGGGAGAAATTGAAGGACACTTTCTCAATATGATAAATGGCATCTACGACAAACCCACAGCCAGCATAGTACTCAACAGTGAGAGAATGAATGCCTTCCCCCTTAGTTTGGGAATGAGACAAGGATGCCTGCTGTCACTGTTATTCAGCATTGTGCTAGATGTTCTAGCCAGAGCAATCTGGCAAGCCAAAGAAATAAAAGGCATCTAAATTGGGAAGAAAGAAGCAAAACTGTCATTGTTTGAAAATGATATGATTGTATGTTTGGAAAAGCCTGAGAAATTGATGACACAGCTACTTGAATTAATAAACAAATTCAGTGAAGTGGTGGGATATCAAATTTTTTTTATGCACAAAAGTCAGTAATGTTCCTATACACTGGAAATGACCTAACTGAAAGCACACTCAAGAAAAAATTCCATCCACAATGGCAACTAAAGAAAGCAATTTCCTAGGAATAAACTTAACCAAAGATGTAAAAGACCTCTACACAGAAAATTACATAACTTGACTAAACGAAATAAAAGGGGACTGAAAGAGGTGCAAAGTATTCTGTGTTCATGGATATTATGGCTAAACATCATTCTTCTGGTTTGGTAAGGCTGCCATTATGCAAAATACCAGAAATGGATTGGTTTTTATAAATGGGGTTTATTTGGATACAAATTTACAGTTCTAAGGCCATAAACATGTTCAAACTAAGGCATCAGGAAGATGATACCTTCACTGAAGAATGACTGATGGTGTCTAGAACACTGCTTGTCAGCTGGGAAGGCATGTGGCTGGCCTCTGCTGGTCCTTTTCTTTGGGCTGTGTTTCAAAATAGTTTTCTGCAGAATGTCACTGGGCTTATGTCTTTGCTCCTCTCTCAGCTCTTGTGTGTCCTTGCTTCTTTCTCCCAGGGCATTTCTCTCTAATCATCTGGGAGTCCTTTCTTAGCTTCTCTGGGGCAAACTCTGGGCTTCCTTTCTTAGCATAACATCAGCAAACATCCTTCTGTCTGCATTTTCAAGTGTCTCCAAGCATCAGCAAGTGTCTTTGTCTGCACTTGAGTTCTCTTAAATAAACCAGTGACCCAAACAGGAACCACATTAAGTGGGCAGCGTCCACATCTCCATGGAAATAATTTAATCAAAGGTATCACCCACAGATTAGTGAATCACATCTCCATGGAAAGAATCAGGACATTCCACCAACAAAATGGTTTAAAAGATCATGACTTTTGTTAGGGACATAATATATCCAAAGTGGCATAGTCATTAAGACATCAGCTTTAAAAGCCCAGACTTCAATTGGTGATATGAATGAAGCAGATCTGGTTAAGACTAGGGCAAACCAGGCCAAAGGGTAAAGGTCGAAACTGACTGTGTTTTAAAACTTCAACTTCCATGTGAGACCAAGGAAAGAGATGTCTATTTGGTGCAGGATCTATATTTTCTAAACAGTGTAACTCTACAGTCGGTTTGTTCAAACACCACAGTTACATGGAACTTTGAATAGGAAGTGACATACGGTAGGTTAGTATAGGTTAGAGTGAAATAGTGACACATCCCAAAGTAATTAGGGCAGAGAATAAAAAATACGTTTACAGTTTCCCTGCTACCCCTACCCCAAGGAGCTGGGGGAAGGTGCAGAAGTGTTGGACTTCCTCACCTGGACCTGGTGTTGATGTTGTCACAAACATTGGTACTGGTGGTTTGATTTGCCGAGCCCTCGATCATGGGACTTGCCCTTATGAAGCTCATTACTGCAAAGGAGAGGCTATACTTGCATATAATTGTGCCTAAGAGTCTCCCCCTGAGTACCTCTTTGTTGCTCAGATGTGGCCCTCTCTCTCTCTAACTGAGCCACCTTGGCAGGTGAACTCACTGCCCTCCCCCCTACATGGGACCCGACTCCCAGGGGTGTAAATCTCACTGGCAACAGAGGATATGACTCCTCTGGATGAATCTGGACCTGGCATCATGGGATTGAGAATATCTTCTTGACCAAAAGAGGGATGCAAAATGAGACAAAATAGTTTCAGTGGCTGAGAGATTTCAAATGGAGTCGAGAGGTCACTCTGGTGGACATTTTTATGCACTATATAGATAACACCTCTTAGGTTTTAATGTATTGGAATAGCTAGAAGTAAATACTTGAAATTACAAAACTCCAACTCAGTAGTCGGGACTCCTGAAGATGATTATATAATAATGTAGATTACAAGGGGTGACAGTGTGATTGTGAAAACCTTGTGGATCACACTCCCTTTATCTAGTGTATGGATGGATGAGTAGAAAAATGGGGATAAAAACTAAATGACAAATAGGGTGGGATGGAGGATGCTTTGGGTGTTCTTTTTTTTACTTTTATTTTTTATTCTTATTCTGATTCTTTCTGATGTAAGGAAAATGCTCAGAAATAGATTGTGGTGATGAATGCATAACTATATGATCGTACTGTGAACAGTTGATTGTATACCATGGATGATTATATGGTATGTGAATATATTTCAATAAAACTGAATTAAAAAAAAAGACTTCAGCTTTACCCAAACTGATCTGCATATTCAATGCAATTCCAATCAAAATTCCAACAACATACTTTGCAGACTTGGAAAAGCTAGTTATCAAATTAATTTGGAAGGAAAGGGGCCTCAAATTGCTAAAAATATTCTCAAAAAGAAGACTGAAGTAGGATGACTTACACTTCCTGACTTTGAAACCTACTATAAAGCCACAGTTGTCAAAACAGGGTGGTACTGGCCCAAAGATAGACATATTGATCAATGGAATTGAATCAAGAGTTTGGAAATAGACTCCCAGATCTAGGGTTGACTGATTTTTGATGAGGCCCCCAAATCCACTGAACTGGGACAGAACAGTCTTCAAAAAATGGGGCTGGGAGAACTGGATATCCATATCCAAAAGAATGAAAGAGGACCCCTTCTTCACACCCTATACAAAAATTAACTCAGAGTGGATCAAAGACCTCAATATAAGAGAGTACCAAAAAATTCCTAGAAGATAATGTAGGGAAACATCTTCAAGACCTAGTATTAGGAGGTAGCTTCTTGGACCTTACACCAAAAACACAAAGAAAAAATATATAGAACTCCTGAAAATTAAAAGCTTCTGCACCTCAAAGGAATTTGTCCAAAAGGTGAAGAGGCAGACAACGCAATGGGAGAAAATATTTGGAAACCATATATCTGATAAGAAACTGATATCCTGCATATATAAAGAAATCCTACAACTCAGCAACAGTAGTACAAACAGTCCAATTATTAAATGGGCAAAATATATGAAAAGACATTTTTTTGGAGAGGAAATACAAATGGCTAAAAGAGGCATGAAAAAAATGTTCATCTTCACTAATCATTAGGGCAGTGCAAATCAAGACCACAATGAGATATCATCTCACACCAATAAGAATGGCTGCCATTAACCAAACAAGAAACTACAAATGCTGGAGATGTTGTGGAGAAACTGGAACTCTTATTCATTGCTGTTGGAAATGTATATAGCCGCTGTGGATCACAATTTGGCAGTTCCTCAGAAAACTAGATATCATGTAACCCTAAGATCAGGAAATTTCACTTCTCATTATAAACCCAGAAGATCTGAAAGCAGTGACATGAACAGACATTTGCACACCGATGTTCATAGTGGCATTGTTCACAATTGCCAAGAGATAGAAGCAATCCAAATGTGGATAAACAAAATGTGGTGTGTGTGTGTGTATATATATGTATATATATATATGTACAAAAATATACATATATATGTGTGTGTGTGTGTGTGTGTGTATATATATACGTATATATATACATATATATATATATATATTTGATGAAATACTGTGCAGCAGTAAGAAGGACTGAGGTCCTGAAACAGATGACAACATGGATGAACCTTGAAAAAAATGTTGAGTGAAATAAGTCAGACACAAAAGGAGAGATATTTTATGTTACCACTAATGTGAACCCCTTGAACAATGTAAAATCAGTGTGTTATAAGGCAGAATATAGGGGACCTAGACATAGACAGAAGCTAGTGACGGGAGAATGAAAACCTAACATATAAAGGCATGATAATGATGGTAAACTTAAAGGTATTAGAATGGACAATGGTGATCATGGTTCATTAATTGGATTATAAGTATCAATGCTGTATTGAAGGCGAGCATGCTCGTAAATGGTCGTTGAAAGGCATGTAACCTACAGAGTAGCACAAGAAATATAAATAAGTTTTTGCATGATGTCCTTGTAAGGTATTACACTGGTACAAAGAGTTGACAGCAGATTGGTATATGGAAAAGTACCCATTACATTCTATAGACTATATTTAATAGGAATATCTTCCCAGCAGTGCTCTAATACTAGTGTTGATTAATTAGTGGCTGATAAGAGCTCTGGGATATTTTGTGTTATGATAAGTGTTTAAAATTGAGAGTGGTGATTTTACAACTTAGTGAAGATAATGTGAGATACTGATTGTTTATCTTGGGCAGAATATATGCTATGTGAAATTAGGACCCTCATACTTAATAAGTCAAGCCCTTGATCTTGAAGCCTGTTTTTGTGAAAATTATGGCTGTAAAAAGGAGGCTGAGCCTACCTATAATTATGCCTAAGAGGCACCTCTAGAGAACCTCTTTTGTTGCTCAGTTGTGGCCTTTCTCTAAGCCCAAATCAACAAATAAGTTCATTAACCTCCTGCCTACATGGGACGTGACTCCCAGGGGAGTGAATCTCCCTGGCAACATGGGACAGGACTCCTAGGAATGAGCCTTGTCCTGGCATCAAGGGACTGGAATACCTTCTTGACCAAAAGAGGGAAAAGAAAGGTATTAAAATAACTTTACAGTGGCTAAGAGATTTCAGATATAATTTAGTGGCTATCCTGATGGTTTCTCTTATGCACGCTCCAGCTGCATACCAAAATGGCCACGGTATGCCATGCCTTAACCAACAGTAGTCCTAAAATACCTAGGACCCCATCTGAGATTCTATAAAAATTTCACTAAGTTAATCTCCCTGAAAGTTAAATCCACCAGAGTCTTCCTATGCCAGACAAGGCCCAAAACAGACAGGCAATAGCCTCTTTAAGAACAACAATCAGGTGCAGCTCCCTTCCCCATAATGTTGACACTCCTTTTCAATACAAACAAGTTAGGGTGGTCTCTGCTGTACACCCCTGAAGGTCGAGAAAGTGATTAAGCAAGAGTAAGAGGTAGCAACAAAGAAGATAGGGTTTAATAAAAGATTATGAATACTGAACTTTATATAAATATTTGTTAGATGCTATGGTATTAGAACAACTAGAAGGAAATAATAGGTGGAATTGTAACACCATGTGAACATTCTTTGAAATTTGTGCTGTAGAATCTTGTTAAATTGTACTTTGAAAGTTATCACCTTTCTGTATATCTTATATTTCATAATATGGAAAGAACTGAAAGTGTAGAACTTTAACCCATAACAGTCTTTGAAATTACCTATATAACAACTTGTTAAGTTGTACTTTGAAAGTTTTCACCTTTCTTTATATGTTATTTTGTTTACTTAAAAATTTTTAATTTATTGAGATTGTTCACATACCATACAATTATCCAAAGATCCAAAGTGTACAATCAGTTGCCCCTGGTACCATCATACAGCTGTGCATCCATCACCACAATTAATATTTTTTTTCAATTTTTAGAACATTTTCATTACTCCAGAAAAGTAATACAGACAAAAAACAAAAGGAAACTCAAATCCTCCCTTACCCCTAACTACCCCCCTCCATTCTTGACTCATAGTATTGGTATAGTACATTTGTTACTGTTGATGAAAGAATGTTAAAATACTACTAACTATAGTTAATTTGCAATAGGTATATTTTTTTCCCTATATGCCCCTCTATTTTTTTTTAAAGTTTCAGAATAGTTTTAATTTTCTGATATTTATAGTCACCTTATTTGATATCACAAAATAGTGGCCATGTTATAAATTTTACAGATGAGGATATTGTTGCACTATTCTCACCATACTTAGGTTGCAGAATAAATCTGAATACAGATCAATACTCCCCTTCTTCCTCCTTTGTATATTTACAAACATTCCTACACATAACCCTTTCTATTCAAATTATTTTTACCTGAACCAAGGAACTAAATGCATTGAGATAATTTTGTTATGTTTATAGGAATTCTTAATGTAAACTGGACAAGCTTAGGGATCAGAGAGTAGTTTTTTGTTTTGTTTTTTTTTTTTTTTTTTTCCAAACCCTCTATCTGAACTCAGAAGCTAAAATGGTTCAGTATTTTCCATTAACTTTGCAATAAATAGCAAATCTTGGGTCCACAATTAATGTTCTTTTGTTTCAGTGTATGAAATAGAAGCTAATAATTGCCGCTTAAATTTAGTGGTTCAATGACTACAACAGATGTCTCTCCAGATATAATAGACATTTTCACCAACACTTCTCCCTATATGCCTTTCCTCTATATATCCCATGACTATCTCCAGACAATGGCATCTAATCTACACCAACCAATACAACATATTTGAGAATACACATTATTCAATGCTCTCAAAAAGTATGAGTATTCCTTTGGATTTTCAAAAGAAGTCTATATTTTCAGAATTAAATTTAATAGTTTTTAATTATTCTTAGTCTAATTCCTGTTTTATCAATTGGGAAACTAAGAGTCATCTTACAAGTTAAGTGAGATGACCACCTTTACAATCAGCAAGTCAGAAAAGTGAGGCAAGTATCTTCATCTTCTGACTTCTAGCGTTTCAGAAAGAATGCCATACCATAAACCTGAGTTATCCATTTGAAAAAGAGTGAAAGAAATGGTAGCATGGAATATAATGTGATACCAAGTGTGTTTTCTCCTTCATAATGTCACCATTCTGCAATGTCTGTTTATTCCTCTCTGAAATACGGAATTAAAAATAATTTAATATAGGGTTGTGTCTTATGATGACTATGATGATAATAAAGCCAAACTTATATTCAGTGGTCACTATATGGCTTAAAAAATGCATCTTCATCTAATATTATGGAACCTTTCTCCATATCTCTCTCTCCTTTTCTTTATTTCTCTGTCAGTAAGGCTCCCTTTAGTATCTCAAGTAGGGCATGTCTTTTATTAGCAAAATCTCTCAGCATTTGTTTGTGAAAAATTTAAGTCCTTCCTCATAATTTGAAGGAGAGCTTTGCTGGATAAAGTACTCTTGATTGGCAATTTTTCTCTCTCAGAATTTTAAATATCTCATACCACTGCCTTCTCACCTCCATGGTGGCTGCTGTGTAGTCACTCCGTAGTCTTATGTTGTTTGCTTTGTATGTGGTGAATTGCTTTTCTCTTGCTGCTTTCAGAACTTGCTCCTTCTCTTTGTTATTTGACAGTCTGATCAGAATATGTCTTGGAGTGGGTTTATTTTGTTTTATTCTATTTGGAATTCGCTGGGCATTTATGCTTTGTATACTTACATTGTGTAGAAGGTTTGGGAAGTTTTCCCCAACAATTTCTTTGAATACTCTTTCTAGACCTTTACCCTTCTGTTCCCCTTCTGGGGCACCAATGAGTCTTAAATCTGGACGTTTTATTTTATGTATCATATCCCTGAGATCCATTTCAATTTTTTCAATTTTTTTCTCCATTCTTTCTTTTGTTCTTTCATTTTCTGTTCTGTGGTCCTCTAGGACACTGAGTCATTGTTCAACTTCCTCTAATCTTGTATTATGAGTATCCAGAGTCTTTTAATTTGGCCAACAATTTCTTTTATTTCCATAAGATCTATTTTTTAAATTTACTCATGCATTTCTTCTTTATGCTTTTCTATGGTCTTCTTTATGTCCTTTATATCCTGTGCCATGTTCTTCTTCATGTCCTTTATATCCTGTGCCATGCTCTCATTCTTTGAGGGTAGTTCTTTGATTAATTGTGCCAAGTACTGTGTCTCTTCTGGTCGTTTGTTTTGGATGTTTGGGATTGGGTTTTCCATATCATCTGGTTTTATCATATGCTTTAAGATTTTGTGTTGTTTTTGGCCTCTTGGCATTTGGTTTGCTTAATAGGGTTCTTTCAAGTTATAAAAAATACCAATCTAATTTTTCAGATCTACAATTTAGTGGTGTTCACTTTCTCTAACTAACCAGCAGATGGCATCTGCAAGTCACCTATTCCTCTCAAGTCATTTCTCCTCAACTTTGTGGTGTGTGGGGAAATGATTCTTCTGGGGTTCAGTTGGGCACTCAGTTTGGGTGTGTTGTTGGTGCTGTCCGCCCTGAATGTGGGGCGTGTGTGTGGGTGGTTAGGGAGGTAGGGCAGCTTTAATATTCAAACTCCCAGGTGTTCCCAGAGATTCAAGGCTGTTGCAAGAGTCTAAGCCTTAATTTCAGTCTTGCCACAGATTTTCTCTGCCGCTCACCCACAAGTCCCCAGCATTGACTTAGGGTCCCTGGGTTTTCTGAGCGACACCCCCTTCTCAGCTGTGATCTTCCAGGGCCTCTGCTGAGGGAAGGCTGTGCTATGTCACAAGTGCATGTTGTCCCTCAAGGGAAGCCCTGGGCTGCTGGGCTGTGCAGGGGCGCTGCCAGCCTGATGCAAAAATGGCTGAATGGGGTGTCTCAACCCCCCCCCCCCTTTTCGCACAGCTCTGCCTTCCCAGCTCCGGGACAACTAGCTGTGGGTGCACCCAAGGCCACTGTCCATGGCCGATATTGCGGCATGTGCGCGGTGCCGTGGGATACACTCTCAGTCATACTGGGTTTCCTGGTGCAGCTCTGGGCTGTGGGTTGAGCCCCGGGCAGGTGTGTCGCCAGCACGCTAGACAGCCAGCTGCAAATGGCACGGTTTCTTTCTCCTTTTGGCTCTTCCCCCTGCCCCCCTGGCCCTGAGGCAATCAGCAGTGGGCTATCCTCCACACCAGACACCAAGTGGTTGGCACTGCCTGCTCCTGCTGTGCTTCACTGTGCGGTTCTCACTGTTGTAACTTTAGCCACTCCTGGTTTTTTTTTGTTTTTTTTTTTTAAGAAGAAATAGTCCATCTCTAAATACCAACCCCTGGTTTCCCCACACTGCAGTGCGGCCGTGGAACTTTCAGCCAGCTTACTCACTCATTTCAGAATGCAGACTCCGGTTTTACCAAATGCACATTCCGGTTTTACCAAATGCACGGTTCCTGTGGTTTTGGCAGACCTTGTCCATCTGGTACATTGCTGGAAGTGGTGTTCTGGGTCACTTTCTGGTTTTTATCTAGAATTTTTCATGGAGGTGTTTTTTTTTTTTGCCATGTCTCACCTAGCTGCCATCTTAGGTTCCCTCTCTGATTCCATGTTTTTAAGGAAAATTCTGTCCAGTTCTTAGCTATCCACTAAGATAACTTCAGTGGGCACACACAATAATGAATAGGGACTTTACAATATTAGTTCACAAAAGTTACTTAAGAAAAAGAGACATAACAACAATAACAAAGAGCAGCAGTAATCCCTTGGGAGAGAGGAGACTCTGATTTCCAGTATTGCTACATTATATTATTTAAAATGTCCACTTTTCTTTTTGTGTGTGTGTGTGAATTGTGTATTTTTTAAATTCATTTTCATAGAGATATATTCACATACCATGCAGTCATACAAAGTGTCCATCAGTTGTTCCACAGTACCATTACATAGCTGTGCATTCATCACCAAAACTAATTTTGAACATTTTCATTACCACACACACACAAATAATAAGCATAAAAATTAAAGTGAAAAAGAACAATTAAAGTAAAAAAGAATACTGGGTGCCTTTTGTTTTTTTGCCCCTATTTTTCTATTCATTCATCCATACACTGGGCAAACAGGAGTGTGGTCCATGTGGCTTTCCCAATCAGATTGTCACGCCTCATGAGCTACATTGTTATACAATCATCTTCAAGATTCAAGGGTTCTGGGTTGTAATTTGATAGTTTCAGGTATTTACTGCTACCTATTCCAATTCATTAGAACCTAAAAAGGGTTGTCTATATTGTGCATAAGAGTGCCCACCAGAGTGACCTCTCAGCTCCTTTTGGAGTCTCTCAGCCATTAAAACTTATTTCATTTCCTTTTACATCCCCCTTTTGGTCAAGAAGATGTTCTCCATTCCACAATGCTGGGTTTAGAGATTCCTCCCCAGGAGTCATATTCCACATTTCCAGGATGATTCACTCCCCTGGGTGTCAGATCCCACTTAAGGGGGAGGGCAGTGATTTCGCCTGTCAACTTGACTTAGCTAGAGAGAGAGGGCCACACCTGAGCAACAAAGAGGCATTCGGGAGGAGGCTCTTGGCACAATTATAGGCAGGCCTGGCCTCTCCTTTGTAGCAACAGTCTTGCCAAGGTCAAGTCCCGTGGTAGAGGGCTCAGCCCATGAAACCACCAGTCCCCTATGTCTGTGAGCACATCGGTAACTATTGAGGTGGTGAAGTCCAACACCCCTGCATTCTCCACCAGCTCCTCAAGGGGGCTCTGGATATTTTTTCATTATTTTTTTTTAATTTACTCATTTTTTGATATAGTTAATTTAAGAAAGAAACATACAATAAAAAAACATTTCAAACAAACCATAACATAACAAGGGAGTAAGAAAAAGAGAACTAACCCAAAATAACTACTTTATTTCCAACATGTTCCTGCTCTACTCCAAGAAAATAACCTAATATGGCAACTTTTCTGTGAACTTGTTCCTACCACACACATCAGAAATTAACAAACCATAGTCATTCCTGGGCATTCCCAGAACGTTAAGTTTGCCCATGATAGTTTATCTGTTCTTATTGGGTTATTTTTCTCTGTTCATTAATTGCTCTCTCTTGCTAGTTCCCCTACAATCTATATTATAAACAATTTGTTTTACATTTTTCAATGTTCACATTAGTGGTAGCATATAACATTTTCTCTTTTTGTGCCTGGCTTATTTTGCTCAGCATTATGTCTTCAAGGTTCATCCATGTTGTCATATGTTTCACAGCATCGTTTCTTCTTACTGCCATGTAGTATTCCATCATGTGTGTTTACCACATTTTATTTATCCACTCCGCTGTTGAAGGACATTTGGGTTGTTTCCATCTCTTGGCAACTGTGAATAATGCTGCTATGAAACTTGGCACGCAGATATCTGTTCATGTCACTGATTTCAGAACTTCCGGGTATATACAGAGAAGTGCAAATGCTGGATCAAAACATAAATCTATACCTAATTTTCTAAGGAACTCCCAGACTGACTTCCAGAGTTGCTGAACCATTATACAGTCCCACCAACAATGAATAAGAGTTCCAATTTCTTCACGTACTCTTCAGCATTTGTAGTTTCCTGTTTGTTTAATGGCAGCCATTTTAATTGGTGTGAGATGGTATCTCTTTGTGATCTTAATTTGCAACTCTCTAATACCTGGTAAAGGTAAAGATTTATTCATGTGTTTCTTGGCCATTTGTATTTCCTCTTCAGAGAACTGTCTTATCATATCTTTTGTCCATTTTCTAATTGGGCTGTCTGTACTATTGTCATTGAGTTGTAGGATTTCTTTATATATGCAAGATATCAGTCTTTTGTCAGATACATGGTTTCCAAAACTTTTTCCCATTGAGTTGGCTGCCTCTTCACCTTCTGGACAAATTCCTTTGTGGTACAGAAAGTTCTAAGTTTGAGGAGCTCCCATTTATCTATTTTTTCTTTTCTTGCTTGTGCTTTGGGTATAAGGTCTAGGAAGTGGCTGCCTAATACAAGGTCTTGAAGTTGTTTACCTACATTATCTTCTAAGAGTTTTGTGGTACTGTCTTTTATATTGAGATATTTGATCCACTTTGAGTTAATTTTTTGTGAAGAGTGTGAGGTTGGGGTCCTCCTTCATTCTTTTTTTTTTCTTTTTTTTCTTCCTTTTTTTTTCTTCTTTTTCTATTTTTAATCTTCATTTTATTGAGATATATTCACATACCATGCAGTCATACAAAACAAATTGTACATTCGATTGTTCACAGTACCATTACATAGTTGCACATTCATCACATAAATCAATCCCTGACACCTTCATTAGCACACACACAAAAATAACAAGAATAATAATTAAAGTGAAAAACAGCAATTGAAGTAAAAAAGAACACTAGGTACCTTTGTCTGTTTGTTTGTTTGTTTCCTTCCGCTATTTTTCTACTCATCCATCCATAAACTACACAAAGTGAAGTGTGGTCCTTATGGCTTTCCTAATCCCGTTGTCACCCACCATAAGCTACATTTTTATACAATTGTCTTTGAGATTCATGGGATCTGGGTTGTAGTTTGATAGTTTCAGGTATCCACCACCAGCTACTCCAATTCTTTAGAACATAAAAAGAGTTGTCTAAAGTGTGCGTAAGAGTGCCCAACAGAGTGACCTCTTGGCTCCTTTTGGAATCTCTCTGCCACTGAAGCTTATTTCATTTCCTTTCACATCCTCCTTTTGGTCAAGATGTTTTCCATTCCATGATGCCAGGTCTACATTCCTCCCCGGGAGTCATATTCCACGTTGCCAGGGAGATTCACTCCCCTGGGTGTCTGATCCCACGTAGGGGGGAGGGCAGTGATTTCACCTTTCAAGTTTGCTTAGCTAGAGAGAGAGGGCCACAACTGAGCAACAAAGAGGCATTCGGGAGGAGGCTCTTAGGCACAATTATAGGGAGGCCTAGCCTCTCCTTTGCAGCAACCATCTTCCCAAGGGTAAAACCTATGGTAGAGGGCTCAAGCCATCAAACCACCAGTCCCCTATGTCTGTGGTCATGTTAGCAACCATCGAGGTGGGGTCGGCCAATACCCCTGCATTCTCCACAGGCTCCTCAGGGGGGCACTACATATTTTTTTCATTGTTTTTTTTTTTTTTTAACTTTCCTTTGTTTTTTAAATCAACTGTATGAAAAAATTTAAAAAAAAAACGTACAATAAAAGAACATTTCAAGGAGACCATAACAAGGGAGTAAGAAAAAGACAAAAGATAGCTGCTTTACTTCCAACCTGTTCCTACTTTACCCCAAGAAAGTTACCTAATATAGCAACATTTCTGAGAACTTGTTCCTACTATATCGATCAGAAAGTAACAGACCATAGTCATTCCTGGGCATCCCCAGAACATTAAATAGCTTATATGTTCTTCTTGGTTTATTGTTCCTCCTTCCTTAATTGCTCTCTATTGTTAGTTCCCCTACATTCTACATTATAAACCATTTCTTTTACATTTTTCAAAGTTCAGATTAGTGGTAGCATATAATATTTCACTTTTTGTGCCTGGCTTATTTCGCTCAGCATTATGTCTTCAAGGTTCATCCATGTTGTCATATGTTTCATGAAATCGTTCCTTCTTACTGCCGTGTTGTATTCCATCCTGTGTATATACTACATTTTCTTTATCCACTCATCTGTTGAAGGACATTTGGGTTGTTTCCATCTCTTGGCAATTGTGAATAATGCTGCTATGAACATTGGCGTGCAGATATCTGTTCATGTCACTGCTTTCCGATCTTCCGGGTATATACCAAGAAGTGCAATCGCTGGATGAAGGGTAACTCTTTATCTAGTTTTCTAAGGAACTGCCAGACTGACTTCCAGAGTGGCTGAACCATTATACAGTCCCACCAACAATGAATAAGACTTCCAATTTCTCCACATCCCCTCCAGCATTTGTAGTTTCCTGTTTGTTTAATGGCAGCCATTCTAACCGATGTTAGATGGTATCTCATTGTGGTCTTAATTTGCATCTCTCTAATAGCTAGTGAAGCTGAACATTTTTTCATGTGTTTCTTGGCCATTTGTATTTCCTCTTCAGAGAACTGTCCTTTCATATCTTTTGCCCATTTTCTAATTGGGCTGTTTGTACTATTGTCATTGAGTTGTAGGATTTCTTTATATATGCAAGACATCAGTCTTTTGTCAGATACATGGTTTCCAAAATTTCTTTCCCATTGAGTTGGCTGCCTCTTTACTTGTTTGAGACATTCCTTTGAGGTGCAGAAACTTCTAAGCTTGAAGAGTTCCCATTTATCTATTTTTTTTTTGTTGCTTGTGCTTTGGGTGTAAAGTCAAGGAAGTGGCCGCCTAATACAAGGTCTTGAAGATATTTTCCTACATTATCTTCTAGGAGTTTTATGGTACTTTCTTTTATATTGAGATCTTTGGTCCATTTTAAGCTAATTTTTGTGTAGGGTGCGAGGTAGGGGTCCTCTTTCATTCTTTTGGATATGGATATCCAACTCTCCCAGCCCCATTTGTTGAAAAGACCATTATGACTCAGTTCAGTGACTTTGGGGGCCTTATCAAAGATCAGTCGGCCATAGATCTGAGGGTCTATCTCCGAATTCTCAATTCGATTCCATTGATCTATATGTCTATCTTTGTGCCAGTACCATGCTGTTTTGGCAACTGTGGCTTTATAATAAGCTTCAAAGTCAGGGAGTGTGAGTCCTCCCACTTCATTCTTCTTTTTTAGAGTGTCTTTAGCAATTCGAGGCATCTTCCCTTTCCAAATAAATTTGATAACTAGCTTTTCCAAGTCTGCAAAGTAGGTTGTTGGAATTTTGATTGGGATTGCATTGAATCTGTAGATGAGTTTGGGTAGAATTGACATCTTAATGACATTTAGCCTTCCTATCCATGAACATGGAATATTTTTCCATCTTTTAAGGTCCTCTTCTATTACTTTTAGTAGAGTTCTGTAGTTTTCTTTGTATAGGTCTTTTATGTCTTTGGTTAAGTTTATTCCTAGGTACTTGATTTTTTTACTTGCTATTGAAAATGGTATCTTTTTCTTGAGTGTCTCTTCAGTTTGTTCATTTCTAGCATATAGAAACATGACTGACTTATGTGCATTAATCTTGTATACCGCTACTTTGCTAAATTTGTTTATTAACTCTAGTACCTGTATCGTTGATTTCTCAGGGTTTTCCAGTTATAACATCATATCATCTGCAAACAATGACAGTTTTACTTCTTCCTTTCCAATTTGGATGCCTTTTATTTCTTTGTCTTGCCGGATTGCCCTGGCTAGCACTTCCAGCACAATGTTGAATAACAGTGGTGATAGCGGGCATCCTTGTCTTGTTCCTGATCTTAGAGGGAAGGCTTTCAGTCTCTCACCATTGAGTACTATGCTGGCTGTGGGTTTTTCATATATGCTCTTTATCATATTGAGGAAGTTTCCTTCAATTCCTACCTTTTGAAGTGTTTTTATCAAAAAGGGATGTTGGATTTTGTCAAATGCTTTTTCAACATCTATTGAGATGATCATTTCGTTTTTCCCTTTTGACTTGTTAATGTGTTGCAATACATTGATTGATTTCCTTATGTTGAACCATCCTTGCATGCCTGGAATGAACCCCACTTGATCATGGTGTATGATTTTTTTAATGTGTCTTTGGATTCGATTTGCAAGTATTTTGTTGAGGATTTTTGCATCCATATTCATTTGTGTGATTGGCCGGTAGTTTTCCTTTTTTTTGTAGCATCTTTGCCTGGTTTTGGTATTAGATTGATGTTAGCTTCATAAAATGAGTTAGGTAGTGTTCCATTTTCTTCAATGTTTTGAAAGAGTTTGAGTAAGATTGGTGTCAGTTCTTTCTGGAAAGTTTGGTAGAATTCCCCTGTGAAGCCATCTGGACCTGGGCATTATTTGTGGGAAGATTTTCGATGACTGATTGGATCTCTTTGCTTGTGATGGGTTGGTTGAGGTCTTCTATTTCTTCTCTGGTCAGTCTAGGTTGTTCATATGTTTCCAGGAAATTGTCCATTTCCTCTACATTATCCAGTTTGTTGCCATACAGTTGTTTATACTATCCTCTTATAATTTTTTTAATTTCTTCAGGATCTGCAGTTATGTCACCTTTTTCATTCATTATTTTGTTTATATGGGTCTTCTCTCTTTTTGATTTTGTCAGTCTAGCTAGGGGCTTGTCAATCTTGTTGATCTTCTCAAAGAACCAACTTTTGGTGATATTTATCCTCTCTATTGTTTTTTTGTTCTCTATGGTGTTTATTTCTGCTTTAAACCTTGTTATTTCTTTTCTTCTACTTGGTTTAGGATTGGTTTGCTGTTCATTTTCTAGCTTCTTCAGTTGATCCATTAGTTCTTTGATTTTGGCTCTTTCTTCCTTTTTAACATATGCGTTTAGTGCTGTAAATTTCCCCCTCAGTACTGCTTTTGCTGCATCCCATAGGTTTTGGTATGTTGTGTTCTCATTTTCATTCATCTGTATATATTTAGCAATTTATCTTGCTATTCCTTCTTTAACCCTCTTATTGTTTAGGAGTGCTTTGTTTAACCTCCAGGTATTTGTGAATTTTCTAAGTCTCTGATGGTTATTGACTTCTAATTGTATTCCATTGTGGTCAGAGAATGTGCTTTGAATAATTTCAATCTTTTTAAATTGATTGAGGCTTGTTTTATGTCCCAGCATATGATCTATTCTGGAGAAAGTTCCGTGAGCACTAGAAAAGTATGTGTATCCTGGTGATTTGGGATGTAATGTCCTGTATATGTCTGTTAAATCTAATTCATTTATCAGATTGTTTAGGTTTTCAGTTTCCTTATTGGTCTTCTGTCTAGTTGATCTATCTATAGGAGAGAGTGATGTGTTGAAGTCTCCCACAATTATTGTGGAAACATCAATTGCTTCCTTTAGTTTTGCCAGTGTTTCTCTCATGTATTTTGTGGCACCTTGATTGGGTGCATAAACATTTACGATTGTTATTTCTTCTTGTTGAAATGCCTGTTTTATTAGTATGTAGTTGCCTTCTTTGTCTCTCAAAACATCCCTGCATTTAAAGTCTATTTTATCTGAGATTAATATTGCTACACCTGCTTTCTTTTGGCTGTAACTTGCATGAAATATTTTTTTTCCATCGTTTCACTTTCAATTTCTTTGTGTCCCTGTGTCTAAGATGAGTCTCTTTTATGGAACATATTGATGGTTCATTTTTTTTGATCCATTCTGCGAATCTATATCTTTTAATTGGGGAGTTTGATCTGTTTACATTCAACGTTATAACTGTGAAGGCATTTCTTGAATCAGCCATCTTATCCTTTGGTTTACGTTTGTCATATTTTCCCCCTCTCTCTATTGATATCCTTAATTTTACCCATACCGAATCTCTTTAGTACTGAACCTTTCTCCAAGTCTGTCTGTCCTTTCTTTGTTTCTCTGTCTGTAGGGCTCCCTTTAGTATCTCCAGTAGGGCAGGTCTCTTGTTAGCAAATTCTCTCAGCATTTGTTTGTCTGTGAAAAATTTAATCTCTCCCTCAAATTTGAAGGAGAGCTTTGCTGGATAATGTATTCTTGGTTGGTAATTTTTCTTACTCAGTGTTTTAAATATATCTTGCCACTGCCTTCTCGCCTCCATGGTGGCTCCTTAGTAGTCACTACTTTGTCTTATGCTGTTTCCTTTGTAAGTGGTGAATTGCTTTTCTCTTGCTGCTTTCAGAACTTGCTCCTTCTCTTCCATGTTTGACAGTGTGTTCAGAATATGTCTCGGAGTGGGTTTATTTGGATTTATTCTATTTGGAGTTCACTGAGCATTTATGATTTGTGTATTTATGTTTTTTAGAAGGTCTGGGAAGTTTTCCCCAACAATTTCTTTGAATACTCTTCCTAGACCTTTACCCTTTTCTTCCCCTTCTGGAACACCAATGAGTCTGCTATTCGGACGTTTCATATTATCTATCATACCCCTGAGGTCCGTTTCGATTTTTTCAATTTTTTTCCCCATTCTTTCTTTTATGCTTTCATTTTCCATTGTGTCATCTTCCAGGTCACCGATTCATTGTTCAACTTCCTCTAGTCTTGTACTATGAGTGTCCAGAATCTTTTTAATTTGGTGAACAGTTTCTTTAATTTCCATACGATCATCTATTTTTTTATTTAGTCTTGCAGTGTCTTCTTTATACTCTTCTAGGGTCTTCTTGATATCCTTTGTATCCTGTACTATGGTCTCATTGTTCGTCTTTAGTTCTTTGAGTAGCTGCTCTAGGTGCTGTGTCTCTTCTGATGTTTTCATTTGGGTGCTTGGGCTTAGGTTGTCCATATCATCTGGGTTTCTCATATGCTTTATAATTTTCTGTTGTTTTTGGCCTCTTGGCATTTGCTGAACTTGATAGGGTTCTTTTAGAATTTGTAGACCAATTGAAGTCCTTATCTCTAATTTATCAGATCTACAGCTTCGTGGAGTTCACTTTCTCTAACTAACCAGCAGGTGGCGTCCACGAGCCACCTGTTCTCCACAAGCCAGTTCTCCGCTGCTTAGCCTTTGTGGTGAGTGGGGGTGTTAGTCTTGTGGGGTCCAACTGGTGTACCAAGCTTGCGTGTGTAGTTGGTGTTGCCCGCCCTGTATATGGGGCGTGTTTCTGGACAGTCAGGGAGGGGGGTCGCTCCAATAATCAAATCTCCCTGGTGTTCCTAGAGTTTTAAACCTGCTTGAATAGTCTAATCCTTCAGTTCAGTCCTGGCACAGTTTGTCTCTGCCACTGACCCACAAGTCCTTGGTATTGGCATATGGCTCCTGAGACTTGCAAGTGGGTCCCTCTTCCAGGCCGTGCACCCCCTGGTCCTCTGTTGAGGGATGACTGTGCTATGTTACAGGTGAGTACCGTCTCCCCAGGGCAGTTCTGGGCTGCTGGGTTGTGTAGGGAGGCTCCCAGTCTGCTGAAATGATGGCTGAATGGGGCTTTGTTAATTCACACTGCTCCACCTTCCCAACTCTGGGACAATCAGCTGAGGTTGCAGGGAAGGCTAATGTCCACACCCAGTTTTGTGGTGTGTGCCTGTTATTTGAAGCACTTCTGCCACACCGGGTTTTCTGGGGCAGCTCTGGGCTATGAGGCTGGCGATGGGCAGGAGTGTTTCTTGTCCACTAGGATGATGGCTGTGAGCGGACACCCCCCTTTTCTTGGGAAGTTGTCGTGTTTAGTGAATTTTCTCAGCCAGTGGATTATTGCCGTTTGTCTCAGAGCTCTCTCAGTTCTACTCTTGTCTTGACCTGCCGAAATTGCAAGTCTTTGAGGCGTTCTGTATTTGGCTTCTTAGAGTAATTGTTTTAGAAAAAGATAAAAGGGTTAAAGAAAAAAAGGGCCGTCCTCAGATCCTCAGAGATCTAATGGGTTATTGAAATGCTAAGAGACAAAGCAATTAGGGCCATTTAGTAAAGGTCCACAGGGCAGAGAGATCAGCTTTTCTTCTGGATTTGCATATGAGCCTCAGGGCCTGCGCTCTGCCCTTCCCCTTTCTATGTTCACCAGAACTCCAAAAATCCTCCGCTTTTATTTTGGAGTTTTTCGCGTTGTTTTTTTCTATGCCTGTATCCTCTCTGTTGGGCTGGCTGCTCTTAGATTCTCTGGTGTCTGGTCTCAGTCTATCTATGGTTGGAGTTTGGATCAGTAGAATGAGTTTCCGATAAGGGCTGCCACTGCAGTTCTCCCTTCTCCTTCCCGGAACTGACAGCCCCTCCTCCCACAGGACGGAGCCTGGCAGGGAGGGGTGCAGGTCCCCTGGCCACAAAAACTTACAGATTTCGCTGATCTCAGCAGTTCGACGTTTCCATGAGTGTTGTATGAAGTATGCCCAAAGTCACATTGCTCTGTGGTGTCCAGTCCATGCATTTCCTGGCTTTCTACCTACTTTCCTGGAGGAGTAACTAAAACATACAGCTCACCAGTCCGCCATCTTGCCCCACCTCTCTTTCATTCATTTGTATATGGATATCCAGCTCTCCCAGCCCCAATTGTTGAAAAGTCTGTTATGTCCCAGTTCAGTGGCTTTGGGAGCCTTATCAAAGATCAGTTGGCCGTAGATCTGGGGGTCTGTCTCTGAATTTTCAGTTCAATTCTGTTGTTCAATATGTCTATCTTTGGGCCAGTATCATACTGTTTTGGCTACTGTGGCTTTATAATATAAACCCTCAAAGTCAGGGAGTGTAACTCCTTCCACTTCGCTTGTCTATTTTAGAGTGTTTTTAGCAATTCTAGGCATGTTCCCTTTCCAAATAAATTTGAAAGCTGGCTTCTCCAAGTCTGCAAAGTAGGTTGTTGGAATTTTGATTGGAATTGCATTGAATCTGTCGATGAGTTTGGGTAGAATTGACATCGTAATGACATTTAGCCTTCCTATCGATGTACATTGAATATTTTTCCATCTTTTAGGTCCCCTTCTATGTCTTTTAGTAGAGTTTTGTTGTTTTCTTTGTATAGGTCTTTTACATCTTTGGTTCTGTTTATTTCTAGGTAATTGGTTTTTTTTTTTTCGTTGCTATTGAATATGGTATCTTCTACTTTAGTGTCTCTTTACTTTGTTCATTTCTAGCATGTAGAACATTACTGACTTATGTGGATTAACTATCCCACTACTTTGCTAATTTTTTTTATTTGCTCTAGTAGCTAATGTCAGTTTCTCAGGGTTTCCGGATATAAGATCATATCCTCTGCAAATAATGACAGTTTTACTTTTTCCTTTCCAATTTGGATGAGTTTTATTTCTTTTTTCTTGCCAGATTGCCCTTGGTAGCACTTGTAGCACAATGTTGAATAATAGTGGTGATAGTGGGCATACTTGTCTTGTTCCTGATCTTAGAGGGAAGGCTTTCACTCTCTCACCATTGAGTACTATGCTGGGTGTGGGTTTTTCATATATGCTCTTTATCATATTGAAGAAGTTTCCTTCAATTCCTACCTTTTGAAGTGTTTTTGTCAAAAAACAGTGTTGGATTTTGTCAAATACTTTTTCAGCATCTATTGAGATGATCATTTGATTTTTCTCTTTTGATTTGTTAATGTGCTATAACACATTGATTTTCTGATGTTGAACCATCCTGGCATGCCTGGAATGAACCCCACTTGATCATGGTGTATGATGTTTTAAATGTGTCTTTGAATTTGATTTGCAAGTATTTTGTTGAGAATTTTTGCATCTATATTCATTAGGGAGATTGGCCTGTAATTTTCCTTTTTTGTAGCATCTTTGCCTGGTTTTGGTATTAGATTGATGTTAGCTTCATAAAATGAGTTAGGTAGTGTTCCATTTTCTTCCGTGTTTTGAAAGACATTAAGTAAGATTGGTTTCAGTTCTTTTTGGAAAGTTTGGTAGAATTCCCCTGTGAAGCCATCTGGCCCTGGACATTTATTTGTGGTAAGCTTTTTGATGACTGATTGGATCTCTTTGCTTGTGATGGGTTGATTGAGGTCTCCTATTTCTTCTCTGGTCGGTCTAGGTTGTTCATATGTTTCCAGGAAATTGTCCATTTCCTCTACTTTATCTGGTTTTTTGATATACAGTTGTTCATAATATCCTCTTATAATTTTTTTAATTTCTTCAGGATCCACAATAATGTCACATTTCTTGTCCATTGTTTGTTTTCATATGGCTGTACTCTGTTTTTGATTTTGTCGGTTTTGCTACGGGCTTGTCAATCTTGTTGATCTTGTCAAAGGACTAACTTTTGGTGTTATTTGTTCTCTCTATTGTTTTTTTTTTTGTTCTCTATGTCATTTATTTCAGCTTTAATCCTTGTTATTTCTTTTCTTCTACTTGGTTTAGGATTGGTTTGCTGTTCATTTTCTAGCTTCTTCAGTTGTTCCGTTAGTTCTTTGATTTTAGCTCTTTCTTCCTTTTTAATGTATGCATTTAGTGCTGTAAAAATCCCCCTCAGTACTGCTTTTGCTGCATCCTGTAGGTTTTGTTATGTTGTTTTCTCATTTTCATTCTTCTCTATATATTTAGGAATTTCTCTTGCTATTTCTTCTTTAACCCACTGATTGTTTAGGAGCATGTTGTTGAACCTTCAGGTGTTTGTGAATTTTCTGTCTCTGATGGTTATTGACTTCTAATTGTATTCCATTGTGGTCCGAGAATGTGCTTTGAATAATATCAATTTTTAAAAATTTATTGAGGGCTGTTTTATGGCCCAGCATATGATCTATTCTGGAGAAAGTTCCGTGAGCACTATACAAGAATGGGTATCGTGGTGATTTGGGATGTAATGTTCTATATTGTCTGTTAAATTCAATTAATTTATCAGATTTTATAGGTTTTCAATTTCCTGATTGGTCTTCTGTCTGGTTGATCTACCTATAGGAGAGAGTGATGTGTTGAAGCCTCTCAGAATTATTTTGTAAACATCTATTCATCTTTTAGGTTTCCCAGTGTTTCTCTCATGTATTTTGTGGCACCTTGATTGGGTGTATAAACATTTATGATTGTTATTTCTTGTTGTTGAATTGCCCCTTTTATTATTATGTAGTGGCCTTCATTGTCTCTCATAAGATGCTTGCATTTAAAGTCCATTTTATCTGACATTAATATTGCTACTCCTGCTTTCTTTTATCTATAGCTTGTATGAAATATTTTTTTTCTATCCTTTGACTTTCAATTCCTCTGTGTCCCTGTGTCTAAGATGATTCTCTTGTATGCAACATATTGATGGTTGATTTTTTTGATCCATTCTGCCAATCTATGTCTTTTTTTAGTTTAATAAATTGTATTTTCAATTAAATTCAATCTTACAGGAACAGTTGCAAAAACAGTACAAAGCCCGTACATAAAACTCCATCATACCCCGACCCCCCTCCCGATACCCCGATCCACCACCTTAAACATCCTGTCACACCACCACTTCTTTCTTTCCGTCCCTCTCCCCTTCCCTCCCTCCTTCCCTCCCTATCATCCATCATCATTGCTCTGTCCTCTGAACATATGAAAGCATGCTACACATATCTTTGAACAAACAATGTAATTCACATATACCTTTCCCATGGACAAGGACATTCTTTTAGGCAATCTCGTTAAGTGCAGCTAAGAAGTTCAAGAAATTCAACATTGATACAATGCTTACATTCTATATTTCCTTTTTTTCCTTATGTCCCAACTGTGTTCCTTTGAGCCTTCTTTCCTCCATCCTCAGATCCCATCCAGGATCATCCTTGGCATTTAATTGTCATCTATTTAGACTGTTTTTTTTTTCAATGATGGAAACACATATATAGCCCAAATCTTCCCATTGTTTCCTTTGTATGTGGTGAATTGCTTTTCTCTTGCTGCTTTCAGAATTTGCCCCTTCTCTTCAGTATTTGACAGTCTGATCAGAATATGTCTTGGAGTGGGTTTATTTGGATTTATTCTATTTGGAGTTCACTGGGCACTTACGCTTTGTGTATTTATATTGTGTAGAAGGTTTGGAAAGTTTTCCCCAACAATTTCTTTGAATACTCTTTCTAGACCTTTACCCTTCTCTTCCCCTTTTGGGACACCAATGAGTCTTATATTTGGATTCATTATTTTATCTATCATATCCCTGAGTTCCATTTCAATTTTTTCAGTTTTTTCCCCATTCTTTCTTTTGTTCTTTCATTTTCCATTCTGTAGTCTTTGAGGTCACTCATTTGTTGTTCAGCTTCCTGTAGTCTTGTACTATGAGTATCCAGAATGTTTTTAATTTGGTCAACAGTCTCTTTTACTTCCATAAGATCATCTGTTTTTTTATTTACTCTTGCAATTTCTTCTTTATGCTCTTCTCGGGTCTTCTTCATGTCCTTTATATCCTGTGCCATGCTTTCATTGTTTGTCTTTAGTTCTTTGATTAATTGCTCGAAGTACTGCATCTCCTCTGATCTTTTGATTTGGGTGTTTTGGTTTGGGTTATCCATATCATCTGGTTTTTACATATGCTTTAAAATTTTCTATTGTTTTTGGCCTCTTGGCATTTGCTTAACTTGATAGGGTTGTTTTAGGATATGTAGAATTATTCAAAGACTAATCTCTGATTTGTCAGATCTACAGCTTGGTGGTGTACACTTTAACTAACCAGCAGATGGCATCCACAAGTCACCTATTCTCCTCAAGTCAGTTCTTCCCAACTTTGTCTTTGTGGTGTGTAGGGGTCTGATTCTTGTGGGGTCCAATTGGTGCACCAAGTTTGGGTGTGTTGGTGCTCTCCACCCTGAATGTGGGGCATGTGTCTGAGCAGTTAGGGAGGGAGGGCAGCTTTAATAATCAAACCTCCCAGGTGTTCCTGGAGATTTAAGGCTCTTCCAAGAGTCTAAACCTTCATTTCAGTCTCACCACAGATCGTCTCTGCCACTGACCCACAAGCCCTTGACATTGGCATGTGGTCCCTGGGATTTCTGAATGGGTCCCTCTTCCAAGCCATGCCCTTATAAAGCCTCTGCTGAAGGAAGGTTGTACTGTGCCAGAAGTGTTCACCGTCCCTCAAGGGAAGTTCTGTGCCACCAAGCTGTGTAGGGGCCTTCCCAGCCTGCTGTAAGGATGGCTGAATGGGACATGTTAATTTCCCCCTTTTTGCACAGCTCCGCCTTCCAAGCTCTGGGACAGTTGGCTGTGGGTGCATGAAAGGTCCATTCCCAATATCATGGCATGTGTGTGTGTTGCTGGAAACACTTCCTGTCACACTGGGTTTTTTGGCACAGCTCTGGGCTGTGGTGGCTGTGCCAGGCAGAGGCGTTCCCAGCCTGCCAGTAAGATGGCTGCAAGGGGCATGGATTTTTTCCCCTTTTGGCTCTCCCCTGCCTTCCTTGCTCTGAGACAATTAGCAGCAGGTGTGTGAAAAGCTATCTTCCACACCAGATATTGAGGTGTTCGCACAGCCCATTCCTGCCACACTTCACTGTGTGGTTCTCACTGCTGTATCTGCAGCCACTTTTAGGTTTTTTAAAAAAGAACTAGTCATCCTCCATATGCCAATCCATGGTTTCCCTGTACCACAGCATGGCTACAGGATATTCAGCAGGCTTATTCACTGGTTTCAGATTGCAGACTCCCAGTCTCACCAAGTGCACCAAAAATAGAGAAAGTTTACAAAAATAAGAAAGATTATTTAAAAAGATTAATAAGCTAAACAAACCCTAGGGAGATGTCAAAAAAGAAGAGCAAAGGCGCAAACAAAATACGGAATAAGGAAAGGAAATATACTATTCAAATTTTTAAAAAAGAAATAGTATATGAATAACTGTATGCCAATAAACCTGAAACCTAAGAAGAAATGGGCTTATCGCTAGGGGAGAGAAGTATAAATGGCTAAATTTTGAAGAAGAAATCTGTGCTGGTTTGAAACTGTTAGGTACCCCAGAAGAGCCATGCTCTTTTAATCCACTCTTGATGGGGCAGACCTCTTGTGGGTGGGATCTTTTGATTAGGTTGTTTCCATGAAGATGTGACACACTGATTGTGGGTGGGACCTTTTAATTAGATTATTTCCATGAAGATGTGACCCCTCCCATTCAAGGTGGGTCTTAATTAGTTTGCTGGAGTCCTTAAGAGACTCTCTCAGGGAGAGAGAGAGCTCAGAGCAGGGATAGACCCAGATGCTTGGAGATGCAGATAGAAGGATGTTTGGGATGCTAAGCTAAGAGATGAAGCCCAGAGTTTGCCCCAGAGAAACTAAGAGAGGACCCCTAGATGCTTAGAGAGAAATGTCCTGGGAGAGAGAAGGAAGGTCAAAGAGGAGCTGAAAGAGAGGAGCTGATACAACCTGGTACAAGCAGACATGAGCCAGCTGACAGAAGTGTTCCAGACACAATTGGGCTTTCTTCAGTGAGGGTATCTTCTTGTTAATGCCTTAGTTTGGACACTTTTCTGGCTTTAGAACTGTAAATTTGTAACCTAATAAATTCCCTTTGTAAAAGCCAATCCATTTCTGATATTTTGCATTTCAACAGCTTTAGCAAACCAAAACAGAACATGAACAGGCAAATTGTTGGGGAGACCATTCTTTGACCATGCCTCATTTTAAAACACATTTTGGTCTCTCTTCACCCCCTGTTTCACTTCTCCCCGGGGAGAAATAGAGACTTATGTGGTGAATTTTTAAGAATTAGTGGGGTTTGCTTCCATCAGCTCTTTAGGGTCCAGTATTTTTCACAGGATCAGCCTACCAGCTGAAATGTGAATTCTGACCTGCCATGTAAAAAGGGGTCTGCCTAATTCAGGGGGGTGCATTATTAGAAAGGCCATTTGGATAGAGATCAAAACTCTGGGGCTCCTTGGCAGGTGATCTCACTGCCCTCCCCCCTACGTGGGACCTGACTCCCAGGGGTGTAAATCTCCCTGGAAATGCAGGATATGACTCTCGGGGATGAATCTGGACCTGGCATTGTGGCATCGAGAACATCTTCTTGACCAAAAGGGGATGCGAAATGAAACAAAATAAAGCTTCAGTGGCTGAGAGATTTCACATGGCATCGAGCGGTCACTCTGGTCAACATTCTTACACACTAATAGACAACCCTTTTTAGGTTTTAACATATTGGAATAGCTAGAAGGAAATACCTGAAAATGTTGAACTGCAACCCAGTAGCCTTGATTCTTGAAGACGGTTGTATAACTATGTAGCTTACATGGTGTGACGGTGTGATTGTGAAAGCCATGTGGATCAGACGCCTTTTATCCAGTGTATGGATGGATGAGTAGAAAAGTGGGGACAAAAACTAAATGAAAATTAGGGTGGGATGGGGGGGATGATTTGGGTGTTCTTTTTTACTTTTGCTTTTTATTCTTATTCTGATTCTTTCTGGTGTAAGGAAAATGTTCAAAAATAGATTGGGGTGATGAATGCGTGACTATACGATGATACTGTGAACAGGTGATTGTACACCATGGATGATTGTATGGTATGTGAATATATTTCAATAAAACTGAATTTAAAAAAACTCTGTGGCTTAAAACAAGAAAATGTATTATCTCAGAGTTTCTATGAGTCATGAATCTGGGGGCAGCTTAGTTGCATCCTCTAGCTTTGGGTCTTTTATAGGACTGCATCATCATCTCAAGGTTCAACTGGAAAGAATCCACTTCTTAGTTCCTTCACATGGTTGTTGGTATGATTCCATTTTTTGCAGTTTGTTGAGCTGAGGGCTTGGTTCCTTACAATCTGTTCCTTGCCATATGTACCTCTTTTTTAGGATCTCAAAACATGTTTTCATCAGAATGAGAAATCAGGAGGGCAGGAAGTCACAGATTTTTATAACCTAATCACATTGATGTCATCTCATCACTTTTGATAGATTCCATTCATTAGAAGCAAGTCACTAGATATAACCCACACTCAGAGGGAAGGGATTTACAGAAGGGTTTGAATACCAGGAGGCTGGAATCATTGGGAGCCAAGTCAGAAGCTGTTTTTCACACCAGATATTGTAAGTATGTGAGGAAACAGCTAATATGATATAATTCCATTGGGAAGTTACAGTCATTTTGGAGAACAATCTGGCAGTATTTAGAAAAATTATACGTATCTCTGACCCAGCAATTCTATTCCTGAATTTATATCCCAGAAAAATATATGCAGAAGCCCATAAGGAGACATGAATGACAATACTCATAACAGTATCACTTGTAGCCATGGGGTCTACAGCCAGGATTGATGTCTCTCAAAAGGAAAGGATAAGTAAAACTTGGTGTATGCATTCTATGGAATATGAAGCAGCATTAGAAGCAATGAACTAAAGACACATTTAGAATTTTAATAGATCTTAAAAGCATACTGCTGAGTGTTTACAGTAAGAAACAGAACAAGAACCAAGGCACAGTGCTATGCATTCAAACACACTCTTACACATGCACATAATTAACAAGTCTATGTATTTCACAACACAAACATATACAAAGGGTATAATTCAAAAATATCAGAGTAGGTACCCATTAGTTTGGGGGGGGGGATGTGTGCAGGGATATTGGGTGGATGAAAGAAAAATAGAATAAAATAAAAGACGAAACTTGCCAAAATCCATGATGATGATGTAGTCAGAGTCCAAGAATAGAATAAAAGTAAAGATAAAGGCAACCTCCATGAGTTGGCAGCTAATTTTCATGCCTTCTGTAAATCACAGGGCACACAGAGAATAGTTCAATCAAACACAGCAGCCTTTAGTGCCAGATGCTGTAAGTAGGGAGATGTTTACTTGTGGGAGCTGTCTTTTTGTTTGTTTGTAGGATTATTCATGTCTCCACCAAGACATAAATGCAGACATAGTACCTTGGAGGGATGTTAGGTAAGACATCCAAAAATACTAGTTCGTGCAAAAGAGCGGAAGGAAACAGAATGAACCACTAAAGGGGGATGGCCTTGGAGAATGACTTGGAGGAAACATCTCTCTGCCTTCCATGTGCATCACTAGAATTGAACATGGGGATATGAGGAGGGCTGGCAGGTCATTTGGGGAAGTTCTTCAGGGTGTGATAGAGAAAATCTCCCTTTCTCCAACCAGAGCATCATGGCCTCCCCAGCATTCCCTGGCCATGAGGGTATCAGGGATGACGCTTTGTGAATTCTGAGTTGCTTCTTGGACTCCCCCACATCTTTCTCCCTCATAGAAGTTTCAGAAGTATTGATTTGTGATGTCTAAGACCCCCCATAACCACTACTGGCTGGGGAGTGGTTTGCTGACCAATCAGAGCCAAAGGATGTGGCATTTCACTCTCCTGGGGAGAGTATATATAGGGAGGTCAAGAGTCCAGGAAGTCAAAGGATCCCAGCAGAATAAGAGACCAGCCAACCCCAAACACCAAAGGGAGGAAGAAGGTGAAGACCCCCCAGTCAACTTAGGTCCAAAAGTGGTGGCAAGGTGAGACAACTCCATCAAGCTCCTTCACTTCTTCCCCATTGCTTCCCTTCCTGCTCCCCACCATGGTTTCTACCTATCTTTGCCTGGCACGAAACCCCTCTTCAGCCCACACTCCTTCTCATGAATACCCCTTCCCATCTAGTCCTCATCTTCCACCTTAAAACCAGTGCCTTTCAGGCCTTACCTGTTCTCCTTCCAGGTGCTGAAGTCAAGCATGAAAGTAAAAAGACCATCTCAAGGGAGTTTAAGAAAAAAATCCTCTGGAAAATCTACCAAACTTACAAGAAAGCCTAAGAAAGAGAGCCAACACCATTCATCCATTATCAGAGGCTGAATAAGAAACTGAACTGAAATAAGCCAGATGAGAACCAAGAGATGCTGGAGAACCCAACTACTTCAGTAAATGACTTGAGCAGCCAGTGACTTCAGAGCAAGGCTGAGACCCCAAAATTCATCTGTTGTGTCTCCAGAGGTCTGTCTATTGAAAAAAAAGCCAACCTCAGAGAGACACTTTTACATCAACAGGGTGCACTGATGGTTATGTTTAAAATAAAATGAACAAGTTGTGAAAAGAAGATGTGTGTGTACCTCTGTGAGCTCTCTGTTGAGGTAGTTTTTTTTGAGGTAGTCTGTCTTTTCATCCTCTTCACAGGGTCTTTCACAGAGCAAAAGTTATTAATTTTGATGGGGTCCAGTTTCTTAATTTCTCCTTTCATGGAGCATGTTTTGGTGTCAAGTCCAAGAACTCTTGACCTGGTACTAGGTAGCAAAGATTTTCTTAAAACTTTATAGTTCTACATTTTACATTTAATTCTGATGCATTTTGGTTATTTGAGTCTTTCCTTTTCTATCTTTGTAGCTTCTTGTTAGAGGTTTACCAAGGTTATAGATATTTTTTGTAGAAGCAGCCTTTTCTTTCATTTATCTTCTCTATTATATTCCTGGTTTCAATTTGATTGATTTCTGCTACTATCTTTATTATTTCCTTCTTTCTGCTTGCTCTGGACTTAATTTTGCTTTTCTTTTTCTATATTCTTTAGGTAAGAACTTAGGTCTTTGACATTAGACCTTTCCTTCTTTCTAAAGTAAGCATTTAATGCTATAATTTTCCCTCTCAGTACTATAGTGAGCTGACTCCCACATATTTTGATATGTTGTATTTTTATTTTCATTCACTTAAACGTATTTTTTTATTTCTCTTGAGACTTCTTCTTTGACCCATCCATTATTTAAAAGTGTGTTTTTAAATTTACAATTGTTTAGAGATTTTCCTCGTCTCTTTCTGTTATAGTTTCTAGTTTGATGCCATTATGATCAAAGAATATACTCTGTATGATATAGAGTCTTTTAAATATTTGAGGTTTATTAGTGGCTCAGCTTATGGTCTATCTTGGCATATATTCTATGGGCATTTAAACAAATGTGTACTCTGCTGTTGTTGGGTAAAATGTTCTATGTATGTTGAGCAAATCTTGTCAGTCACTTGTGCTGTTCAGTTTTTCAATATCCTTGATGATTTTCCATCTAGTTCTACCAATTGCTGGGTTTTGGGTTTTGAAGTCCAACTACAATTGTGTACTTGTCTCTGTCTCCTTTCTGCTCTATCAGTTTTTGCTCTATGTCTTTGCGAGCTGTTTTTTGCTCAATACACATATAGGATGGTTATGCCTTTGTTGTGGATTGATACTTGTATAATTACATAATGTCCCATTTTTGCTTTAGCAATTGTATTTGCTATGAAGTCTACTTTATCTCATATTGATATAGTCATCCTGTTTTTAATAATATATTGTCAAAGGTAAACACACATTTTAATAAAATTTTGTTAAAATTTATTTGCGCAAAAAAACGATTCACAAATTGGGCAGTGCCAAACTGGAAGTGGTAAGGAGCTCCATTGAGGGAGCAGAAAGGGGAAGTTTATAAAGAGCAAACATGGAAGTAAGCCAGGAAATGTTCTGATTGGCTGATGTTAAGTTTCTGTTTTACAATGGAGGATCTTACAGAGTGGGCAGTAGATACACAATGATGAGTATGGTATGCTTGTCCATCCTGATAAGTTGTCTCTAACGGACTGAAACGGATTTGTCACCAGGTATTGCTTCTCTGCAATTCAGTAGGGTGCATTCCATTGTTCCATTTTCTCAGAAAGACCTTGCAGGTCAATTATTTTTATCTTCTGGAAAATCCTTTCTCAGCAATGCCCAATACAAGTGGCCATTTTATTTTACTTAACAATATTCATGGTGTATCTTTTTTCCATCGTTATACTGTCATCCTATGTCGTTGAATATAAAGTGAGTTTCTTTTCAACAGCATATTTTTGAATCATGCTTTTTTAATCCACATTGTCAATGTGTGTTTTTTTTTTTTTTTTTTTTTTTTTTTTTTTTTTTAATATTCCAACATTCTTTTATTATTTTTTTTTAGTAGTCATATTATAGGATTAGTCTGCTTAACAGAAATATATGCTTTAGAAATGAATAGAGTTGAAAGAGTAGATTCCTAATTCAGGACAGATGGAAACCAGCATATTTTCCATTGATACCCATTTAAATGGGAGAATTTTCTAGCAAATTATAATAATCACTTAGGTGCAAAATGTGTTTCAGTGAAGGGCCATCTCTTTTTTTTTTTTTTTTTTTTTTTTTTTTTTTTTTTTTTTTTTTTTTCATACAAAACAAATTGTACTTTCGATTGTTTACAGTACCATTACATAGTTGTACATTCATCACCTAAATCAATCCCTGACACCTTCATTAGCACACACACAAAAATAACAAGAATAATAATTAGAGTGAAAAAGAGCAATTGAAGTAAAAAAGAACACTAGGTACCTTTGTCTGTTTGTTTGCTTCCCCTACTTTTCTACACATCGATCCATAAACTAGACAAAGTGGAGTTTGGTCCTTATGGCATTCCCAATCCCACTGTCACCCCTCATAAGCTACATTTTTATACAACTGTCTTCGAGATTCATGGGTTCTGGGTTGTAGTTTAATAGTTTCAGGTATCCACCACCAGCTGCCCCAATTCTTTAGAACCTAAAAAAGGTTGTCTAAAGTGTGCGTAAGAGTGCCCACCAGAGTGATCTCTCGGCTCGTTTTGGAATCTCTCTGCCACTGAAGCTTATTTCATTTCCTTTCACATCCCCCTTTTGGTCAAGAAGATGTTCTCCATCCCACGATGCCGGGTCTACATTCCTCCCCGGGAGTCATATTCCACGTTGCCAGGGAGATTCACTTCCCTGGGTGTCTGATCCCACGTAGGGGGGAGGGCAGTGATTTCACCTTTCAAGTTGGCTTAGCTAGAGAGAGAGGGCCACATCTGAGCAACAAAGAGGCATTCAGGAGGAGACTCTTAGGCACAAATACAGGGAGGCCTAGCCTCTCCTTTGCAGCAACCGTCTTCCCAAGGGTAAAACTTATGATAGAGGGCTCAACCCATCAAACCACCAGTCCCCTATGTCTGTGGTCATGTTAGCAACCATGGAGGTGGGGTAGGCGAATACCCCTGCATTCTCCACAGGCTCCTCAAGGGGGCACTACATCTTTTTTTTTTTTTTTTTCCTTGTTTTTCTTTTTTCATTTTTTTTTTTTCCTTTTTTTTTTTTTTAACTTTCCTTTCTTTTTTCAAGTCAACTGTATGAAAAAAAAAGTTAAAAAGAAAACAAACATACAATAAAAGAACATTTCAAAGAGACCATAGCAAGGGAGTAAGAAAAAGACAACTAACCTAAGATAACTGCTTAACTTCCAACATGTTCCTACTTTACCCCAAGAAAGTTACATACTATAGCAACATTTCAGTGAACTTGTTCCTACTACATCCATCAGAAATTAACAGACCATAGTCATTTCTGGGCATCCCCAGAACGTTAAATAGCTTATCTGTTCTTCTTGGATTATTGTTCCCCCTTCCTTAATTGCTCTCTACTGCTAGTTCCCCTACATTCTACATTATAAACCATTTGTTTTACATTTTTCAAAGTTCACATTAGTGGTAGCATATAATATTTCTCTTTTTGTGCCTGGCTTATTTCGCTCAGCATTATGTCTTCAAGGTTCATCCATGTTGTCATATGTTTCACGAGATCGTTCCTTCTTACTGCCGCGTAGTATTCCATCGTGTGTATATACCACATTTTATTTATCCACTCATCTGTTGAAGGACATTTGGGTTGTTTCCATCTCTTGGCAATTGTGAATAATGCTGCTATGAACATTGGCGTGCAGATATCTGTTCGTGTCACTGCTTTCCGATCTTCCGGGTATATCCCGAGAAGTGCAATCGCTGGATCGAATGGTAGCTCTATCTCTAGTTTTCTAAGGAACTGCCAGACTGACTTCCAGAGTGGCTGAACCATTATACAGTCCCACCAACAATGAATAAGAGTTCCAATTTCTCCACATCCCCTCCAGCATTTGTAGTTTCCTGTTTGTTTAATGGCAGCCATTCTAACCGGTGTTAGATGGTATCTCATTGTGGTCTTAATTTGCATCTCTCTAATAGCTAGTGAAGCTGAACATTTTTTCATGTGTTTCTTGGCCATTTGTATTTCCTCTTCAGAGAACTGTCTTTTCATATCTTTTGCCCATTTTATAATTGGGCTGTCTGTACTATTGTCATTGAGTTGTAGGATTTCTTTGTATATGCAAGATATCAGTCTTTTGTCAGATACATGGTTTCCAAAAATTTTTTCCCATTGAGTTGGCTGCCTCTTTACCTTTTTGAGAAATTCCTTTGAGGTGCAGAAACTTGTAAGCTTGAGGAGTTCCCATTTATCTATTTTCTCTTTTGTTGCTTGTGCTTTGGGTGTAAAGTCTAGGAAGTGGCCTCCTAATACAAGGTCTTGAAGATGTTTTCCTACATTATCTTCTAGGAGTTTTATGGTACTTTCTTTTATATTGAGATCTTTGGTCCATTTTGAGTTAATTTTTGTGTAGGGGGTGAGGTAGGGGTCCTCTTTCATTCTTTTGGATATGGATATCCAACTCTCCCAGCCCCATTTGTTGAAAAGACCATTATGGCTCAGTTCGGTGACTTTGGGGGCCTTATCAAAGATCAGTCGGCCATAGATCTGAGGGTCTATCTCTGAATTCTCAATTCGATTCCATTGATCTATATGTCTATCTTTGTGCCAGTACCATGCTGTTTTGGCAACTGTGGCTTTATAATAGGCTTCAAAGTCAGGGAGTGTAAGTCCTCCCACTTCGTTTTTCTTTTTTAGAGTGTCTTTAGCAATTCGAGGCATCTTCCCTTTCCAAATAAATTTGATAACTAGCTTTTCCAAGTCTGCAAAGTAGGTTGTTGGAATTTTGATTGGGATTGCATTGAATCTGTAGATGAGTTTGGGTAGAATTGACATCTTAATGACATTTAGCCTTCCTATCCATGAACATGGAATATTTTTCCATCTTTTAAGGTCCCCTTCTATTTCTTTTAGTAGAGTTATGTAGTTTTCTTTGTATAGGTCTTTTACATCTTTGGTAAAGTTTATTCCTAGGTACTTGATTTTTTTAGTTGCTATTGAAAATGGTATCTTTTTCTTGAGTGTCTCTTCAGTTTGTTCATTTCTAGCATATAGAAACATTACTGACTTATGTGCATTAATCTTGTATCCCGCTACTTTGCTAAATTTGTTTATTAGCTCTAGTAGGTGTATCGTTGATTTCTCAGGGTTTTCTAGATATAAGATCATATCATCTGCAAACAATGACAGTTTTACTTCTTCTTTTCCAATTTGGATGCCTTTTATTTCTTTGTCTTGCCGGATTGCCCTGGCTAGCACTTCCAGCACAATGTTGAATAACAGTGGTGACAGCGGGCATCCTTGTCTTGTTCCTGATCTTAGAGGGAAGGCTTTCAGTCTCTCACCATTGAGTACTATGCTGGCTGTGGGTTTTTCATATATGCTCTTTATCATGTTGAGGAAGTTTCCTTCAATTCCTACCTTTTGAAGTGTTTTTATCAAAAACGGATGTTGGATTTTGTCAAATGCTTTTTCAGCATCTATTGAGATGATCAATTGATTTTTCCCTTTCGAGTTTTTAATGTGTTGTAATACATTGATTGTTTTTCTTATGTTGAACCATCCTTGCATGCCTGGAATGAACCCCACTTGGTCATGGTGTATGATTTTTTTAATGTGTCTTTGGATTCGATTTGCAAGTATTTTGTTGAGGATTTTTGCATCTATATTCATTAGGGAGATTGGCCGGTAGTTTTCCTTTTTTGTAGCATCTTTGCCTGGTTTTGGTATTAGATTGATGTTAGCTTCATAAAATGAGTTAGGTAGTGTTCCATTTTTTTCAATGTTTTGAAAGAGTTTGAGTAAGATTGGTGTCAGTTCTTTCTGGAAAGTTTGGTAGAATTCCCCTGTGAAGCCATCTGGCCCTGGGCATTTATTTGTGGGAAGATTTTTGATGACTGATTGGATCTCTTTGCTTGTGATGGGTTGGTTGAGGTCTTCTATTTCTTCTCTGGTCAGTCTAGGTTGTTCATATGTTTCCAGGAAATTGTCCATTTCTTCTACATTATCCAGTTTGTTGCCATACAGTTGTTCATAATATCCTCTTATAATTTTTTTAATTTCTTCAGGATCTGCAGTTATGTCACCTTTTTCATTCATTATTTTGTTTATATGGGTCTTCTCTCTTTTTGATTTTGTCAGTCTAGCTAGGGGCTTGTCAATCTTGTTGATCTTCTCAAAGAACCAACTTTTGGTGATATTTATCCTTTCTATTGTTTTTTTGTTCTCTATGTCATTTATTTCTGCTTTAATCCTTGTTATTTCTTTTCTTGTACTTGGTTTAGGATTGGTTTGCTGTTCATTTTCTAGCTTCTTCAGTTGATCCATTAGTTCTTTGATTTTGGCTCTTTCTTCCTTTTTAATATATGCGTTTAGTGCTATAAATTTCCCCCTTAGCACTGCTTTTGCTGCATCCCATAGGTTTTGGTATGTTGTGTTCTCATTTTCATTCGTCTCTATATATTTAGCAATTTCTCTTGCTATTTCTTCTTTAACCCACTGATTGTTTAGGAGTGTGTTGTTTAACCTCCAGGTATTTGTGAATTTTCTAAGTCTCTGATGGTTATTGACTTCTAATTGTATTCCATTGTGGTCAGAGAATGTGCTTTGAATAATTTCAATCTTTTTAAATTTATTGAGGCTTGTTTTATGTCCCAGCATATGATCTATTCTGGAGAAAGTTCCGTGAGCACTAGAAAAGTATGTGTATCCTGTTGATTTGGGATGTAATGTCCTGTAGATGTCTGTTAAATCTAATTCATTTATCAGATTGTTTAGGTTTTCAATTTCCTTACTGGTCTTCTGTCTGGTTGATCTATCTATAGGAGAGAGTGATGTGTTGAAGTCTCCCACAATTATTGTGGAAACATCAATTGCTTCCTTTAGTTTTGTCAATGTTTCTCTCATGTATTTTGTGGCACCTTGATTGGGTGCATAGACATTTACGATTGTTATTTCTTCTTGCTGAATTGCCCCTTTTATTAGTATGTAGTGGCCTTCTTTGTCTCTCAAAACATCCCTGCATTTGAAGTCTATTTTATCTGAGATTAATATTGCTACACCTGCTTTCTTTTGGCTGTAGCTTGCATGAAATATTTTTTTCCATCCTTTCACTTTCAGTTTCTTTGTGTCCCTGTGTCTAAGATGAGTCTCTTGTATGCAACATATTGATGGTTCATTTTTTTTGATCCATTCTGCGAATCTATATCTTTTAATTGGGGAGTTTAATCCATTTACATTCAACGTTAAAACCGTGAAGGCATTTCTTGAATCGGCCATCTTATCCTTTGGATTATGTTTGCCATATTTTTCCCTCTCTCTATTAATATCCTTTATTGTACCCATACCGAATCTCTTTAGTACTGAACCTTTCTCCAAGTCTCTCTGTCCTGTCTTTGTTTCTCTGTCTGTAGGGCTCCCTTTAGTATCTCCAGTAGGGCAGGTCTCTTGTTAGCAAATTCTCTCAGCATTTCTTTGTCTGTGAAAAATTTAAGCTCTCCCTCAAATTTGAAGGAGAGCTTTGCTGGATAAAGTATTCTTGGCTGGAAATTCCTCTCACTCAGAATTTTAAATATATCGTGCCACTGCCTTCTCGCCTCCATGGTGGCTGCTGAGTAGTCACTACTTAGCCTTATGCTGTTTCCTTTGTATGTGGTGAATTGCTTTTCTCTTGCTGCTTTCAGAACTTGCTCCTTCTCTTCTATGTTTGACAGTGTGATCAGTATATGTCTCGGAGTGGGTTTTTTTGGATTTATTCTATTTGGAGTTCGCTGAGCATTTATGATTTGTGTATTTATGTTGTTTAGAAGATTTGGGAAGTTTTCCCCAACAATTTCTTTGAATACTCTTCCTAGACCTTTACCCTTTTCTTCCCCTTCTGGGACACCAATGAGTCTTATATTCGGACGTTTCATATTATCTATCATATCCCTGAGGTCCATTTCGAGTTTTTCAATTTTTTTCCCCATTCTTTCTTTTATGCTTTCATTTTCCATTCTGTCATCTTCCAGGTCACTGATTCGTTGTTCAACTTCCTCTAGTCTTGTACTATGAGTGTCCAGAATCTTTTTAATTTGGTCAACAGTTTCTTTAATTTCCATAAGATCATCCATTTTTTTATTTAGTCTTGCAATGTCTTCTTTATGCTCTTCTAGGGTCTTCTTGATTTCCTTCATATCCCGTACTAGGGTCTCATTGTTCATCTTTAGTTCTTTGAGTAGCTGCTCTAGGTGTGTCTCTTCTGTTCTTTTGATTTGGGTGCTTGGGCTTGGGTTATCCATATCGTCTGGTTTTTTCATATGCTTTATAATTTTCTGTTGTTTTTGGCCTCGTGGCATTTGCTGACCTTGATAGGGTTCTTTTAGGGTTTGTAGACCAGTTGAAGTCCTTATCTCTAATTTATCAGATCTACAGCTTCGTGGAGTACACTTTCTCTAACTAACCAGCAGGTGGCGTCCATGAGCCACCTGTTCTCCACAAGCCAGATCTCCCCTGCTTAGCCTTTTTGGTGAGTGGGGGAGTGAGTCTTGTGGGGCCCAATTGGTGACCCAAGCTTGCGTGTGTAGTTGGTGTTGCCTGCCCTGTATGTGGGGCGTGTTTCTGGGCAGTCGGGGAGGGGGGTGGCCCTAACAATCAAATCTCCCTGATGATCCTAGAGTTTTAAAGCTACTGCAATAGTCTAGTCCTTCAGTTCAGTCCTGCCACAGTTTGTCTCTGCCACTGACCCACAAGTCTTTGGTATTGGCGTATGGCTCCTGAGACTTGCAAGTGGGCCCCTCTTCCAGGCTGTGCACCCCGGGTCCTCTGTTGAGGGATGACTGTGCTATGTCACAGGTGAGTGCCGTCCCCCCAGGGCAGTTCTGGGCTGCTGGGCTGTGTTGGGAGGCTCCCAGTCTGCTCAAATGATGGCTGAATGGGGCTCTGTTAATTCACACTGCTCCCCCTTCCCAGCTCTGGGACATTCAGCTGAGGTTGCAGGGAAGGCTAATGTCCACGCCCAGTTTTGTGGTGTGTGCCTGTTATTTGAAGCACTTCCGTCACACTGGGTTGTCTGGGGCAGCTCTGGGCTATGGGGCTGGCGATGGGCAGGAGTGTTTCCTGTCCACCAGGATGGTGGCTGTGAGCGGACACCCCCCTTTTCTTGGGAAGTTGTGTTGTTTAGTGAATTTTCTCAGCCACTGGATTATTGCCTTTTGTCTCAGAGCTCTCTTAGTTCTGCTCTTGACTTGACGTGCCCAAATTTCAATTCTTTGAAGCTTTCTGTATTGAGCTTCTTAGAGTAATTGTTTTAGAAAAAGCAAAAAGGATTTAAAAAAAAAAAAAAAAAAAAAAAAAAAAACGGCCCTCCTCAGAGATCTAATGGGTTATTGAAATGCTAATAGACAAAGCAACCAGGGCCATTAAGGAAAGGTGCCCAAGGCAGAGAGATCAGCCTTGCTTCGGGATTTGCATATGCGCCTCAAGGCCTGATCTCCGCCCTTCCCCTTTCTGTGTTCACCAGAACTCCAAAAATCCTCTGCTTTTATTTTGGAGTTTTTCGTGTTGATTTTTTTCTATGCCTGTCTCCTCTCTGCTGGGCTGGCTGCTCTCAGAGTCTCTGGTGTCTGGCCTCAGTCTATCTATGGTTGGAGTTTGAATCAGTAGAATGAGTTTCCGGTAAGAGCAGCCACTGCAATTCTCCCTTCTCCTTCCTGGAGCTGACAGCCCCTCCTCCCCCGGGACTGAGCCTGGCAGGGAGGGGCGCGGGTCCCCTGGCCGCAAAAACTTACAGATTTCGCTGATCTCAGCAGTTCCACGTTTTCATGAGTGTTGTATGAAGTATGCCCAAAGACAGATTGCTCTGTGGTGTCCAGTCCACGCAGTTCCTGGCTTTTTACCTACTTTCCTGGAGGAGTAACTAAAACATACAGCTCACCAGTCTGCCATCTTGCCCCGCCTCCTCAATGTGTGTTTTTAAATTGGTATATGAAGACCCTTTGCATTTAAGGTAATTGATGTGGTAGGGTTTAAAGCTGTCAATTTACTATTTGTTTCCTCTCTTTCTCTTTGCTTACATTCTTAATGGTTACTTGACATTCTTTAAGAATTGCATCTTGATTTATTTAGTGTTTCACAGTTGACAGTTCTTCCCTTTCACCTCTTGAAAAATATAGTGTCATGTCCTACTGACCTCCATGCTTTCAGAAGAGAAATCTGTTGTCATTTGAATTTCTGTTCCCTTATAAGTAATATGTTGTTTTTCTGGGGCTGCTTTTGAGATTTTTTTCTTTGTCTATAATCTTCAAGGATTAATTAGAGCATGGATTTCTATATGTTTAACCTATTTGGGGGTTCCTTTAGGTTCCTGAGTCTGTAGTTTTATGTCTTTCACTACATTTGAGATTTCCACCATTTTATCTTAGAATACTTTTTCAGCCCCACTCTTTCTCTAATTGCCTTCTGGGACTCTGATGATACAAATGTTAGCTCTTTTGTTATTGTACTACAGGTTACTGAATTTCTGTTCATTATTTTCATTCTATTTTCTTTCCTTTTCCTTCAGATTGGATATATTCAGTTAATCTGTGCTCAATTTAATTGATTACTTCCCTGTCATCTCCATGCCACTATTAAGCCCACCCCAGTGACTTTATCATCTCAGTCATTGTACCTTTTAGTTCTTTAATTTCCATTTTGTTCATTTTTATAATATGTATTCTTTGCTGAGATTTTCTATTTTTTTCTTTTTTTCAAGATAATTAGGAATTGGTTGTTGAAACATTTTAAAATTTTTCATTGTGGTAACAAATATACAACACAAAACTTCCCATTTTAACAACTTCCAAGTGTACAATTCAGTGGTATTAATTACATTTTCAATATTGTGCTTCCGTCACTACCATCTATTACCAATTTTTTTTGATGGCTGATTTAAAATTCCTCTCTGATAATTCCAACATGTGATTCATGTTGATATTGGCATCTATTGGTTGTATGTTCAGCTATCTGATGGGCGCTACTGACACCACCTTGATCGAAGTGGTGTGCTGACTCACACTGCTTCACTGCAGACAGGTGGTGGTTTAAGCTCAGCTCTCCACTTGACCATATAGGTTCCTTCCTAGTGAATATGGGACAACTCATACCACCACCTTGCCTTCAAGTAGGGATATAAGATCACCTCCCTCCTGAGCACTGCCATCACCAGGAAGGGACAAGTAGAGGGCTGACTCACATTGTTTTGTTGCTGTCTGTTGGCGGTAGAAGCTCAGCTGACACCGGGGTAGGGGAGAGGGGAGGTGAAGAGTCAACTAGCCCAACCTCCTACTACCTCATTCCATTTCATTGATGCCAGGTGGGATGGAGGCTCAACCCCCTCACCCACACACACACCCACATCCACACCCCTCCCCTCACTGGGATATACTGACACCAGGTGTGTGTGTGGGCAAGGTGGAAACCAGATTGGACTAGCCCTGCTCTGCTCTACCTCATTCAGTGTTATAGCTACCGGGTATGTGGAGAGGTTCAGCTGCCCAGTGGGCCCCACTAACACCAGGAGTGGTTTGATAGTGAAATATTGATTAGCCTCAATTCTAAGCACCTTGTTCAGTCTTTTTGATCCTCATGGGAGTCGAAGCTCAGCTCCACTAACACCAAGTGTAGTGATGAATGACTCTGCCTCGCACAGCCTCATTAAGTCTCATTGCTGCCAGATAGAATTGGAGGTTCAGCCTACCACTTGACACAACTGACACTAACCTGCAGAGGAAATGGAGCACCACCTGCTTCTGCTGTGTTGGGGATGGAAGATCAAATCCCTACTCAGCCATGCCTACACTACTCTGGCAGGGAAATTATAGCACTGCCTAATTCTGCCAAGCAGAGGATGGATGATCAGCCCCTACTGATTCCTACCAACACTCTCTCAACAGAGGAATCAGAATGATACCACCTGCAGCCAGATGGAGGATGGAAGATCAGCTGGCATCTTAGCACTGACGACATCACCTAACAGGGAAATTGGAGCAATACCTGCTTCTATTGGGTGGAATGTGGAAGATTAGCAACTAGCTCCCCACTCAACTCATCAGTACCACCTGCCAGGTAAAAAAGAGAACCGAATACTTCTGTGGGCCAAAGAAAAGATAAGTTCTTTCTAGGCCCCACTGAAACTGTGGTGGTGGTGAGAAGTTTTCCATTGGGGTTTGGTTGAAGTAGGATGGGTACTGCTACTTCTTTTCTATTGTGTTGGGCCATTCTTTTCCTGGTCCTTTGGCTAGGGGAAAAAGGCTTTTCTTGAAATTTTTTGCCTATGCCTGTTGGTGGCCCTAGATTGGAGACCTTTGCAGTGCCCTTTCCAAAATACATGAAAACCAATAAAGAAACCCAGGAAACTTACTACCATGAAGTTCCTTCAGTACCAAGTTCTTTATGTGCTTTCTTTCCTCCTTTCAGAACCTTTGTATTCTTGTTTTTTATGTCCAGAGATTTTTACCTGGGAGGAATGGGTCTATTCCAACTTGGCAGGAACTGGAAGTCCTTCATTGCTTTTTATTGCTGAGTAGTGTTCCACTGTATGGATGCATCACAATCTTTTTTTTTTTTTTTCCAATCACCAATTTATGGACATTTTTCCAGTTTGGGCAATTATCAATAAACCTACTAAAACATCCTTGTACAGGTTGAGTGTATTTATGTTTTCCTTTCTCTTCATCATTTAGTAGTGAATTTTGTAAGTGCACATTCAACTTTATAAGGAATGTCAAACTGTTTTCTATAGTAGCTGCAAAATTTCCCATCAGCCATGTTGCTCCACATCTTCCTTGGTACTTGGTATATTCAGTGTGTATTTTTTGTGTATGTTAAGTGTTACTCCTTCCTAGATTAATTTCCTTCTGGTCAGAGAGCATGCTTTGCATGATTCCAATTTTCTGCATTTCGTTTTGTTTTATGGACTAAAATATGATATACCTTTATGAATTGTACATGTGCTTGACAAAAATATGTTTTCTGCTGCTTTCTGGGGTATTTCATAAATGTCAATTGTGTAAGGACCCATAATAGGGTATTTCATGTCTTTTATCTCCTTACTAATTTTCTTTCTATTTGTTTTATCAGGAAAATTGGGGAAATAGTGTTGACGTCTCCAGCCATATTTGTGGACTTATCCACTTCTCCTTTAATTCTACCAGTACTTCATTCCTGGATTTTTGGAGTTTTGTTGTGAGGTGTCTAAATGTTTTGGATCATTATGTTCATTATGTTCTCTTTGTGAATTGACTCTTTATCCTTTTGTAATATCAATTTGTTTCAGTTTGCTCAAGCTGCTGGTGTGCAATATACCAGAAATGGATTGGTTTTTTACAATGGGGATTTATTAGTATAAAAATTTACAGTTCTAAAGCCATGAAAATGTCCCAAATAAGGCATCAATAGAATGATACCTTCCCTGAAGAAAGGCCACTGGCATCTGGGGTTCCTTTGTCACATGGGAAGGCATATGTGACTTCAGCTGGTCCTTCTCTCCTGGGTTTCATTGCTTTCAGCTTCTGGTTCCAGTGGACACCTCTATGAGCTTCCATAATTCCTCTCTCAGCTTCTCTGGGGCTTCCCTCTCCAAGCTCTCTGGGTGTTTGTCTCCCTGAGCTGTCTCAGCTTTTTTCTGTCTTTTATCAGCACAAAGGACTCCAGTAAAGGATCAAGACCCATGTTGAATTGGGGGGGGGTGGTTACATCTCAGTTGAAACAACCTATTCAAAAGGTCCCACCCATAATAGGTCTGCACCCATAAGAATGGATTAAAAGAATATGACCTTTTCTGGGGTACATAACAGCTTCAAACTAGCACACTCCCTATCAGCAGCCTGCACATGCATGAATAAAGAGTTGCTGGCTCTGCTCAAACATGGCAGATCATTGTAAAGCTGGGAATGTGCTGAGACTCTCTGTTCTGGGAGGGACTTTATGCCATCTGCACCATGAGGGGAGCCATTACTAAGCAGTGGTCTTGGTGCCAGCAAGATGAAAGCCTGGAGCCAGGAGGTCCTTGCTCTAGAATGGGACCCTTGCTGTCCCAGTCATAGGGCCTGGAAGGCACATACACAGCCCTGTTAAGCCACAACTCTCTGCTTGAGATTGTTGGAATTCAGGCTGCAATCTGGGAAAAAGAATAGAGGACAGTGGAGGCAACTATTAGTCCAGGATGGCAAGGCCTAAATCTGAGTCATTCCCTGTGAGGTGGTTTCTCTACTTTGTCTCCATGGAAATGGGTTAATTGGTTACCCTGTTGGCACAAATTGCCCTGGCTGCTCATTTCTGTTTGCAGGGTTGGATAGGAGCCTTTGAAAGAACAGGGTATCTTATGGGCAAGGCCCTGAGACCACTGACCATTTGTTCTCCTGTATAATTCCTTCCCTTGAGTATTTGGCAGACTTATTATGACTGTTAGACCCTTACAAGGAGAACCCCTCCTCTGGTCTTACCCCATGCTTTAGAAAGCCTCACACTGAGGAGGAGACAGTGGGATTTAAGGAGATGTGGTCCACATAATGTTCATGAACTGCCCCTTCTAAACCACACGATAAGTAACCGGGAAGTAGGAATTCCCTGTCTAAATGGGATGCCAACTTCCAGAGCCTCCACAGGCCCCTTTCCTGGGTCTACTCCCCTGGGGCACACAGTTGGTATAAGCACCTGTATGCCTGAGGGATGGCCAGGAGGCAGCTGTTTGCTATTTGAGGGGAATGTAAATGGAACTAGACGTACGGGCCTGCAAGTCCATATATGCATGTGTGAGGTTTCTCCTGGTGTGGGTGAGTCCAGCATGGGAGGAGAATGTATATAGATGGTGAGCCAGGTGTTCAGCGCTGGCTTTCCCTGTGTCTCTACGTTTAGATGCAAAACTCAAAGGAGTCTGAGAATTTTAAATTTGAACCCAGCCTTCCAGCTTGTTACGAAGGTATATTTGCTGAGGTAGAAGGATAGGACACTTTATTAGCTTAATTTAAAAATTTTAAATATTTAAATATATGGTATTTGGGTCTGTATTAATACTTTTGTCTGGAGCCCTCCAAATATTAGGAGCTGGCCTAGCAGGTTCACCTTTCACTCTCACCATGTACTTTTCTGCTTTAGGGTCTTTCTAGATCCAGAAGAATTTTATAAATTCTTTGCCAATCTCATGTCTGGAAAAAATGCAAAGGGCCTATCCAGCCTTCTTTTAAAATCATGATCACTGTCAATAACCTCAGGAAAACAGATTGGGAGTAACAAAGGTGCTACTCTCTATCCAGCTTTTTTTCCTCTAGGAAGTCTTCTTTGTTCTATTTGCCTCCACACTTTGCATATGGTCACTGATAGTTGATCTTTCTAAGAGCTATGGAGCTGAAGCTACGTGGATTCTGGTCTAAGTGAGATCACAGGATGTGTACAGCCCCAAAACCAACCAGCTTTACATAGCCTGGGGTAGCTTCAGAAGCTGCTCAGTGGTGGGAAAGGCCATCCTGCTGATGACTATTGACCAGTGTGTCTCAAACTTTTAATGAACATCATCTGAGGATCTTGTTAAATTGCTGATGCAGATTCAGTGGTTCTAGGGCGTGATCTGTGAGTTTGCATTTCGAACAAGCTCCCAAGTGAAAAGAATGCTGCTTATTCAAGGATCTCACTTTGAATAGCAAAGTGGAGCAGAACTCCTAAGTGTGGTTTATAAACCAGCAGCAGCAGTAGCAGCATCAACTGGGAACTTGCTAGAAATGCAAATTCGTGGGCCCCATACCCGGCAGACTGAATCAGAAACTCTGGGAGGGGATCCACCAATCTGTGCCTTCCAAGGGATACTGCTGCATACTCAACTTTGAGAAAAGCCTGGTTTAGAGCCCTGGTTCTCTAGTCTCTCCTCTTTAGCATCCAAAATTAACTGTAGCATCTTATAAATATGACTTCAGTCAGGTAGAGAATGTTGCATTACTTTACTGGTTTCTTTTGTATACGTTTCCTATCAATTGTTGAGATACTGGTAAAATCTCCAACAATGATTGAGTAATTGTCCATTTTCTCCTTTTATTCTGTCAAATTTGATTTGGGAATTCTGAGGTTTTAAAAACTTTCTTCTAATGCATTTATGCGTTCATCATTATGAAATGTCTATATCTGGTTAATCTCTTTTCCTTGAAGTCTGTTTTACATGATATTAATATTGACATTCTTGTCTTCTTAAGCCTATTCTCTGTATGGTAGATCTTTTTCTATTCATTCACTTCCAAATTATGCATATCTTTTTATATTTAAAGTGCACGTTTCAAAGACAATGTAGCTGAGTCTTGCTTTTTTTCCATTTTGACAATCTCTCTTTTAATTGGAGTGCTTTGCACATTAATATTTAATATACTTGTTGTGATTGCATTTGTTTACCATTTTACTGTTTGTCTTCTTTTCTGTTTTTTTGTTTTGTTTTGTTTTTCTGTCTCCTGCCTTATTTTATTTTTATTGCAAAATTATAGAATTCATTTTCAGTTATCTCTTGGATTTTTAGTTATAACTCTTTGCATTATTTTTCCTTTTGCTATAAGGATCACAATACACACCTTTTCACAGACTAGAGTTATATTTTTATATTGTTCCACTGCACATGATATGTAGAAAATTTGTAACTGTGTAGTTCCATTTACTTCATTCCATGCTCTATATGCTGTAGTGTTTTTAAGCAGCTTTGTGGAGGTATACTACATATATCATAAAGTTCATGCATTTAAAGTGTACAATTCAATGGGTTTTAGTATATTCACATATGCGAGAAACCATGATCAAAGTCAAGTTTAGAATATTTTCATCACCTGAAAAAGGCAAAAATTAATATTGAATACAGAATTTAAAACATAATAAGAGGACGCCATGAACAACTATACATCAGAAAATTAAATAACCTAGATGAAATGGTTAAATTCCTGGAAATATATAGTTTATCTAAACTGAATCAAGAAGAAATATAAGATCTCAATTGCCTAATAACAAAGAGATTTAATCAGTAATCAAAAACCTCTCCCACCCTCCTAAAAGGCCCAGGACCAGATGGCTTCACTGGTGAATTTTACCAAACGTTTCAAAAAGAATTAACACCAATCTTACTCATACTCTTCCAAAACATGAAGAAGAGGGAATACTTCCTAAATCATTCCATGAGGCCAGCATCACCCTAATACCAAAGCCATGTAAAGATACCACGAGAAAAGAAAATTACAGACCCACATCCCTTATGAATAAGATGCAAAAATCCTCAACAAAACACTAGCAAACCAAATGCATCAGCACATTAAGGTAATTATATGCCACGATCAACTGGTATTTATCCCAGGTTTGCAAGGGTGGTTCAACATAAGGAAATCAATTAATGTAATATACCACATTAATAGAATGGAGGAAAAAAACACATAATCATCTTTGTTGACCACAGAAAAGCCATTTGACAAAATCCAGCACCCAATGTTAATAAAAACACTTAGAAAATTAGGAAAAGAAGGAAACGAAACTTCCTCAGCATGATAAAGGGCATATATGAAAAATCCACAGACAACATCACATTTAGCAGTAAAGACTGAAAGCTTTCCCTCTGAGATCAGGAAGAAGACAAGGATTCTACTGTCCCCACTATTATTCAGCATTGTATGGGAACTTCTAGCCTGAGCAATTAAGCAAGAAAAAGAAATAAAAAGCATCCAGATTGGAAAGGAAGAAGTAAAAGTTTCTCAATTTGAAGATGACATGATCCCACCTATAAAAAATCCTGCAAAATCTAAAACAAAGCTACTAGAGTAATAAGTTCATCAAGGTGATGGGTACAAGATCAGATACAAGCAAAAACCATAGGTGTCTCTATACAGTAGTAATGAACATCTGAAGAGGAAATCAGGAAAAAATTCCATTCATAATAACAACTATAAGAATCAAATATCTAGGAAGAAATTTAACCAAGAATGTAAAGATTATGTACATGGCGAACAACAAAACATTACTGAAAGAAATCAAAGAAGACCTAAATAAATGGAAGGACATTCCTTTTTCATGGATTGGAAGACTAAATATTATTAAGATGTCAGTTCTATCCAGAACAATTTAGAGACCATGCAATTCCAATTAAAATTCCAACAACTTTCTTGGCAGAAATGGAAAAGCCAAATATTAAATTTATATAGAAAGGTAAGGAAATCCAAACAGCAAAAACCATTTTGAAAAAGAACAAAGATGGAGGAGCCACACTTCCTGATTACAAAGTTGATTTTTCCTTATTACAAAGCTACAGTAATCAAAATAGCATGGTATTGGTACAAGGAGAAAGATCCACACCAATGGAACTGAATTTAGAGTTCAGAAATCAACAGTCACATTTATGGCCATTTGATTTTTGACAAGAGTGCTATGGTGGTTTGAAGCTATATGTACTTGTTTCAGTTTGCTAAAGCTGCCAGAATACAATATACCAGAAATGGATTGGCTTTTGCAAAGGGGATTTATTATTGTACAATTCACAGTTCTTAGGCCATGAAAATGTCCCAAAGAAGACATCAACAGAACGATCCCTGGACTCTGAAGACAGACTGATGGCATTCATATCACCTCTGTCACATGGGAAGGCACATGGCCAGCATCTGTTGGTCCTTCACTCCCAGGTTTTGTTGCTTTCAGCCTTTAGTTCTGTGGCTTCCTCTGTGGGTACACTTTTAGAATCTCTAGGGCTTTTCTCTCTAAGCTCTCTCATTTTTTTCTGTCCTTCATCTTCTCATAAAAGACTCCCATAAAGAGATTAAGACCCACCTTGAATGGGGTGGGTAACATCTCAAGTTGAAATAACCTAACAAAAAGGTCCCACTCACAACAGTTCTGCATCCACGGGAATGGATTAAAAGAACATGGCCTTTTCTGGGGTACATAACAGGTTCAAACTACACGTTACACCATAAAAACATGTTCTTAAAGCTAATCCATTCCTGTGCTGTGAACCCATTGTAAGAAGGACCTATTGGTGAGGTTACTTCAGATAAGGTGTAGCCCACCTCAATCAGGATTGGTCTTTATCCTATTACTGGAATCCTTTATAATCAGAATGAAATTAAGACAAAGAGAGAGAGAAAGCCACATAGTGGCCAGAAGCTGGACATCGATGAAACCAGGAAGAGAAGGGAGAGACCAGGAGATGCCACCATGTGCCTTGCCATGTGACAAACCAAGGATCAAGAATTTGTCAGCAGCCAGCACCAGAATCCACGGTCTTTCAGGAGAAGGCTTTGCCTTGATGATGCCTTGCTTTGGACCTTTTTCCTAACCTCAGAACTGTGAGCAAATAAATCCCCATTGCTTAACCTGACTCATTTCATGGTATTTGCTTGAGCAGCCCAGGAAACTAAAACAGATTTTGGTCCTGGAAGAGTGGGTACTGCTATTGCAAATACCAAAAAAAAAAAAATGTGGAAATGGGTTTGGAATTGAGTAACGAGTAGAGGCTGGAAGAACTGTGATGTGCTTTATGGAAGAGGCCTGAATTGCTTTGAAGAGAGTTTGGGTAGAAATGTAGATGCTAAATATACCCCTGATGAGGCCTTAGAAGAAACTGACAAATGTTTTATTCATAACTGGATGAAAGAAGATCCTTATTTTGAAGTGGTGGAGAACTTGGCAAAATTGAGTTCTCAAGTCAGATGGAAGGCAGAACTTGAAAGTGATGAACTTGGTTATTTACTAAGGAGATTTCCAAACTAAATGTGGAAAGTGTGGCCTGGTTTCTCCTTGCAGCTTATAGTGAAATGACAGAGGAAAAGGATGAGCTAAGAACTGAACTCCTGGGCACAAAAAAATGAGAAACTGATGGTTTGGAAGATTCTGAGCTTCTGGAAAGCAAGCACTCAGAGAAACGTGCTTCACATGAGGGGTTTAACTGAACATAGATCCAGTCAGCCATTTCAGTGCAAATCAGGATTGGTGGTATAAGTTACCCAGGAAGGATCTGTGGAAAGTCCTACTGTCTGATGGTTTGGAACCCTGTGAACTACATGCAAAACCAAAATTTTTTGCATTATTTGTATGAACAGAACCACTGCCAACCTGTACTGAAAGGCACAGAGAAGGGAAAAACTGAAGGAAGAATGATTTCAAGGGCAGAACCATGGAAGCCAAAGTTCAGACCAAAGAGATCTCCTTAGGCCAAGAGAGCAGGCTCACCCATGTGTATGGAAAGGTGGGTGTGCCCTGGGGCTTGGAGGGGGCAGGCTTTCCACCTCATTGTTCAGGAAGAGTGCTGCCACCCCAATGCTCAGAGATGGTGGGGTCTGTATCCTAGCATTCTCAAAGAGCCTGGCCACCACCCTGATGTTGGAGAGGGTGGAGCCTCTGCCCTAGCATTCAGGGAGAGCCTGGCTGCCTTCCTGGTGCTCAGAAGTAGTGGAACCCTTACACCAGTGTTTGGGGAGAGCACAGCCACTGCGCAAGTACTTGGAAGGGGTGGAGCTGCCACTCCACCGGGTCCAGAGGACAAAAGTTCCATCTATAGATGACCCTTAGCCCTTGAAATCTAATGGAGCTTTTCCTGCTGGGTTTCTGAATTGTTTGGGACTTGTGACCCCTGTTTTCCTTCCAGTTTCTCCCTTCTGGGATGGAAATGTTTACCTATGTCTGTCACTCCTTTGTATGTTGGAATCAGATAACTTGTTCTATAGGTTTCACAGGTCCACAGGCAGAGGGAATTGTGCCCCAAGACAGTCCATGCCCATAACTGATTGTGATGAAACTTTGTACTTAGCCTTGTCCTGAAATGACTTAAGTCTTTTGGGGTTTGTGATGGAATGAAGGTATTTTAGATTTAGAAAGAACATGTCTTTCTGGGGTCCAGAGGATACAGTGTAGTGATTTGGAACTATATATACCTGAGAAAAACATTTTCTTAAATTTAATCCATTCCTGTGGGTGTGAACCAATTGATAGTAGAACCTATATGTTAGGTTACTTCAGTTAAGGTGTAGCCCATCTCAATCAGGATAGTTCTTTATCCTATTACTGGAGTCCTTTATAATCAGCATGAAATTCAGACCGAGAGAAAAAAGTCACAGAGGGAGCAGCCAGAAGCTGAACATGAACAAAACCCAGAAGAGAAGGGAGAGACCAGGAGACACCACCATATGCCTTATCATGTGACAAACTAAGGACCAAGGATCACAAACAGCTAGCCCCAGAATGCCACTCTTTGGGAAAAAAGCGTCACCTTGCTGATGCCTTGATTTGACCTTTTTCCTAACTTCTAAACCATGAGCAAATTTCCATTGTTTAACCCAGCACATTTCATGGTATTTACTTGAGCAGCCTGAGAAACTGAAACAGATGCCAAGTTCTATTAGGTTTTTCAATCAGGAAGAGAAAAGACCAAAACTTGATCAAAAGGAGTTTTATTGTCTGTCTATGCGCAGGTAAGCTAAAGCCTAACATGGCAACAGCCCTGAGTGAGGGGAACAGTAGGATTTATAAAGGATGGTTGGTGGGAAGTTCTTTGTCCAGGGACAGGGAGCTGGCAGGTATAGGTTTGGCAGTTTCTCAGTGGCTACTTGGAGGAACAGGGGTAGTTGGCAGGTTTCCACTGGCCAGTTTCCATTGGCCAGTTTGAGAGTGGGAAGTTGGGAGCGGGAAAGTTTAAATTTTAAATGTTATCATAAAGTTGCAGAATTCCTAAGGGCTGAGTTGGAGTGAGGGCCCAGGGCTTAACCCTAACAAGTTCAATCAGTGGAGAAAGAATAGTCTCTTCAACAATCAGTGCTGGGAAAACTGGATATCCATATGCAAAAGAATGGTGGTGCACTCCTACATTACACCACATTCAAATATTAACTCAAAGTGGATCAAAGACCTAAATATAAGGACCAAACCCATAAAATTCCTAGAATAAAACATTCATAAACATCTTCAGACCCTTGTTTTAGGTAATGCATTTTTAGGCTTTACACCAAAAGCACAAGTAACAAAAGAAAAAATAGATAAATGGGACCTCATCAAAATTAAAAACTTTTGTGCATGAAAGGAATTTATAATGAAACCAAAAAGACAACCTATTGAATGTGAGAAAATATTTGGAAATCAAATATTCACTAAGGATTTAATGTCCAGAATATACGAAGAAAACCTACAATGCAACAAGAAGAATTGAAAGTAGGGACTTGAACAGATATTTTCACAGTGATATTCATAGTGTAGTTATTCACAATGCCAAAAGATGGCTGCAACCCAAGTGCCTATCAACATGAATGGATAAAGAAAATGTGCCAAATAATACAAGGAAATATTATTGAGTCTTAAAAAGGAATGAAGTTCTTATACTTGCTACAACCTGGATGAAACTTAAAGACATAATGTTGAGTGAAATAAGCCAGACACAAAAGGACAATTATTGTATGATCTCGCCTACGTGAAATAGTAACAATATGCAGACTCATAGAGTCAGAAACTAGAATACAGGTTACCAGGGGATGGGGTGGGGATAGGGAATGAGGTGTTAATGCTTAATTGGTACAGAGTTTCTGTTCGGAATGATGGAAAAGTTTCAATAGGCAGCATAATGTCTAATAGACTCATCTGTACCCTGTGCATACCTCAAGTTCAGTTGTTCTGATTGCTGAGTAGTATTCAATTATCTATATACATTGCCTTTGCCTTTTATCCATTCTATTGTTGATGGCATTTAGTTTGTTTCCAGATTTGGCTATGGATAGAGTACTACTACGAATATTCCAGTACATGTCTTTTGGTGGGCATTTATTCATATTATATTTCTGTTGGAGATAATACACACACACAGACACACACACACACACGGGAGTGAAATTACTGGATCACAGGGCATGAGTATGTTTAACTTGAGTAGATACTGACTGCCAACCATGTTTCTGAAGTAGTTTTAACAATTTACACCCCCTCCAGCAGTGTATAAAGTGAAAGTTGCTGGGAATATTGTTACAGGGGGCTAGGGTTAATGCATTCCTTATGGTAAGAATAAAATTTTCTGTTTAAATTTTAGTGACAATCTAAAAATATGTATATTCTGGATCATTATAGGGACTACTTCATAACTTCTTTAGCACTGATATTTGTGATCGTGATTAACTAAAATGGCAGTTTTTCTCAAACTTCAGTACACTGAACATATTGTCAGGGATGCATATATTTTCACATTTTAAATTCATACTTTCACATTTGAAATTCACTATTCATTTAATTTAATGCATGCTATAGTCTTATAAGGTATGTACTATTATTTTATGGGTGTTATTATTAACCCTGTTTTATAGATGAGGACACTGAGGCTCCGGGAGGTGAAAATATTTGCTGATGGTCACACAGCTTGTTACTGGTAGTCAGGACTCAAGCTCAGGGCTCAGGTCTGTCTGGTTTCAAAACACTAGGTATTAAGTTATGTACATGAGGAAAAATATTTGTCTTCTTTTAAACATCTTTATTTAGACAAAATTCACACACCATAAAATTCACCCATTAATAGTGTACAATTAAATGACTTTAGTGTGCAGCCATCACCTCAGACAATTTTACAATACTTTTATCACTCCAGAAAGAAAGAAATTTCTGACCCTTTAGCCATCACTCCCAATCCCCACACTGTACCCAGTCCTAGGCCACCACTAATCTGTTTTCTGTCTCTATGGATTTACCTGTTCTAGATATTTCTTATAAATGGAAGCATACAATATGTAGTCCTTTGTGACTGGCTTCTTTTACTTAGCATGTGTTCCAGTTTGCTAAAGCTGCTGAAAATGCAATATACCAGAAATGGATTGGCTTTTTTTTTTTTAATCATCATTTTATTGAGATATATTCACATACCACGCAGTCATACAAAACAAATTGTACTTTCGATTGTTTACAGTACCATTACATAGTTGTACATTCATCACCTAAATCAATCCCTGACACCTTCATTAGCACACACACAAAAATAACAAGAATAATAATTAGAGTGAAAAAGAGCAATTGAAGTAAAAAAGAACACTGGGTACCTTTGTCTGTTTGTTTCCTTCCCCTACTTTTCTACACATCCATCCATAAACTAGACAAAGTGGAGTTTGGTCCTTATGGCTTTCCCAATCCCATTGTCACCCTTCATAAGCTACATTTTTATACAACTGTCTTCGAGATTCATGGGTTCTGGGTTGTAGTTTGATAGTTTCAGGTATCCACCACCAGCTACCCCAATTCTTTAGAACCTAAAAAGGGTTGTCTAAAGTGTGCGTAAGAGTGCCCACCAGAGTGATCTCTCGGCTCGTTTTGGAATCTCTCTGCCACTGAAGCTTATTTCATTTTCTTTCACATCCCTCTTTTGGTCAAGAAGATGTTCTCCGTCCCACGATGCTGGGTCTGCATTCCTCCCCGGGAGTCATATTCCACGTTGCCAGGGAGATTCACTCCCCTGGGTGTCTGATCCCACGTAGGGGGGAGGGCAGTGATTTCACCTTTCAAGTTGGCTTAGCCAGAGAGAGAGGGCCACATCTGAGCAACAGAGAGGCATTCAGGAGGAGGCTCTTAGGCACAAATATAGGGAGGCCTAGCCTCTCCTTTGCAGCAACCGTCTTCCCAAGGGTAAAACTTATGGTAGAGGGCTCAACCCATCAAACCACCAGTCCCCTATGTCTGTGGTCATGTTAGCAACCATGGAGGTGGGGTAGGCGAATACCCCTGCATTCTCCACAGGCTCCTCAAGGGGGCACTACATCTTTTTTTTTTTCCTTGTTTTTCTTTTTTCTTTTTTTTTTAACTTTCCCTTCTTTATTAAATCAACTGTATGAAAAAAAAGTTAAAAAGAAAACAAACATACAATAAAAGAACATTTCAAAGAGACCATTACAAGTGAATAAGAAAAAGACAACTAACCTAAGATAACTGCTTAACTTCCAACATGTTCCTACTTTACCCCAAGAAAGTTACATAATATAGCAACATTTCTGTGAACTTGTTCCTACTATATCCATCAGAAATTAACAGACCATAGTCATTTCTGGGCATCCCCAGAACGTTAAATAGCTTATCTGTTCTTCTTGGATTATTGTTCCCCCTTCCTTAATTGCTCTCTACTGCTAGTTCCCCTACATTCTACATTATAAACCATTTGTTTTACATTTTTCAAAGTTCACATTAGTGGTAGCATATAATATTTCTCTTTTTGTGCCTGGCTTATTTCGCTCAGCATTATGTCTTCAAGGTTCATCCATGTTGTCATATGTTTCACCAGATCGTTCCTTCTTACTGCCGCGTAGTATTCCATCGTGTGTATCTACCACATTTTATTTATCCACTCATCTGTTGGAGGACATTTGGGTTGTTTCCATCTCTTGGCAATTGTGAATAATGCTGCTATGAACATTGGCGTGCAGATATCTGTTCGTGTCACTGCTTTCCGATCTTCCGGGTATATACCGAGAAGTGCAATCGCTGGATCGAATGGTAGCTCTATATCTAGTTTTCTAAGGAACTGCCAGACTGACTTCCAGAGTGGCTGAACCATTATACAGTCCCACCAACAATGAATAAGAGTCCCAATTTCTCCACATCCCCTCCAGCATTTGTAGTTTCCTGTTTGTTTAATGGCAGCCATTCTAACCGGTGTTAGATGGTATCTCATTGTGGTCTTAATTTGCATCTCTCTAATAGCTAGTGAAGCTGAACATTTTTTCATGTGTTTCTTGGCCATTGGTATTTCCTCTTCAGAGAACTGTGTTTTCATATCTTTTGCCCATTTTATAATTGGGCTGTCTGTACTATTGTCATTGAGTTGTAGGATTTCTTTGTATATGCAAGATATCAGTCTTTTGTCAGATACATGGTTTCCAAAAATTTTTTCCCATTGAGTTGGCTGCCTCTTTACCTTTTTGAGAAATTCCTTTGAGGTGCAGAAACTTCTAAGCTTGAGGAGTTCCCATTTATCTGTTTTCTCTTTTGTTGCTTGTGCTTTGGGTGTAAAGTCTAGGAAGTGGCCGCCTAATACAAGGTCTTGAAGATGTATTCCTGCATTATCTTCTAGGAGTTTTATGGTACTTTCTTTTATATTGAGATCTTTGGTCCATTTTGAGTTAATTTTTGTGTAGGGGGTGGGGTAGGGGTCCTCTTTCATTCTTTTGGATATGGATATCCAACTCTCCCAGCCCCATTTGTTGAAAAGACCATTATGACTCAGTTCAGTGACTTTGGGGGACTTATCAAAGATCAGTCGGCCATAGATGTGAGGGTCTATCTCCGAATTCTCAATTCGATTCCATTGATCTATATGTCTATCTTTGTGCCAGTACCATGCTGTTTTGGCAACTGTGGCTTTATAATAAGCTTCAAAGTCAGGGAGTGTAAGTCCTCCCACTTCGTTTTTCTTTTTTACAGTGTCTTTGGCAATTCGAAGCATCTTCCCTTTCCAAATAAATTTGATAACTAGGTTTTCCAAGTCTGCAAAGTAGGGTGTTGGAATTTTGATTGGGATTGGATTGAATCTGTAGATGAGTTTGGGTAGAATTGACATCTTAATGACATTTAGCCTTCCTATCCGTGAACATGGAATATTTTTCCATCTTTTAAGGTCCCCTTCTATTTCTTTTAGTAGAGTTATGTAGTTTTCTTTGTAAAGGTCTTTTACATCTTTGGTTAAGTTTATTCCTAGGTTTTTAGTTGCTATTGAAAATGGTATCTTTTTCTTGAGTGTCTCTTCAGTATGTTCATTTCTAGCATATAGAAACATTACTGATTTATGTGCATTAATCTTGTATCCTGCTACTTTGCTAAATTTGTTTATTAGCTCTAGTAGCTGTATTGTAGATTTCTCAGGGTTTTCCAGATATAAGATCATATCACCTGCAAACAATGACAGTTTTACTTCTTCTTTTCCAATTTGGATGCCTTTTATTTCTTTGTCTTGTCGGATTGCCCTGGCTAGCACTTCCAGCACAATGTTGAATAACAGTGGTGACAGCGGGCATCCTTTTCTTGTTCCTGATCTTAGAGGGAAGGCTTTCAGTCTCTCACCATTGAGTACTATGCTGGCTGTGGGTTTTTCATATATGCTCTTTATCATGTTGAGGAAGTTTCCTTCAATTCCTACCTTTTGAAGTGTTTTGATCAAAAAGGGATGTTGGATTTTGTCAAATGCTTTTTCAGCATCTATTGAGATGATCAATTGATTTTTCCCTTTCGAGTTTTTAATGTGTTGTAATACATTGATTGTTTTTCTTACCTTGAACCATCCTTGCATGCCTGGAATGAACCCCGCTTGGTCATGGTGTATGATTTTTTTAATGTGACTTTGGATTCGATTTGCAAGTGTTTTGTTGAGGATTTTTGCATCTATATTCATTAGGGAAATTGGCCGGTAGTTTTCCTTTTTTGTAGCATCTTTGCCTGGTTTTGGTATTAGATTGATGTTAGCTTCATAAAATGAGTTAGGAAGTGTTCCATTTTCTTCAATGTTTTGAAAGAGTTTGAGTAAGATTGGTGTCAGTTCTTTCTGGAAAGTTTGGTAGAATTCCCCTGTGAAGCCATCTGGCCCCGGGCATTTATTTGTGGGAAGATTTTTGATGACTGATTGGATCTCTTTGATTGTGATGGGTTGGTTGAGGTCTTCTGTTTCTTCTCTGGTCAGTCTAGGTTGTTCATATGTTTCCAGGAAATTGTCCATTTCTTCTACATTATCCAGTTTGTTGCCATACAGTTGTTCATAATATCCTCTTATAATTTTTTTAATTTCTTCAGGATCTGCAGTTATGTCACCTTTTTCATTCATTATTTTGTTTATATGGGTCTTCTCTCTTTTTGATTTTGTCAGTCTAGCTAGGGGCTTGTCAATCTTGTTGATCTTCTCAAAGAACCAACTTTTGGTGATATTTATCCTCTCTATTGTTTTTTTGTTCTCTGTGTCATTTATTTCTGCTTTAATCCTTGTTATTTCTTTTCTTCTACTTGGTTTAGGATTGGTTTGCTGTTCATTTTCTAGCTTCTTCAGTTGATCCATTAGTTCTTTGATTTTGGCTCTTTCTTCCTTTTTAATATATGCGTTTAGTGCTATAAATTTCCCCCTTAGCACTGCTTTTGCTGCATCCCATAGGTTTTGGTATGTTGTGTTCTCATTTTCATTCGTGTCTATATATTTAGCAATTTCTCTTGCTATTTCTTCTTTAACCCACTGATTGTTTACGAGTGTGTTGTTTAACCTCCAGGTATTTGTGAATTTTCTAAGTCTCTGATGGTTATTGACTTCTAATTGTATTCCATTGTGGTCAGAGAATGTGCTTTGAATAATTTCAATCTTTTTAAATTTATTGAGGCTTGTTTTATGTCCCAGCATATGATCTATTCTGGAGAAAGTTCCATGAGCACTAGAAAAGTATGTGTATCCTGGTGATTTGGGATGTAATGTCCTGTATATGTCTGTTAAATCTAATTCATTTATCAGATTGTTCAGGTTTTCAATTTTCTTATTGGTCTTCTGTCTGGTTGATCTATCTATGGAGTGATGTGTTGAAGTCTCCCACAATTGTGGAAACATCAATTGCTTCCTTTAGTTTTGCCAGTGTTTCTCTCATGTATTTTGTGGCACCTTGATTGGGTGCATAGACATTTACGATTGTTATTTCTTCTTGCTGAATTGCCCCTTTTATTAGTATGTAGTGGCCTTCTTTGTCTCTCAAAACATCCCTGCATTTGTAGTCTATTTTATCTGAGATTAATATTGCTACACCTGCTTTCTTTTGGCTGTAGCTTGCATGAAATATTTTTTCCATCCTTTCACTTTCAGTTTCTTTGTGTCCCTGTGTCTAAGATGAGTCTCTTGTATGCAACATATTGATGGTTCATTTTTTTTGATCCATTCTGCGAATCTATATCTTTTAATTGGGGAGTTTAATCCATTTACATTCAACGTTAAAACCGTGAAGGCATTTCTTGAATCGGCCATCTTATCCTTTGGTTTATGTTTGCCATATTTTCCCTCTCTCTATTAATATCCTTTATTGTACCCATACCGCATCTCTTTAGTACTGAACCTTTCTCCAAGTCTCTCTGTCCTGTCTTTGTTTCTCTGTCTGTAGGGCTCCCTTTAGTATCTCCAGTAGGGCAGGTCTCTTGTTAGCAAATTCTCTCAGCATTTGTTTGTCTGTGAAAAATTTAAGCTCTCCCTCAAATTTGAAGGAGAGCTTTGCTGGATAAAGTATTCTTGGCTGGAAATTTTTCTCACTCAGAATTTTAAATATATCGTGCACTGCCTTCTGGCCTCCATGGTGGCTGCTGAGTAGTCACTACTTAGTCTTATGCTGTTTCCTTTGTATGTGGTGAATTGCTTTTCTCTTGCTGCTTTCAGAACTAGCTCCTTCTCTTCTGTGTTTGACAGTGTGATCAGTATATGTCTCGGAGTGGGTTTATTTGGATTTATTCTATTTGGAGTTCGCTGAGCATTTATGATTTGTGTATTTATGTTGTTTAGAAGATTTGGGAAGTTTTCCCCAACAATTTCTTTGAATACTCTTCCTAGACCTTTACCCTTTTCTTCCCCTTCTGGGACCCCAATGAGTCTTATATTCGGACGTTTCATATTATCTATCATATCCCTGAGGTCCATTTCGAGTTTTTCAAATTTTTTTCCCCATTCTTTCTTTTATGCTTTCATTTTCCATTCTGTCATCTTCCAGGTCACTGATTCGTTGTTCACCTTCCTCTAGTCTTGTACTATGAGTGTCCAGAATCTTTTTAATTTGGTCAACAGTTTCTTTAATTTCCATAAGATCATCCATTTTTTTATTTAGTCTTGAAATGTCTTCTTTATGCTCTTCTAGAGTCTTCTTGATTTCCTTCATATCCCGCACTATGGTCTCATTGTTCATCTTTAGTTCTTTGAGTAGCTGCTCTAGGTGCTGTGTTTCTTCTGGTCTTTTGATATGGGTGCTTGGGCTTGGGTTATCCATATCGTCTGGTTTTTTCATATGCTTTATAATTTTCTGTTGTTTTTGGCCTCGTGGCATTTGCTGAACTTGATAGGGTTCTTTTAGGGTTTGTAGACCTATTGAAGTCCTTATCTCTAATTTATCAGATCTACAGCTTCGTGGAGTACACTTTCTCTAACTAACCAGCAGGTGGCGTCCACGAGCCACCTGTTCTCCACAAGCCAGTTCTCCCCTGCTTAGCCTTTTTGGTGAGTGGGGGAGTGATTCTTGTGGGGCCCAGTTGGTGTACCAAGCTTGCGTGTGTAGTTGGTGTTGCCTGCCCTGTATGTGGGGCGTGTTTCTGGGCAGTCGGGGAGGGGGGGTGGCCCTAACAATCAAATCTCCCTGATGATCCTAGAGTTTTAAAGCTGCTGCAATAGTCTAATCCTTCAGTTCAGTCCTGCCACAGTTTGTCTCTGCCACTGACCCACTAGTCTTTGGTATTGGCGTATGGCTCCTGAGACTTGCAAGTGGGCCCCTCTTCCTGGCTGTGCACCCCGAGTCCTCTGTTGAGGGATGACTGTGCTATGTCACAGGTGAGTGCCGTCACCCCAGGGCAGTTCTGGGCTGCTGGGCTGTGTAGGGAGGCTCCCAGTCTGCTCAAATGATGGCTGAATGGGGCTTTGTTAATTCACACTGCTCCACCTTCCCAGCTCTGGGACAATCAGCTGAGGTTGCAGGGAAGGCTAATGTCCACTCCCAGTTTTGTGGTGTGTGCCTGTTATTTGTAGCACTTCCGTCACACTGGGTTGTCTGGGGCAGCTCTGGGCTATGGGGCTTGCGATGGGCAGGAGTGTTTCCTGTCCTCCAGGATGGTGGCTGTGAGCGGACACCCCCCTTTTCTTGGGAAGTTGTGGTGTTTAGTGAATTTTCTCAGCCACTGGATTATTGCCGTTTTTCTCAGAGCTCTCTTAGTTCTGCTCTTGACTTGACGTGCCCAAATTGCAATTCTTTGAAGCTTTCTGTATTGGGCTTCTTAGAGTAATTGTTTTAGAAAAAGAAAAAAGGATTTAAAAAAAAAAAAACAAAAAAAAACACAGGGCCCTCCTCAGAGATCTAATGGGTTATTGAAATGCTAATAGACAAAGCAACCAGGGCCATTAAGGAAAGGTCCACAGGGCAGAGAGATCAGCTATTCTTCGGGATTTGCAGATGCGCCTCAAGGCCTGAGCTCCGCCCTTCCCCTTTCTGTGTTCGCCAGAACTCCAAAAATCCTCTGCTTTTATTTTGGAGTTTTTCGTGTTATTTTTTTTTTTCTATGCCTGTCTCCTCTCTGCTGGGCTGGCAGCTCTCAGATTCTCTGGTGTCTGGTCTCAGTCTATCTATGGTTGGAGTATGGATCAGTAGAATGAGTTTCCGAGAAGGGCTACCACTGCAGTTCTCCCTTCTCCTTCCCGGAACTGACAGCCCCTCCTCCCACGGGACTGAGCCTGGCAGGGAGGGGCGCGGGTCCCCTGGCCGCAAAAACTTACAGATTTCGCTGATCTCAGCAGTTCGACATTTTCATGAGTGTTGTATGAAGTTATGCCCAAAGACAGATTGCTCTGTGGTGTCCAGTCCACGCAGTTCCTGGCTTTTTACCTACTTTCCTGGAGGAGTAACTAAAACTTACAGCTCACCAGTCTGCCATCTTGCCCCATCTCCTACAATATCTGGATTGGCTTTTACAATAAAGGTTTATTAGTTCACAAATTTACAGCTCTGAGCCCATGAAAATGTCCCAATTAAGGCATCAATAGGACCATACCATCTCTGAAGAAAGGCCAATGGCATCCGTGGTTCCTCTGTCATATAGGAAGGCACAAGGCCGGAGTCTGCTGGTCCTCTCCCAGGATTAGCCTCCAGTTTTCATTGCTTTTTCCAAAATATCTCTGGGATTCTGTCTCAGCTTGTCTCTCTCTCCCTTGCTTGTTTCTCTCTAAGCATCTGGGGGCCCTCTCTTAGCTTCCCGGGGCAAACTCTGGGCTTTATCTCTTTACTTCTCCCCTGGTTCCAGTTTCAGTGGCTGTCTCCAAAATGTCTCTGGGTGTTTTCTCTCTAAGCATCTCTCTTAAAGGACTCCAGTAAATGATTAAGACCCACCTGGAATGGGTGGGGGTCATATCTCCATGGAAATAATTCAATCAGAATTATCACCTACAGTTGGGTGGATCATATCTCCATGGAAACAACCTAATCAAAAGGTTCCCCTACAATGGGTCTGCCCCTACAGGGATGGATTAAAAGAATGTAGTCTTTTATGAAGCATGTAATAGCTTCAAACCAGCATTGTTTTCAGGATTCATGCATACTGTAGCATGTATCAATATTTAATTTCTTTCTACAGTCAAATAATATTCCATTATATGAATTTACCACATTTTAGTTATTCATTCATCAGTTGAGGGATATTTGGTTTTATCCCACCTTTTGGCTATTATAAATAGTGATTCTATGAATGTACATATACAAGGTTTTTGTGGATGTAGTTTTCACTTCTCTTGACTATATATCTAAGAGTTGAATTCCAGGGTTATAAGGTAACACCATGTTTAACATTTGGAGGAACTTCAAGACTTTTTCCAAAGATGCTACATTTTATATTCTCAGCAGTTGTGTATAAATGTTCCTTTTCTTTTTTTTAAACAACCTTGATAACACTTGATATTGTCTTTCTTTTTGTGTATTGTCATCCCAGTAGATATTAAGTGGTATCACATTGTGGTTTTGATTTGCATTTCCTGATGGCTAGTGATGTTGAGTATCTACTCAAGTGTTTATTGGCTACTTGGAAATCTTCTTTGGAGAAATGCGTTTCAGATCATTTGCCCATTTTTTAAGCAAGGAGGTAGAAAGTTTATTTAGTACCCACGTGAGAAGAATGTGCAGATGCTCTTACAAGAGGAAAGAGGCAAGAGGCTCGTAATACTGTGGGAAGGATTTGTTTTTATAGTTTTTCTGTTCCTTTTGTAATTTTTTACTAGTTGTTTTATTGATTTTCCCCTCTTCCTCCTTTGCTGAAGCCTGATCATAGATAAGTCCCTCAGGTGCCAGGTGCTGTTTACTGCCATCTTCCTAAGAGATATCTTTCTCCTTGCAGCCTGACTGCTCTCTGAGATTTGCCCTTTGCCCATTAGCCGGCCACTACCCTAGTTCTTTTTTATGCAATTTTATTGATATATATTCACATACCATAACTCATCCACAGTGTACAATCAGTTGTTCATAGTATCATCAAATAGTTGTGCAAACATCACCATAATCAATATTTGAACATTTTCATTACTCCAAAATTAAGAATAAGAATAAAAGTAAAAGTAAAAAAGGACACAAAAAACATCCCCTACCTCTATTATTCATTTACTTTTTGTTCCCATTTTTCTAGTCATCTGTCCATACACTGGATAAAGGGAATGGGAGCCACAAAGTTTTCACAATCACATGGTCACACAGTGTAAGCTACATAGCTATACAATCATCTTCAAAAAGTAAGGCTATTGTGTCATAGTTCAACAGTTTCAAGTATTTCCTTCTAGCTATTCTAACATGCTAAAAATTAAAAAGGGATATCTGTATAGTAAATAAGAATAACCTCCAGAATGACCTCTCGACTCCATTTGAAATCTCTCAGCCACTGAAACTTTATTTTGCTTCATTTCGCACCCCTCTTTTGGACAGGAAGGTTTTCTCAACCTGATGATGTCAGGGCCAGCCTCATCTTTGGGAGTCATGTCCCCTGTTGCCAGGGAGATTTACACCCCTGACAGTCATGTCCCGCATAGCGGGGAGGGTAGTGAGTTTACCTGCAAAATTGGCTTAGAGAGAGGCCACAACTGAGCAACCAAAGAGGATCTCTGGGGGTGACTCTTAGGCACTATTATAAGTAGGCTTAGACTCCTTTGCAGCAACAAGCTTCATAAGGGCAAGCCCCAAGATTGAGTACTTGGTCTGTTAAATTGGTAGTCCCTAATGCTTGTGAGACTATCAAGAATTTCCCAGTGTGGAAGTTTACTGTTTCCACATTTTCCCCAAGTCTCTCAAGGGGTCTTTGCAAATACTTTTTTATTCTCTGCCCAAATTACTCTGGGATGTATCAGAGCATCACACTAACCTGCACTAACCAATCAGATCTCACTCCCTATTCAAGGTTCCATGTAATTATGGTGTTTGAATAAACTGAACATACAAGTTAAATTATATACTTTGCTGCAGAAAATGTAGATTTTGCACCAAATAAACATCTCTTCCTTTGGTCCCATACAGAAGTTGAAGTTCTAAAACATGGTCAATATCATCCTTTACCCTTTAGTCTGATTTACCTTAGTCCTAACCAAGTCCATTTCGTTCATATCTCTCATTGAAGTCTGAACTCTTTTTCAGCTCTTTTTTTAACAGTTGCTGTATTGAGTAATGCTGACATTCATAACTGCCAAAAGTTAAGTTGCAAGAGTCTTTGTATATTATATATATATATTCTGTATGAGCCCTTTATCTGGTATATGATATGAAAAAGTTTGCTCCCATTCTGTTTGTTGTATTTTCACTTTCTTCATTGTGTCCTTCAAATACCAAAAGTTTTACATTTTGTTCAAGTCCAATGTATCAGTTCTTTTCTTTTGTTACTTGTGCCTTTGGTATTATATCTAAGAAAACATGGCCTAATCCAAGTTCATGAAGATTTATGTGTATGTTTTATTCTAAAATTTTTATAGTTTTAGTTCTTATATTTGGATCTTTAATTGATTTTGAGTTAATTTGAGTATATGATGTGAAGAAGGGGCTCAAATTCATTTTTATGCATGTGAATATATAGATGTAAAAACATGACTTATTGAAATAACTACTCTTTCCTCCATTGAATTGTCTTGGCACCCTTGTAAAAAAATCAACTGTCTATAGATAAATGGGTTTATCTCTGGATTTTCAATGCTCTTCTGTTGATCTTTCTGTCTATCTGTATTTCTTTATAACACTGTTTTGATAACTGATAAAGGCAGTTAGTTGAGACTAGAAAATAGGAAACAGAAAATCTACATGGACATTGGGAAAACGAGATAGAAGGGAATACTGCCTGGTTGTAGCTAAGAAACGAATGGTGTTCAAGATGAATAAGAGATATTTTGGAGGGAAGGGGGGTGATTCACATCTCACAGAAACTTAAGTATGGCCACATTATCTTGGAGGGATTTTAGGAAAGAGTATGAAGTACTAGGTTATGGTGAAGGGTGAGAGAGAACAGAAGAAACCACAGAATGGGAACGGCCATGAGGAAAGTATCTGGGGAAACCCCTCTCCCTGCCATGCACACAGATGATGAGAAGGGTGGCAGGTCACTTTGGGAAAGCTCATTAGAGAGAGGTCAAGGAAAGATCCACTTTCTCTGTCCAGGCCATCTTGGTCTCCTGAGCACCCCCAGCCCCCAGGGCATGTCAGGAGCAGGGCTTTGTGATGTGTAAGACACCCTGAGCCCCCACTGGCTGGGGGAGGGGCCTAAGTGACCAAACAAAGCTGAGGGGTGTGGTCCCTCATGTCCTGGGGAAGGTATAAATAGCGGGTTTAGGAGCCCTGCTGCAGACCTCCAGGACGCTTCAAAGGTTTCACGATGGCCAAGGTTAGAACACAATCCAAAGCTGGCAGAGGGATGAAGCAACCTGGTAGAGGGAGGAAGCAACCCAGCAGAGGGATGAAACATCCCACCCTTTGCACTCAACAACCAGCTCCAAGGAGAAGACAGATTAGAAGCAATAAACGGATTTGCCATCAATGCAGAGCAAGAAGGAGCCAGGTGAGATCACCTCATACAAACTCTTGCTCTTATTCCCCATTGACTCCCCCGCCCCCAAGGCTCCTACCTTATCCCTTCCTGACACAACCCCCCTCCTCAGCCTGCACTGTCACAGGAAGCCCCCTTCACATCCAGTCCCCATTCTCTTCCTCCAACTCAATACCTTTCTGGGATCTTCCTGTTTCCCTCCCAGGTGAAGACGCAGAGAAAAATTAAAACATCAAGGAGAATGGGCATCGGTGCCAGGACATTGTCATGCAAATTGAAATGACTGAACAAGACTAAAGATTCTACCACAAGCCAACACAACAAACCAGAATCAATGTCAAGTTGAAGAACTGAAGAAACAACACTGTTAAAATACAACAAGGCTTGGGGACACAATACTTCCTGATGTGTGTGTTTTTTGTTCAAGATTTCTGATCATGGGGAGGGAGGGAAGGAAAGGAAGAGGCACGCGTGTGAGAAGAAAGTTGGGGTCCTTGAGAGCTGGGAGCCAGACTGGTAGGTTCAGAGTTAGCCAGACACTGGGGATAAGGACTGGGTCAAAAGGGTCACTGACCACACATTTCCAGATTATCAATTTAACCCATGGGCCAGGAGGAAAATGGGCACTGTGTTTCTGTGTGTGGTGGGAAATGACATCAGGGTATAGATGGTGTGAACCCAGATGGGGAGATGTGTGATATACAGGAGGTGGTAGGGTCACCCCCACCCACACAACATAAGGCAAAGAATAATTTCCAGGCAACTCACCTCATAGTAGTGCTTGCTTTCCCACACATACACACACACTCAATGCAGAAAGTATGTAAAGGACCCAAAACTCCCCTACTAAAAGTTACCAACAGCACTCCCAAGACCTAAAGTAATGGTGTTTTGATGCCACCATCATTTCAGGCCACTATCCTACTATGAAAACTTGGGGTAGAGATTGACATTAGCACAATGGCTTGAGTAGGCACTTCTGTGAAACTGACCCTTCAAAGAAACACTGAATGAACAATGACACATGTCAGCAACAACTTGTCAGAATTCTCAATATTTCAGTTTACTAAAGCTGCCAGAATGCAATATACCAGAAATGGGTTGGCTTTTTCAATGGGGATTTATTAGCTTACAATTTACAGTTCTAAGGCCATGAAAATGTCCCAGTTACGGCCTCTACATGATGATACCTTCCATGAAGAAAGGTGGCTGGCATCCGGGATTCCTCTGTTAGCTGGGAAGGCACATGGCTGGAGTCTGCTTGTCCTCTCCTGGGTTTGATTGCTTTCAGCTTCCATGTGTCCTTGCTTGCTTCTGTGGGTCCTCTCTTAGCATCTACAAGGCTTTTCTCTCTCATCTCTCTCCAAGGGCCTTTTCTATAAGCCCTCTCTAAATTTCTCTGGGTGTTTCTCTCTGAGCTCTCTGGGCTTTTTCTGTGTCCTTTTTCCTTTCATGAAGGATTCCAGTAAAGGATTAAGACCAATCTTGAATGGGTGGGTAACATCTCCATGGAAACACCCTAATCAAAAGCCCCACCTACAAAAGGTCTACACCCACAGAGATGGATTAAAAGAACATGGCCTTAGTCAGAAGAAGATGGTGGCATAGAGAGGAGTGGAAGCTAGTTAGTCGCCCTGGAACAACTAATAAACAACCAAGAACAATTAGTAAATAATCTGGAATAACTGCTGAAGGACACACATGAATGCTGACACATCATACACCACCCTGGATTAGGAGGAATGCCCAAGATCACAGCATAAATTCTGTAAGTAAAAACTGCAGACTCGAGCCAAGAGACCCTCCCCCACAGCAGCCCTAACTGCAAAGCCTTGCTGTGCTAGAGAGCAGCACTCTCTGAACAAGTGAACATACCTCAGCCCAGCTCCAACTGAGGTTTTAATTAACAAATGCTGACTGCTTAATACAAGCTATGAATCCCCAACCAGCAGACAGAGGTTTTTGGTGATGACTGACTTTGGAGAGCCAGAGAACCTCTCTGGGTGGGAGCAGGAACCCAGAGAACCAGGTACAATCTCTGGCTGATGGGTGAAATTGAGCATGGCCATGGACTGGCCCTGAAGGGGGGCTTTCTGTCCCTTTTTCAGCTCAGTGGAGAAAGCCTCAGCAATTTTCAGTTCCCAATGCTCTGAATCAGACAAGGATGCAGATAGCAGAGTCAGAGAGACAATTCAAATGCAAATGACCTCTCTCCAGGGGGTGTATCTTCCCTAAGAGGAAAGAGGTGGTGCCAAGCTCTACTAGCCTCCTTCCGTTCAGAACCAGACCCCAGAGCCTAGGGGAGAACAGCGACCAGCCAAACCTCCTTACACCAGTCTGGAGTGATGGCTGACAGGTGCTACATGCTGGGCAGAAAACACAGTGGCTTGAGCCCTCAAAGGGTGTATCAATCTTATAAGACACACCCTCAGGGGACCTGATACTATTGCCTCCTCCTGAAACCTGAGCCTATTCTGCTCTTGGAAAACTGACTGGGTTAACCAAGCAAACCAGATACCTAGACAACAGAAAACTACAACCTACACTAAGAAAAATGAAGTTATGGCCCAGTCAAAGGAACAAACTTACACTTCAACTGAGATATAGGAATTTAAACAACTAATGCTAAATCAATTCAAAAAGTTTACGGAAGATATGGCAAAAGAGATGAAGCATATAATTAAAACACTGGGCATACATAAGGTAGAAATTGAAACTTTGGAAACACAACTGGCAGAATCTATGGAAATGAAAGGCACAACACAAGAGATGAAAGACACAATGGAGACACACAACAGCAGATCTCAAGAGGCAGAAGAAAACACTCAGGAACTGGAGAACAAAACACCTGAAAGCCTACACACAAACGAACAGATAGAGAAAAGAATGGAAAAATGTGAGCAACATCTCCAGGCATTGAATGACAATATGAAACTCAGAAATATATGTGTCATTGGTGTCCCAGAAGGAGAAGAGAAAGGGAAAGGGGCAGAATCAATAATAGAGGAAATAATCAATGAAAATTTTCCATCTCTTATGAAAGACATAAAATTACAGATCCAAGAAGCACAGCATACAACAAACAGAACAGATCTGAATAGGTCTACACCAAGACACTTAATAATCAGATTATCAAATGTCAAAGATAAAGAGAGAATCCTGAAAGAAGCAAGAGAAAAGTGTTCCATCACATACAAAGGAAGCTTGATAAGACTGTGCAGATTTCTCAGCAGACACCATGGTGGCAAGAAGGAAGTGGTGTGATACATTTAAGATATTGAAAGAGAAAAACCACCAACCAAAAATTCTATATCCAGTGAAACTATCCTTAAAATATGAGGGAGAGCTTAAAATATTCTCTGACAAACAGAAAATGACAGTGTTTGTGAACAAGATACCTGCTCTACAGGAAACACTAAAGGAAGCACTACAGGCAGAAAGGAACAGATAGGAATGAGAAGTGTGGAACACAGTTTTCGGAGATGGTAGCACAGCAATGTAAGTATACTGAACAAAGATGACCGTGAATATGGTTGAAAGAGGAAGGTTAGGAGCATGTGGGACACCAGAAGGAAAGAGGAAAGATAAAGACAGGGACTGTATAACTTAGTGAAACCTAGGGTGCTCAATGATTGTGATAAAAGATACAAATATATTTTTACGTGAGGGAGAACAAATGAATGTCAATATTGCAAGGTGTTAAAAATAGGGTTGGATTGGGGGAAAATACAATCAATGCCAACTGGAGACTATGATTGACAAAAACATTGTATTATGCTTCCTTTAATGTAGCAAAGGCAATATATCAAAGCTAAATGCATATGGGGTGCAAGAGTCTGGGACTCTTGGCATTGGTGATGCTGTCTGACTCTTTATTCCATTTTGGTTTAATGCTATCTTTCCTTTTATCGCTTCCTAGCTGTCATGTTATTTTTTTCTTTCTCTTTTTTTTTCTTTCGTCTCTCTGCCTTCTTTGACTCTTCCTCCTTCTTTGTGGAAGAAATGAAGATGTCCTTATATAGATAGTGGTGATGGTGTTGAATACATAAATACGTGACTTTACAGGGAACCATCGATTGCTTACTTAGGACAGAATGTATGGTGTGTGAACAAAATCGTCTTAAAAAATGAGTTGACGAAGAAACCTTGAGAGCACTATGTTGAGTCATATAAGACAGACGCATAAGGACAAATATTGCAGGGTCTCACTGATATGAAGTAATTATAAAATATAAGCTCATAGACATGAAATATAAGTTATCAGGATATAGAACAGGGCTAAAGAATGGGGAGCAGTTGCTTATTATGAGCAGAATGTTCAACTAGGGTGAACTTAAACAGTTGGAAGTGGACAGAGGTGATGGTAGCATGTTGTGAGAATGACTAACAGTGCTGCATGGTGTGTGAAGGTGGTGGAAAGGGTAAGTTCAGAGTCACGTATGTCACCAGAAGGAAAGTTGGAGGTTAAAAGATGGGAATGTATAAAACAGTGAATCTTGGGGTGGACGATGTCCATGGTTAACTGTACAAATATTAGAAATCTCTCTCATGAACTAGAACAAATGTATGGCACTATAACTAGAAGTTAATAATAGAGGGGCATATAGGAAAAAAATATGTACCTATTGCAAACTATATACTACAGTTAGTAGTATTCTAACATTCTTTCATCAACAGTAATAAATGTACTATACCAAAACTATGAATCAATAATGGAGGGGTCGTGGTTTGGGGCATGGGAGGATTTGAGTTTCCTTTTATTGTCTTTATTTCTTTTCTGGAGTAATGAAAATGTTCTAATAATTGAAAAAAAAACTTAATTGTGTTGATGGATGCACAGCTGTATGATGGTACCATGGGCAACTGATTGTACACTTTGGATCTTTGGATACTTCGATGGTTTGTGTACAATCTCAGTTAAAAAAGAAAAAAAAAGAACATTGCCTTTTCTGGGGTACATAACAGATTCAAACCAGCACACCATCTTTATCTCTGGTAGTATGCTTTGTCTAAAATCATCTTTGTCTTACACTGATTTAGCCAGTGGTGGTTTCTTTTACATGGAGTTTTCATGGTAAATACGTTCCTATTCTTTTACTTTTAATGGAAGTTTCGTCTATTCAACCTTTAATTGGGTCTTATACTATGCCCCATCTGACAATCTGTCTTGTAATAATTGGGTGTATTAACGACCTGTAGTTTATGTAATTATTGATATACTTGGATATAGATCTACCATCTTACTAGTCATTTTATATTTCTTCCATCTGTTACTTGTTCCATTTTTCTTCTTTTTTTATACTTTTGGATTAAATGAATAAATTTTGTGTTTCCATTTTAGCTTCACCATTAGCTTACTATTTACACCTCCTTTCTTAGTCATTTTCCTAGGGTTTACAATACACATTTTAACTGTTTTGCAATGTATATTCAAATGTTATTCTATTTCATGTATAGTGTCAAAAATATAGAACAGTATAGATCCAATTTCTACCTTCCATTCTTTGTGCTATTATGTTGTTTTATTTTATAGATGTTATAAGCCCCTAATACACAGTTACTACTTTAGAAAGTCAGTTTTTTTAGTGTGACTAAAATTAGTAAAAATAATAAACAATGTTTTATAGAATAACCTTCATTTTTATCTTTTCTGAAGCACATTTCTTTGTGTAATCCTTATTTCTGCCTTGTATCATATTCCTTCTGCCTTAAGAACTTCATCATTCCTTGTAGTACGTCTCTACTAGCAAAGAAATCTCTCTGCTTTGTCTGTCTGAAAAAAGTCTTTAATTTTACCTTCATTATTGAACATTATGTTCACCAGGCATGGAATTCTGCATTGAAATTTTCATTACTGTATTACTTCAAAGAGGACACATTATCTTCATTCACATTCTCCAATTCTTTCCTTGTCTGTCAAGTTCACTTATAAACTTGTCAAAAGAGTTTTTCATCTGATACTGTACTCATTTTTCTCTAGAATTTCCATTTGACTCTTGTAGTTTCCATCTCTCTGCTGAAATTCTTCGGATGCTTATGCATGCTCTCTGTTTCCCATTAGATTCCTTAATGTATTAATCATAGTAATTTTTGAATCCTTGTCTCATTCTTCCAATAGCTGGTTCATCTCTGACTTTGATTCTATTGATTGCGTTTTCTCTTGGAAATGGATTGTTTTTGCTTTTCTGTTTCTTTCATAATTTTTTAAATTGAATATCAGACATGTTGTAGAACAGGGAAGACCAAGTTAAACAGGATTTATGCCTAGAAATAGGCAGGCCTCTTCTCAGGCAATCCACATGGGGAATTCAATCAATCTAGTCAGGAGTTGGGCTACAATTTGGAGTTTTGTTATTTTGGTTGTCTTCAGTGCTTAAAGTGCTTAACTGGATGCAAAATCCTCTATCTACTTATATCTACCTATCTACTTTGTGTTGAGATTGAGTTTGGGGGTTTCTGGAGAGTTATTTCTCAATGTTTATACTCTACCTTTAGCTTTCAGTTGTGCTTCATATAGGGGATCTCTCTCCAATGATTTTGCCACTCACCTAAGTGGCTGACTGCCATTGCTTCTTATTCCATGCTTGATAGTTTGGTGGTCTGGCAAGGAGAGTTCTCTAGATTCTGATCCAACCTCTGCCTTCAGTATGCATTGTAAGCCTGGTTTTTGGGGTGGGGGAGGCACTTTCTAAGTGTCCTTGGTCCTATTCCCCATGACAGCCAAATTCTATCTTGTATTTGTGGCAGGTCTTGTGTGGGAGAAAGGTTCTGCCCCATCTCCTAGTAGGAGACCTCTAATGGGGTTGTTAATACTGGACCTGAACTATTCCTTGCTGCTCCCCTAGAGATAGTTTTTTCTTCTTCTGTCATCTCTCCATTAACAATGGGGTCTTTGTGCCGTAACAGCATTTGCTTCCCCTTTGCCAGAGACTTAATTTTCGTCAAATACGGCATACCAGAGACTTCTGAGAGAAATCCAAGCAGAGGAGCAGGAGGACTCCATAGCTTTCCTGCAGTAGCACCTGGACCCCATGCCTGCACCACCAAAAGGGGCTCTCTCTGGTCTTGTGGCCTGCCTCCAATCTTTCTCTTGAGGACCATTGGAGATCTATGGAAAAGAGCCTGCAAGCTGTTGCTAAGTCCACTTGTGTTTGTGGATCATTTCTGTCACACTAATCCACACTTGGCCTTTAGCAATTTTTTCGAAATTTTACTGATTTCTTACTACCTACTGGTATGGAAGCCTCATATTCTTCTGGTGCTCAGTCTTGGGTTAGACAGTCCATGTTTCCTTTCTCTTGTTGGTGGGGGGTGGTGTGTCATCCTTGGATTTAAAGCTACTTTGTGGCCTTGTGATTGCAGCTCTTTAATAGGTTCAAGAAAATTTATAATTTTGTAGTTCATTTGGATATTTCTCTTCATTGGTGTATGAGTGGCACTCATTCACTTTTCCATATCCTAAGAAGATGTATAACCCAGAGACTCTACTTTTAACCACTATCTTACTGGTCCCAGGAAAGGTGTTGTTATTACATTCCTTTTATAGGAAAGAGTTTTTAAGTGAGAAATTCAGAGAAAAAAAGATAAATTTCAAAAAGTCAAATACTTACTAAGTGGCACAGACAGGATTTGAACACAAGTCTACAAGTAAGCCATAATGCTTCCCACATATTTGTATCACCTACAAATGCACATTTTAATTTTGGGATGGAAATCATGCCTAGTGATCTCACAAGTAGGCAAGGTTACAGGCCTGAATGTACATGTAATTGTGGGCTATTAGTGAAGATATCAGTACAGCCTGCTAAATCCCTATAGCATCACACTTGATTTGCCATTGCTACTTCGGATACTGGTGGATGCACTAGTAACTGCAAGCTATTAGCACTGTCATTATTGCTGCCTGGGATATCCCAAGAGGATGGCACTTGTCACCAGTTGCTAAAGCCAGAGCCTCCTCTCATGGAATGTGTTTGGTAAATAAAGTTCTAGACAGTCACTGATGATTCTATTTGCACAAAATTGTATCTGGAAAATACCACCAAAGGCAAAAGACCAGGGCATGCAGAGAGCAGGAATATTTAATGAATTTATTAAGGCAAGTGTGGCAAGCCCTGGCCTGAGCAAAACAGGCCTGCAGATCTTTGGTGCACAGCATCTGCATGACCTAGGCAGCTAAATGTTTAACCTATGGTCTTTCTAAGCCAGTAAAGAGAAAAAGGGTAAATTGACCTTAAAATGTAACTTTATGCAAGCAGGCAGGAAGTGAGCGCTCTTAGTCTCACAAAAAGAGCAAAATGTAATTGTTCAAGTGCTATTATAGTCCTTCCTGCACCACCCCCCAGGTCAAAGTAACCTGTTCCTGCATCTATGCTCCCCCAACCCTTAGGAAGGCCTTTGTCTTAAACCCTTATGAAAGGCTTTCTGCCCTTTTTGCATTGCTTGGTTGTCTTCCCTGTGAACACGATGCCTGCCTGGCCTGAGCCATCATGATCTCTCCAGGACTTCTCACCCTGTGAGTAAGCCCTGAATAAAAGTTCATGTATCAGAAAATGCTCATTGTCTTCTTTGGCCTTTGGACTGGCATGGCCCTCATGGGCTGCGACAGCAAGCTTGATAAAAAGCAATTGAAAACCTAGAAACATCATTCCCCCATGTCTGCCATCAGGTTATCTTCACTATAGGACCATTATAGGTATAACACAGAAAAAAATCACCTGGTCTGCCTATATAAGAATGACTTCAAACATTCAGCAAACATGCATTCAGCACTTACCATGTGGTAAGCCCTCTTCTGGATGCTGGAAACCAATACATACAGAAACGACAATCAAATAATTTACTAATTGAAGTGAAACCCAGAGTTCCCAAGACCCCCTGAATTTCACCCAAAGCCTTGGAGTTCTTTAAAGCTGCCAAATTATCCAGATCCTAGAATTGTGATACCAACCCTCTAAGTCTGTGGACCAATCCTGAGAGAAACCCTGTTCCTTTGCTTTCCTTAACACAGTTGAGCCAGACTGGCATTTTCAGAAGCAGTCCTTACTCAGAATTAAGGAAGGACCCAGAAGAAGTACATAAAAATAAGTCAGGAGGCAAAATCTAGCCAAGCTTGCAAAGCCTGTTTCTGATCCAAATATTGTCACCCTTCTAAGGGCTGAAACAACTTGGCAGACACCTGAGTTTGCCTCTACTCTCCCACTGCTCTGCTATCTCATTTATCTCTCACTACTGAGAGTAAATCAGCTGTTCACATTGTCATTTACTCAAAGATTTACAAGGAAACTGTGTTTCAATTTAGAATCTTCTCACCTAGTTTTGGTCTCCAGACTAAGAAGTAACTTTTTCCAGAGGCAGTTGGCAAGCCTGTTATTGAGGAAATCAAGGACACACTCAGCAACCATCTCCAAGCCCTCACCCCGCCCCCACCTTTCCCCCTCTTGTTTGTGTGCAGGTGTCTTTTATGTTTCCACTCTTGTTTGTTTGCATGCAGGTGTTTGGTATGTGTCCATTTGTGCTTGTTTGCATGCAGGTGTTCTGCATGTTTCTATTTTGCAAGAGACGGTTAAATCTTAATAAGCCCCAGCTGCTTGCAAGGCACAGAGGAGGCTCATTAGCAGCACCCCCTCCCTCTGAACTGTATAAAGGCTCAGTACTCAGTGCAGGTGCCCCCATCTCCATCAGGAAGAGAGGCATGTGGAGTTGCTATCCACTGAACCTGACCTGAGCAGTTGGCTTCCCCAGGGGACCGGTCAAGGTGGGATCTTTGTCCCTGCTTTTGTGGATACTTTGTGCTGTGCAAGCAATAAAGCATTAATTTGCTGGGATCCTCTGTTGTGCCTGACCCTGTGTTCCCATGATGCACTGTATAGCAACTTGCTCCACAACTGTGTTAACTGATAACAAATAATCACCATCATTGTAAATAATTGTATCTCCTTTCTCATTTATGGTAGCATATCTTGTGTTTTCTTCTTTTGATTTATAGATTTTCCAAAAGTGTCCATTTTAATTTTTTTCAACATGTCAATACTTGGGGTAGATTTTACTCTGTTTTAAATCCCATAATTTATATTGCTAAATTTAATAATAAATTTCAAATTCAAGAAATTAAAAATGCAACATCTCCAGGTCATTTGTTTTCATCCATTCTTCTTTAATGATGAAACTTCTCTGGGACTATTGATTTCCTCATGTGTACATCTTTGTTGGCATTCCATAATAATATTAATACTTCTTAAGTGCTTACTCTGAGCCAGACACTTTTCTAAATATTTTACATACATTTATTTAATCCACCCAGTACACTATTGAGTGGGTACTATGTAATTCACATTTTACTGATAAGGAATCTGAAGCATAAAGGCATTACATTTTTTTCATATTTACCCAAGATCACACAAGTAGTAGGTGACAGAGCCAGGATTAGAACTGAGGCAATCTCTCTGAAGAGCCTCTGACTATAATTTTAAAAGTAATCTATAACACTTCCTGTTTTTCCCTTTGTCCCAGGGAATATTCTGCCTGGGACTTGGTGCTTAATTCTGTACACATCAAGGTAAATAACAATATCCAGTTCCCTTGAATTTGTATAGACTCATTGCTTTTGTTCATAAGTCAATCAAATTTCAAAAATTAAATTGGTGAGGAATAATTGAAACAGTGTAAAGTTTATCTACTTGTAAATGAAGAGTATTGTTTTTAATTTGGTTGTTCATGCTGATTTTCATATTGTAACTTAAATGCTACTATATATTGACATACATAATTTGGAAATTTCATATATTTCTGCCCCAAAAAGATAATTTCCTTTCAAGTGTGATTACTTTGTGGAAATATTAACTTGAATACAAAATAGTAAAATATTGAGTTAAACAGACTTAAAACCCTCACTTCAAAAAGCATCCAAAATTGGAAAGGAAGAAGTAGACTATCCCTATTTGTAGATGATGTGATACTTTACAGAAAATCCAGATGAATCTACAAGAAAGCTATTATAAATAATAAATGAATTCAGCAAATTGGCAGGATACAAGATCAATGCCACAAAAAAAGAAAAAAAAAAACCCAGTGGTGTTTCTATGCACCAGCAATGAACAATTTGAAGAGGAAATCAAGAATGCAATCACACTTACAGTATCAATTAAAAGAATAAAATAGAAATAAATTTAACCATGGATGTAAAGGATGTATACAAAGAAAACTACAAATCATTGCTGACATAAATTAAAGAAACTTAAGTGGAAGGCTATCCAGTGTTCATGTGGTTCAGAAGACTTAATATCTTTTTGATGTCAATAATACCCAAAGTGATCTACAGATTCAACACAGTCTCAATCAAAATATCCACAGACTTCTTTGCAGAAAGGAAAAGCCAATCATGAAATTCAATTGAAAGGACAAGGGGCCCTGAAAAGCTAAAACTGTCTTGAAAAAAGAAGAAGATTGGAGAACCTGCTTTACCTGATTTCAAAATTTATTATGAAGCTACAGTAATGAAAACAGTGTGGTACTAGCACAAGGAAAAACTCAGACAAATGGAATGTAATTCAGAGTCCAGTAATAAATCCACAAATCTATGGCCAAATGATTTTTGTCAAGGGTCCCAAGTCCAGCCAATGGGCAAAGAATAGCCTTTTCAACAAACAGTTCTGGGAAAATTGGATATCCACATGAAAAAGAATGAAAATGGACATCTAACTCATACCATATACAAGAATTAACTCAAAATGGATCAACCACCTAAATAGAAGAGCTAAAATTATAAAATTTGTAGAAGAAAACATAGGCAAATATCTTCAAAACCTTGTATTAGAAAGTGGATTAATAGACTTTATACCAAAAGCACGAACAACAAAAGAAACAGTAGATATACTGGACTTCATCAAAATTAAAAACCTTTGTGCAAAGAACATTATCAAGAAAGTGAAAAGACAACCTACAGTATGGGAGAAAATAATTGGAAACCATGTATCTGATAAGGATTAATAGTCAAAATACATAAATAATTCCAGCAACTCAGTAAATGAAAGGACCAACAAAATCAAGAGGGAAAAAAATAATAAAAAGATGTGCAAAGGACTAGAATAGGCATTTCTCCAAAGAAGTTATACAAATGGCCAAGAAGCACATTAAAAGATGCACAATATCATTAGTCATTAGGGAAATGAGAATCAAAACCAGAGAGAGCTATGCCGTCACACCCACTAGAATGGCTATAATCAAATGAACAGAAAATAACAAGTGTTGATGAGGATGTGGGTAAATAGGAACCCCCATACATTTTTGTTGGCAATGTACAATGTAACTGTTGTGGTAAACACTTCAGCAGTTCCTCAAAAAGTTAAGCCAAGAATTACTGTATGACCCAGCAATTCCACATCTAGGTTTAAAAACCCAAAATAATTGAAAGCAGGTACTAGAACAGGTGTTTTTACAGCAATGTTCACAGAAGCATTATTCACAAAAACCAAAATGTGGAAGCAATTCAAATGTCCAACAGAAAATGCATGGATATACAAAATGTGGCATATATTAACAAAGGAGTATTATTCAGCCATGAAAAGGAATGAAATCTTGACACATGCTACAACATGGATGGGCCTTGAAGACTTCTTGTTGAGTGAAATAAGCCATACACAAAGGATCAGTATTGCATGGTTCCATTTATACGAAATAAATAGAATATGCAAATTCATAGAGAGAAAAAGTAGATTACAGGTTACCAGGGGTGGGGATGTGGAATGGGGAGTGAGTGTTTATTGGGTACAGAATTTCTGTTTGGAGTGATGGAAAGGTTTTGGTCATGGATGGTGGTGATGGTAGAATGACACTGTGAATGTAATTAATACCACTGAATTGAATAGTTGAAAGTCATTAAAATGGGAAATTGTGTCACATAAATGTTACCACAATAAACATTTTAAAACAAAATTAATCAATTTTTAAAATCCTCATTTGTCATCACTCTTCACCTCAGGATACATAATCCCCTTAAATATTCCCTGAACACCCCAGCACATACTTTTTGGCTTTATGTGGTTGTACCCAGTTTCTAGCCAAAATTCTGTCACATAATGGGCTTTCATAAATATGTTGGATGAATAAACAACTAAATTTCCAAAGCATACTGTCATGATTGGAAGTGGGAATGTATTTCTAGTCTTAATAGACATTCTGCTACTTGAGATTAACTTCCTATCAAATCTCCATCTCGGAAAATTATGAAACTAATGTTACAGTTTTATACAAGTAATAGATTCTTCAAATATAAGTAACTTTCAAAAGAAGCTAAATGAAGATTTTTGTGGCCAATGGCATTTGAAACATTTTTATGCTAAAGGTGGAAAGGAACCTACAGCTGAATATATAGATTTATAAATCGATTCCCATGGAATTTGGTAAAATACTTACAAACACTCAGCAAACATTAGGATTTATCTTCATGTGTGTGTACCAAGATATGCTGAGGTTCAAGGCTTGTATAACTTGCTCCTTTCCCTTAGCCTTGTTCTTTTAGGGAGCGTATATTTATGCACTATAGGATGGATAATGTGGATATTGTGCCTTTTTATGATAGTATGACTCAAGTCAACTTGTTCTAACATTACTGCTACCCAAAAATTAAACCTTCCCTACTTATTATCAAAATAAATAGTGACCTAAAAAGCAAATAATAAAAAACAAGAATAAAAATACAAGTAAAGAAAAACACCCATAATATCCCCCCATCATTCATTTACCTTTTTTGTCCTCATTTTTCTACTCATCTGTCCATATACTAGATAAAGAGAGAGTGAACAAGGCTTTCACAATCACACCGTCACACCATGTAAGCTACACAGTTACACAGTCATCTTCAAGAATCAAGGCTACTGGGCTTCAGTTCAACAGTTTCAGTTATTTCCTTCTAGCTATTCCAATACTCTAAAATTAAAAAGGGATATCTATACATTGCATAAGAATGCCCTCCAGAGTGACCTCTCAACTCCATTTGAAATCTCTCAGCCACTGAAACTATATTTTGCTTCATTTCTCTTCCCCTTTTGGTCAAGAAGATGTTCTCAATCCCATGATACCAGGGCCAGGCTCATACCTGGGAGTCATGTACACGTTGCCAGGGAGACTTACATCCCTGAGAGTCATGTCCCATATAGGGGGGGAGCGCAGTGAGTTTACCTGCTGCCCTACTGCTTACTTTTGTGCTTTACTTGGAAATCCCTGGTACCATCTAAAAACACATCTGCTACCCTTCTTGTCTTTACCATCATTTCACTATTTGCTTTATTCCAAGCCAATATTGAAAGGAAATTGAAAATAAGCATACTCAAAATTAGTTCAATACCTCATTCCCTTTTTTAATATCAGAAAGTGGACAAAACTAAAACATCAATCAATGCTAAGTCAATAACACTTGGAATAAAATGTTTTGTTTCTTGCTTCCCTAATCATCCTTCTTCTAATTGCTTTCTGAATGAAATCTGACTTTGAGGACCATGATGTGAACTTCACTTTGATTTTACCTTGAATCATATTGGAAACTCCACACATTTGGTTTGTCAGCTGTCACTACTTGAAAAATGTACTCTTGAAAGTGGCAGTCCTAAGTGATTGCCCCTAAACAAGGGCAGAGACTTTGTCTCAGTTCAGCCCAATGGACCAGCCTCTCACAGCCCCAAGCGATAAGTGGTCTATTTGGTTGCCAAAAGCTGCTGCAAATTACTGTTACCCAAAACTTTTTGGTGTCTGTTTCTTTCTTTCTATGTAGATAGTCATGCCTTATATTGAAACAATTTTGAATCGATACAGGTTTCTTGTTCCTGTTATAATATTGAATTTAAATCTCTATACTATATTTTATGAAAGCCTATTACACAGAACTTTTCTGAGCATTCCTCTAGTACCTTGCTCCATAACTATTCTGTATGCTAAAAAAAGTTCCCTATTTTCAGTACCACATTTATTATTCACATTCAAATAGGCACTGGGGAAAAGGTCAGAACTCTGGGTTAATCCGGGCCTCTGGGGGTACTGGCCTAGAACTCCCACACTCTGCATACAGTACACAGATCTGCCCTTTGACACCCTAACAAGAGATTGAAATATGCATACTAGGCTTTAGAAAATCAATGTTTTTCAAATATCATAGTAATAATTTATTCAGAAAGGAATCATTAATGGATATTAAAACTACTGGGTGAAAATCTGAATACTAAAATTAGTGAGTTGAAAGTTTGATAATTAAGATACTTCTATACACTTAGTTTATCTACCCACAAATTATGTGGTAGTGAAAAAGACAAAAGAGGAACTTCATCTTGGAAGAACTCAGCAAACACCAATTTAATCAAGTGATTCAAGTGAATTATCACTGACATTGGGGGAAACTGACACCATGTACCTACTGATAGGATGCCCTAAGAACAACAGCCGCATCTCTTCAAAGATGCCTGAATCTATCATAAGGAAGCATCAGACAAAGCCAAATCAAGAGACATTCTACAAAATAACTGGTCTTTGCTCTTCAAAAATGTCAATGCCATGAAATACAAATAAAGAATGGGGAACTGTTCCAGATGGAAGATTAAAGAAGCATAACAACTCAAGGTACAAGTGATCCTGGATTGGATCCTGAATGAAGAAATGAAACAATGAAGGTCATTATTTGGATATTTGATGACATTTGAGTATGGGCACTGAATTAGATGAGAGAACCCAAGGAATCTAAATTAAAGAAAATAAACCTGCATATTAGATGGGTGGTCATTTGGTCATCAATTTTCTAAACCTAAATAGTCAGTTAATCATTTGAAGCTGCTCTTTTCTCTCACAATAACTATACTTGTGTTAAATATTCAAAAATATTTTCAAACAGCTTTACTCTATATGCGCTTTGTTGCTCTGTTTTCATGACTCAGAGAAATATTCTAAATCTTAGTACTGGCAAGGTATAATAGAAAGAAATTTGGGAAGAATCTGGATTTCGGCCCCATTTGTGTCTCTTATTAGCTGCACTAAAAGACAAGTCACTTAATTTCTCAATTTCCTCATTTACAACTATCTCATAGTATAGTACTGAGGATCAGTGAGATAATGAATATGAACATGCTATAAAATCCATAAAGTGCTGTGCTCTAGTAAGAGACAGTTGAACTCATCTGTAATGACTAGATTTTCTAAGGTAAGGAGCTAATGCATAATATACCTTTATATTTCTGTCTGCTTTTAAAACAGCATATGGATTTATTTTTATGAAACAAGGGATTTTGAGTCAAGTTGTCAAGCTAGCACTGGCTTTATCCCCAAATCCAACCAAGAAAGCAACAAAGGAGAATTCAAGATGTTGGGACCTCCTTGTAGAGACATACAGAAAATGCTTGGGTCTCAGCAAAGATGGAGGGGAATGACTACTTGGAACTGGGGAGGGAAAAGGTCCCAGGTCGGGACTGCAGGCTACACTAGGTGATTCTGTCTCAACCTATTACTTTCTTCTACATTGCCTTGAGAGCTCCAAGGCAGAGGTATGATCAAGGTGGGCTAATTTAGGCTCAGAACTGGGAGGTACCTGCTCAATTGCACTTACAAATCTAGACCACGACTACTCAGAGCCCTCATAAAATGGAATATAATCAGAAAGAACAAACATACATACAAACACACATATACACACCCAACTATAAGAATGCCCAAGCCTGGGAACATGGATCTGTTCCTGCCATTTTAATGCAGGCAAATCATAAAGCAGAATGTCTCATATGGGAAAAACAAACAAAAACTCCAACAATATGCTGCTTTTAAAATATATGCGTAAAACAATTGTAAAAAAAGATTGGAAATAAAGTTATGAGAACTACATGAGGCATCTAGAAACCAAAACATTAATATCACACAGAATTGTGTTCTTTAAACACAGTGCAATTGAAGAAGTTTTTCACATGACCACTGATTTTTAGAACTGCCTCCCATTGAGAGGAGAGCTATAGTTCCCCTTCCCTTGAATCTGGACTGATTCATGATGGCTTCAACCAATAAAGCACCGTGGACCTCGCTCTATGTGTCTTCCAAGTCTAGGTCATGAAACTCAAGGTGTCTTGGAATACTTACTCTCTGGATGGCCCCTCATGGCACCCGGCTGCCATGCTGTGAGAAGCCTACACCAGACAGAGAGTCTACCTGCAGTTACCTTGGGACAGTACCTTGGACTAGTACCCAGATGAGCCCAGCCTTGAAGATACCAAAGCCAAAAGACGTAAGAATGATGAAGCCTTCAGATGATTGCAGGTCCAGCCATTTATTTGAGTCAAGCCCTGTCATTAATTTCTTCTAAACTCAGGTCCCAGACATTGCGGAGAAAAGACAAGCCATTCCTGCCAACCCCTATCTAAATTTCTTTCAAACAGCACCCTGGGATATAATAAGACGGTTGTGTTTTATGCAGTAATCTATAACTAGAACAAAACCCTTAGAAATAAATAGTTAAAGGAGAGACAAAACCCTATATGTCTTGAGAGGGGAAAGAATACTAAATAAACTATTAGATAAAGTCTAATATAAATGATGAAATACGTTGAGCTTGATATCAATGAGAAGTAGTAGCCACAAAAATTGTGGAATGCATCTAAAGCACAACTTAGAGGGGAATTTATAGATTTGAATACACTGATTAGGATATGTGGAAGAAGTAAAATAACCAGTCAACTAAAATTGAAAAAAGCAACAGTAAACTGAAAGGAATAAGAAGAGGTTAAAAAAAAAAAAAACACAATTAAAGGCAAAATAAATGAAATAGAAAATACAATATGAGAGAGAAAACAGAAGCTGATTCCCTGAAAACATGCATAAGAAATAAATTTCTATGCTAGGACTCATAAGTACAACCAAAGAGAAAGCAAAGAAGCAGTAAACAAAATGGAGATGACAAAGAAGTCTTGTGTGATTACATTGGGCCTACCCAATTGAGGATAGTCTACCTAAAAGCGTGTGCTGTCAACTACTGTGATTTTATCATACCCTTAGATCTTAAAAAGGTTTCTACAACCCTCTGCCTTTCTTACTTATGAGGCTGGGTACCCTATTTTACTTCTCTCTGTGGCATCTGTAACATCTAACACCGAGATTTGGACATTGTGCATACTCTAAATCTTCACTTGATACAGAGACAGTCTTGCCATGTACATTTTAATGGAAATTTTGTGGTAAACAAGACAACAAGTCTCTTTCCTCATGGAGTTCTCACAGTCTACAAAGGCAAAAAGACATTAAAATTAATAAATATTTATGAGTTTCTTTTAAGGCCTGGGTATCTGAACCAACTTGCTTTGCTTTATGAGTTGGTGGCCCATAAATGGAAAATACCAGTGAGTTTCCACATAGAACTCTCAAGATTTCCTAATAATATCTCCCAAGGAGGCCTAGCACACTCTGTTATGCACCTGACTGTTCTCTTCTGGCCTAATCTGTCCTTTTCCTCTGACCTCATGCCAGGTTGCTGATCCTCTTTCTGCTGTACTGTTGGATTAATATTTTTGGTCACCTGTTTAGCTCTTAATCTCAGCTTCAATCGTGGATGCTTCTTTTCAACTCACCCTCGTTTTCATTTCCTTTATGACAAGAGCTGGTTCTGACCCCAAACTATACCCAAATCAAACTCTGGAACCCTTCAAGTTGCAGGGTCTGGAGTTTTGTAGAGCATTTTGGACACTTAGGACAGAAATGCAAAGCTTTCATTTCTTTTATTTCATATTGCTTAATGAATTTGTTCCCTTCATAACCCTTCCATTTAATTAATTGAAAATAACCTGTAGTATAAGTCAAGGGCCCTAATTTGAAAGTATTGGAGGAGCTTGTGGACTCCTTCCTCCAGGTTCTCTAAACCCTGGTCCCATGTTTTTGTACCATCAAGAAGGAGGTGGTATGTCTGGACTAACCTAATTTCCTGCAGAGATGCCTCTATTGAACTCTGATTTGATGTGACACTCAGTTTTTCTGGAAAGTCTGTTTAAGAAATATCTCTATTGCAAACCTGATGTTAAGGTAATATGTCCTTCTTAGAATTCAGTGTCAAGAAAATAGCTCTTTTGGGTAGCTTAATTTTTTTTGTTGTTGCTTCCTTTCATCTGAAAATAAATAAAAAATATCCAGTGGATCCTCATTATTGTTTTGGCCACTAAATTGTTTGGTTTCTATTACTCTTTCATCCTAGATTACTCCTGATTCTCTCCCCTCTTTTTAAATAGTTTCTAACATGTATGTGCATTTTGTGTGTACTAGTTTTTCTGTTTTATTCATTTTAACTGTGCTTATCTGACATGTTTCCATATTAAAACTTGCCTTAAACCCTTTTAGATTGGGCAAGATATAATTCACTTACTTATAAGTAAGGGAAGTCTCTTAATTATCTCTGAAAGATGAGTTGTTGTCCCACTAAGCCCTGAGTTAAATATGCATAAATTCTTATAGAGTCCTTGTTTTCCCATAGGCCAAACTGACACCTGTTTCCACAAAGAAGTGGATGACAAAAAGTCCATACTCTACATATTTGATCTCAGGATGGAAATATATATATATTCATGATCTCAGTCTTAAATATTGAGCTTTGAAATAGTCTGGCCAATCTGTATGGCTCTATACAATGTAAACAAGAGGATTCAAATAAAATGATATGTAAGGCACTTGCTTCCAAATGGACCTACAACAAATGCCTAGATCTTTGCTCTTTTTTGAGCCTCATACCTGAAATGGCAGCCTTCACATTAGACTTGGCCTAAAACCTATCCTGAAACATTAGTCAGGGGTAAATGCAAATACTCCTAAGCTCAGCCTCCAGACTCCCTTGCTATTTTTCTGGAGATGAGTGGAATTATGATTTTTAGGCAATTATTATCTGAAGAGCCTCAATATTTAAAACAGGTTAAAGCAAAACTTGCCCAGTTGGAGTAGGAATAAGGGAAACTGAGCCCTTATTCTGATAGATCCCCGAATTCTGGCCCTCCCTGGTTTGTCCATCTTGTTCTGAAGGTCACTTGTTCTTAATGGATTCAGTACTCCTGAGTGGGAAAGATGTGTTTTAGACCTTAACACAGCACACAGGAATTAATATGTTCAGGCAGAGACTAATCATTTGAAAATGGGGAAATATGAAAACAGTTTAAACAACTTATTTAACCTGTCTGAATCTCTAAAATAAGTTAAATAATAGTAACTACTATAATAGTAATAATAGTAGGGTTAAATGAAATACTGTGTATTTTTTTTTTTAGCACAGAAGATGTTTAATAACTTGTAGAGGAAAAAAATAAGACAAAATTCTCCAATTTTTATCTTCTAAAGTAGCTAAAATCATTAAATTACAGATTTGCTACTAGTAACCTCTTAATCCATAAATATTTTTTCTGCAACATTATATCTAAGCGGATACATTCCTTGAGCTGAGAAAAGAGCTGTGATTTGGACTCATTGGATATTATTGAGTGTGTTTAACCACACTACAAAATTGTTTAAACTTGAATGAAACAAACACAATAATATAAACAGAAAATATTTCCACACTGTATTAAATAGCATTTCCAAAAGTATCAGTACTCTAAGTTCAGACCACATGGGACTTAAAAGCATTGGACAGAGATCCTTTAAATAGGATACCCTTTCAGGTCAATCAAGCTAGCAGGATATTTTGTACTATAGCAATACATCTTTATTTCAAATAAAAATAAAGGCTCCAGGTGGGGCCAATTGTCCTTGTTCATTTCCTCCATGATTAAAACTTAAGACTTATATTTTGCCAGGTATCCACAAGTTTATGCAAAATTCAAAATTACTTTGAAGATGACAGGCGTAAGTCTCCACATTATAAGGCAAACCTTCTCAGATTTCTAAATGTATATTCCCACAATTACAAGGAATTTTTCATTTGTGATAGTTCAGGTTTGCCCAGAAGTAGCCACATACCATTATCCTGTTTTCCTAGGCCCATTGGCCCAGAATGTAAGACAGGAGACAGTGACTGAGCATCCTCAGTCTCTGAGAGACATCCCTGGTTGTGTCATGCCCTACTCTTGCCTACTGCAAGACAGAGGGACAGAAGGCAATGTGTATCTAATTATCTGCCTCTCAATAAAATTTAAAGGGCTGACTGTATATAAATTGCAGGTAAATTGCACAGTTGGAAAATTGCAGTATTTGGACACTGGGTATTTTATACCTTACCAGATTTCCTTTGTGGATTTTAGAGAGCTGAAAGCCAAAGTTGTGTCTTACCCATTGCAGTTGTATAGTTGGCATTTTTAACCTCCTTCTTGGCTTCATTTTCTTATCACTACCTTTGTTTTTCTCTATTTTTAAACCTCACTCCTATGATATCTTTTTGCATTTTATTACATTCTTGTTAAATCTCTCTAAGAAATCAGACTATAAATTCATTAATTCACTTGGCAAATCACTTCACTTCGCTCTGATTCTTGGTTTCCCTATTTATAAAACAGAGGCAGTCAGGCTGCCCCTACTTAACTCAGAAAGAATCAAAGGCCTATCATGTGTTAAAAACTTGCTGCAAAGAAGCAAGACAGAGTTTGTTGCTCCCCTGAAAGTGCTCATCTTCTAGCCAGTGGTGTACAAGCAATGGGCAAGAAAGCAAATAGTTATACATTATCAGATGTGCTACAAAGAAAATGAAATACGATCTCCTGGCATAAGGAAATGATGATCAGGTTTCACTAATTTCCTTTCTCACTCAGACACCAGCACCTCTCCCCTCTCATCAATGTTGGGCTCTCACTTTGATGGTTTTCATGTTCTGGGGTAAGCCACCCTAGAAGTTTGCACTTTCTGACCATTCATGACCTGTGGTAGTTCTTATGATGCCAATGATATAGAAATGGCCAAACTTTCCATTTTCTAATCAAAGTTCTTCCTAGATGCATAACAGATAGTTTTCAAAAAGTTTTCTATTCTCCTATGACACATTTCTAAGGCAAGCTAGGATGTAGTCCTCAAGAGAGACAGAATTTTTTTTTTAATTTGTGTCAACCTAAATAGTCAATAAAATTTAAGAATTGAGCCTGTAGCCCTATCCTTAAATGACTACTTCACAAAGTAATAGGGATTTGACATTTCCTTTCTTGAGTTCAGATAAAACATCAAGGCTCTGGAGAACCTATGATGGTGGCTAGGTGAGACAGGGCAAAAAAACACCTCCGTGAAAAATACTAGATAAAAACCAGAAAGTGACCCAGAACACCATTTCCAGAGTAGCACCAGCCAGACAAGGTCTGCTAAATCTACAGTGACCATGCATTTGGTGAAACCAGGACTCTGCATTCTGAAACGAGTGAGTGAGTTGGCTGAAAGTCCCTCAGCCATGCTGCAGTGTGGGGAAATGGTGGGTTGGCATTTGGAGACAGGCTAGTTCTTTAAACAAAACAAAACAAAACAAAAAGCCCAGGAGCAGCTGCAGATACGATGGGAGTGAGCTGGGCTAATGCCTCACTGTCTGATGTGGAGGATACCCCTTCCCACACCCACTGCTGATTGTCTCAGGCCCAGGGGAGCAAAGGGGAGCCAAAAGGAGAAAAAGACATGTGATTTGCAGCTATCTCCCCAGTGGCCTGGGGACACTCCTGCCCAGGGCGGAACCCGCAGCACAGAGCTGCATGAAGAAACCCAGCATGACAGGGAGTCTTTCCTGCAGCACCACTCACATGCCACAATATTGGCCGTGGACAGTGGCCTTTAATAAACCCATGGCTGATTGTCCCGGAGCTGGGGGGGTAGAGCTGTGTGAAAAGGGGGAAATTAACGCGTCACATTCAGCCATCTTTACAGCAGGCTGGGAACACCCCTGCACAGCCCGGTGGCCCAGGGCTTCCCTGGCAGGCCAGTGCACACTAGTGACATGGCGCAGCCTTCCCTTGGCAGAAATCCTGGAAGAGCACAGCTGAGAAGGGGGACCCACTCGGAATTCTTAGGGACCCTGCACAAATACCAAGGACTTGTGGGTCAGCGGCAGAGACTATCTGTGGCAAGAGAAATGAAGGCTTAGGCTCTTGCAACAGCCTTAAGTCTCCGGGAACCCCTGGAGGTTTGACTGTTAAAGCTGCCCTGCCTCCCTAACCACCCAGACACATGCCCCACATACAGGGCAGACAGCACCAACAACACACCCAAACTTAGTGCACCAACTGAACCCCACAAGAATCACATCCCCACACACCACAAAGTTGGGGAGAACAGGTGACTCATGGACGCCATCTGCTGGTTAGTAAGAGAAAGTGTACACCACCAAGCTGCAGTTCTGACAAATTAGAGATCAAGTAAAGCAAATGCCATGAGGCCAAAAACAACAGAAAATCTTAAAGCATATGATAAAACCAAATGATATGGAGAACCCAAACCCAAACACCCAAATCAAAAGATCAGAAGACACACAGTACTTGACACAATTAATCAAAGAACTGCAGACGGGCAGTGAGAGTACGGCACAAGATATAAAGGACATGAAGAAGAGCATGGCACAAGATATAAAGGACATAAAGAAGATCCTAGAAGAGCATAAAGAAGAAATTGCAAGAGTAAATAAAAAAAATTGAAGATCTTATGGAAATAAAAGAAACTGTAGGCCAAATTGAAAAGACTCTAGATACTCACAACACAAGATTAGAGGAAGTTGAACAACAACTCAGCCTCCTCAAGCACCACAGAACAGAAAATGAAAGAACAAAAGAAAGAATGGGGAAAAAAGTTGAAAAAATTGAAATGGATCTCAGGGATATGATAGATAAAATAAAACATCCAAATTTAAGACTCATTGGTGTCCCAGAAGGGGAAGAAAAGGGTAAAGGTCTAGAAAGAGTATTCAAAGAAATTGTTGGGGAAAACTTCTCAAACCTTCTATGCAATATAAATACACAAAGCATAAATGCTCAGAGAACTCCAAATAGAATAAATCCAAATAAACCCACTCCGAGACATATTCTGATCAGACTGTCAAATACTGAAGAGAAGGAGCAAGTTCTGAAAGCAGCAAGAGAAAAGCAATTCACCACATACAAAGGAAACAACATAAGACTAAGTAATAAACACTCAGCGGTCTCCATGGAAGTGAGAAGGCAGTGGCATGACATACTTAAAATTCTGAGAGAGAAAAATTTCCAACCAAGAATACTTTATCCAGCAAAACTCTCCTTCAAATTTGAGGGAGAGCTTAAATTTTTCACAGACAGACAAATGCTGAGAGACTTTGCCAATAAAAGACCTGCCCTACTTCAGATACTAAAGGGAGCCCTACTGACAGAGAAATAGAGAAAGGAGAAAGAGATATAGAGAATTTTAACAGACATATATAGAACCTTACATCCCAAATCACCAGGACACACATTTTTCTCTAGTGATCATGGATCTTTCTCCAGAATTGACCATATGTTGGCACATAAAACAAGCCTCAATAAATTAAAAAAAAAAAAAAACAATTGAATACATTCAAAGTACATTCTCTGACCACAATGGAATACAAATAGAAGTCAGTAATTTTTGATTTATAACTTCACTATTTACTTCCTACATGATATAAAATACACAAACTCTAACAACAAATCAGTGCTTTTGGACTCAGTGTAAAATATGTAATTTTTGACAAGAACTATATAAAGGTGAGGGAATGGAGGAGTATAGGAACATAGTTTACATGTCCTATTGAAGTTAAATTGGTATCAAAGAAAAACAAGATTGTTATGGATTATAGAGGTTAATTTTAAGCCCCCCAGTAAACACAAAGAAAGTATCAGAGAATATGACCATAGAGATGAATAGTAGAGTATGGGTTATGAGAAGTGGGGGAAGGGGCAATGGGGAGTTAAGAAATGAGAGTAGGGTTTCTGTTTGGGGTGAAGGGAAATTTCTAGTAATGGATGGTGGGAAAGAGCATTACAACATTCTAAATGTGATTAATCCCAGTAATGGAATGCCAGGGAGGGGTGGAATAGGAAGATTTAGGCTATATATATCTTTCCACAGTTGAAAAAAAAAATAAGACAGTCTAAATAAATGGCAATTGAATGCCAAGGATGATCCTGGATGGGATCTGAGGATGGAGGAGAGGAGGCTCAAAGGGACACAGATGGGACACAAGAAAAAAAAAAGGAAATACAGAATGTAAGCTTTATATCAATGTTGAATTTCTTGAAGGCTATATATATCTTTCCACAGTTGAAAAAAAAATAAGACAGTCTAAATAGATGGCAATTGAATGCCAAGGATGATCCTGGATGGGATCTGAGGATGGAGGAGAGGAGGCTCAAAGGGACACAGATGGGACACAAGAAAAAAAAAAGGAAATACAGAATGTAAGCTTTATATCAATGTTGAATTTCTTGAAGGCTATATATATCTTTCCACAGTTGAAAAAAAAAATAAGACAGTCTAAATAGATGGCAATTGAATGTCAAGGATGATCCTGGATGGGATCTGAGGATGGAGGAGAGGAGGCTCAAAGAGACGCAGATGGGACACAAGAAAAAAAAAAGGAAATATAGAATGTTGAATTTCTTGAACTTCTTAGTTGCGTTTAATGAGATTGCATAAAATAACGTTCTTGTCCATGGGAAAGGTATATGTGAATTATATTGTTTGTTGAAAGATATGTGCAACTTGCTCTCATATGTTCAGAGGACAGAGCAATAGATGATGGGTGTTAGGGAGGGAGGGAGGGAGGGAGGGAAAGAAAGAGACAGTGGTGTGACAGGATCTTAAAGGTGATGGATCGGGGGAGGGTGAGGGGGGTCAGGGTATGATGGAGTGCTATGTATGGGGTTTGTATTGTTTTTGCAACTGTCCCTGTAAGATTGAATTTATTTAAAAATAAAATTTATTAAAAAAAAAGTCATGGCTCTTGTTCTGGCATCACTTTCTATAATGTGGGTTTGTTTGGGTCACTCATGTAACATTGTATTTTATATAAAGCTGAAGGAATATGATTGTGGTGGGCCTCTTCCTTGCCCTCCCTCTCTGCATTTCCCACAACTCTAAGAAATATACCTAGCCCAGTTCCTCTTACAAAGATGTTTCTGAGTAAATCTGAATTACATGTTGGAAACATATACCAAATGTCCCCTCAGAATTTCCATTTGAAATACAGAACAGGTCTTTGAGTCACCTAGAACATAACCGTTGGATGCCCACCTCATCCATTTAGTTAAAGGATCAAATTTCTGGGTCATCTTCCCCAGGACACCAGTTTTGGATATCATTTCTAATTCCACTGGGATACATGGACAATTATATTATCTGTAACAAGATTCTAATATTCTTGGCTCTTTATGCTGGAGAAACTACCCATCATCCTTCTCTATTGTACATCCCCAGCATGATGCGGATGGTGACCACCAAGTGGCCGAGTTTGCAGAACACTGGATGACCAGCAGCCAAAAGACAGGAAGATGAACAATGTACCTCCTGAGTGAATTCCAATCACATAAACCTAGAATAAGAACGCAAACAGAATACAAGAGTGTACAAAGGAAATATACAACAGCAGAAGGTACTCTGATAATTATATTCCAACTTGTTGGGAAGATAGGCATTGTCTCCCCAGTGATCCTACCACTCAGTACTAATAAAATAGTTGGAGCAGTAAGCACTCCCCAGGCAGCCCACAGTAGAGCATGCTTTATGTCAATCCTTGCTGTCTTTTTTGTTCATTAAACTTCAGGAAACAAATACAAAGACATAAAGCTTTTGGATAGCTTCCCACTTTGCAATTTGCAATCTATATGTTTCAATCACCTCCCTCTATGTGTCTATATCAGCTGATAACTAGTGCAATGAATGAAAGCAGATGAAATAACAAATCAAGAAAAAGAACCCAATATAACTCTTGGCATTTGCTTTGGGCTGCCCGTACTCTGGGCTATGGCATATGGCATCCTTTGTGCCTGTGTATTTTTTAACTCCTTAAGGAGCGCCAACAAAACTTTGGTGGACAACAAAACACCAGGAATTGAGTGAAGCTTGCATCAATCGCTGCTTTACTTGATGCATAATGCACGTTTGAAGGCATGCAAAGACTCTTCTTGTTTTTGCTTTAATCCTAAAGCAAAGTAGTGATTGAAATTGCCCACCTTTCTGGTTATAACTATAAAATCGACAGCCCAGGGAGGAACAGTTTTATTCGTCAACTGCATTACTAAAAGATCTAAGAAAAATATTAAGAACAAGTACTTTTTCATACTCATAAAAAGGCAGTGAAGAAAACTACAAAATCACTTTCTATTTCTTGCCAAGGGCAAGAAAATATAAGCATAACGAGCAAGCCAACCACAAACAGCATGGATATCACTACATATTCTTCATGTTTATGCATCATGTAATGAAAAAGGCTTTCCAGAAATATAAACTGTAACTACATCTCAGAAAAAAATAGAAATGAGAAAAAAGCTAAGGTATTGTTTTGGATAGGAATCTCACAATTTCCCATGCTTTTATCTTATCTTCCCTCCTATCAAAGGTGAAAAACCACAGAAGGAGAAACAATAAAGCTCTTTGAAGGATTCTAGTGGCTTTAAAAGGTAAGATTTCTTAATGGCAGTGTTGAAATAATGTTAATAAGCTAGGTACCGTGAGGTAGGTTAGCTCAGGGGTAGGTCAAACTTTCCCAGAGCAATAGAAATTGAGTGACACAGAGCTGGAAATATTCTGGCTATTAGGACACTGCAGTTGGCGTTTAAAAAAACAAAAAGAAGCAATTTCAAGGGGAAATACAGTTTTTTTGCAGGTAATTTATAAAACATAAAAGTGAGGATTCTGTCTCTTTGATGTGTAAGTTTTAGCAGCCTTTTTAAGCTTAAAGGTAAATTAAAGTGCAGCATAATGAGTGTGAGGTCATAAACCATAAAAGCCATAAATTTCTAGATAAAGCAAACCCCCCACCCCCCAACTATAAGTGCATCTTAAAGTGCACCTGCACATTCCTAAGAACTATAGCAATCTGTACTAGAACCACTCCTGCTACCTAACAGTAACTTGCAGATCTTGCAGATTGCAACTTGGCTTGGTGCCGTCCTTGTTTTGCCCTATATAAATCCCTGTAACCCAGCCCTGGGGGAGAGCTACTCTGAACATCCTGCATCTGCCCAGCTCAGCTTCCCGATCTGTAAGTTCCCTAACAAACTTAATATTTGGCTATATGGAGTGGCCTGCTTCTTTTTTTTTCGGTCTTAAGTGCCCATCAAACTTTGATGAAATCTATTCTGTAGGTTCATCACCAGAAAATGAGCTAATCAGCATTTTTAAACCAGATTAGCAATATAGAATTTATGTGTCCTTCAGAGATTACTGATAAGTACTTTCAATGCGTTCCTAATAGTTGTGGTCAAAATATATTCTGGCAATTGACTTGCTATTCTTCACATAACTTTGGATATCTATATCATACAGTAGATAAATTTCTATCTTGATTTTGAAAAAACAAATGTGGTTGTCATTTAGAAATAAATGGTCTTCTGTTCTCCCACCTTCTCAACACTTATTTAAATTTTTAGAAGACTCTCAAAGAATATTAGCTCTGTTACCATCCCATGCCTTTATCCTTGTATCAACCTCCAAGACTGAAGGATGGCAAAGGAAAAAACATTCAAGTGGGTTATTTTTCCCATTGGGCTACTGTAAGGGCAAATAAAATTTAAAATAATAATAAAGGGCTTAATTCACCTGGTTGAACATTATAGTAGAGACTTCATTCTTCTTCTCAACTCTATTTTCATTTACCTTAAAAAACTTGTAAGGTTTTTTTCTCTATCCCCGTTGAAATGTATATAAATCTTTACTTTAAAGGTTAAATAAGCCTCTTGTAAATTTCACCACCCAAGAATATCTGCTCAAGGAAAGAAGTCATTTCTTTGAAATGTAATCAAAGAAAACGTCATCCCAATTTCCCTGTTTCCTAGGACAAGATTAGTCCAACTTCCAAGGGGTTCCTGACTCCAAATTGAACACCTACCCCTGAAATGTCTTGAGAATCTGTATATAATGGGTTATATCCTCTTGGTCACATATAAAGGGTGAGCCCTCTTTCTGTCTTTGCAATCTCTTTGCAGATTGCCTGTTGATGCATCACATTCTGGTTTAATGCTTGTTCCATAATAAAACTGTATTTCTTTCTCTTCTACCTTTTCTGGAGAGATTTTCTGGGTTAGGAGAAGACTTTGTTTTTCATTGTATTTCTCCAACACAATAAAAAATCCATCAGTATTCACTGGAAAAAAATGTGTATACCTTTATATAGTTAAATCTTAACTACTTATCACTTGCTAGTCACTGACCTGAATTATTTACTCATCTACTCTTAATTTAATCCTCACAACAAACCCATGAGGTAGGTGTTTCTCCCCATATTACAGAAGATAAAACTGAGTCACAGAAAGGTTAAGACATTTGTGCTGTACGGAAATTAAATGGAGAGGTGTAAGAACCCAGGGCCCGGGGCCTGCCCCCTCATCCATTACTGAGATCCATGCAGCCACCTACATGACCAGGCAACAGGCCCCTCCCTTCAGGGGGAAATCATTAAAATTCCCCTCCCCTAATCACTGTTAGTAACCAAATCTCACGAAATCCTTTTATAACCAAATCTTGCGAGAAACTCCGTTGTCACAAACCTTTATAAACACCCCCTCCTCGGCACTCCTCTCTGCGGAATGGTGGAATGCTGACTTCACTCTCCTGACCCACCACCATCAGGAAAAATAGTTGTGCCGGTTTGAATGTATTATGTCCCCCAAATGCGATTATCATTGTGGTCTTGTGGGACAGACATTTTGGTGCTGGTTAGATTTGCTTGGAATGTGCCCCACCCAGCTGTGGGTGGTGACTTGGGTGGGATACTCCTATGGAGGTGAGACCCCACCCATTCAGGTTGGGCCTTGATCAGAGGAGCCATATAAAACATGCTGACACAAAGAGAAGGAACTCAGTGCAGCTGTGAGTGACGTCTTAAGAGGAGCAAGCTTGCTAGAGAGGAACATCCCGGGAGAAAGCCATTTTGAAACCAGAACTTTGGAGCAGACGCCAGCCATGTGCCTTCCCAGCTAACAGAGGTTTTCCGGACGCCATTGGCCATCTCCAGTGAAGGTACCCGATTACTGATGTGTTACCTTGGACGTTTTGTGGCCTTAAGACTGTAACTGTGTAGTGAAATAAACCCCCATTTTATAAAAGCCTATCCATCTCTGGTGTTTTGCATTCTGCAGCATTAGCAAACTAGAACAGATTTTGGTACCAGAGAAGTGGGGTGCTTTTGCTGCTGAGTTTGCAAATATCAAACATGTTGGAACGGCTTTTTAAGTGGATAAGGGGAAGATTCTGGAAGAATTGTGAGGAGCTTGATAGAAAAGGCCAAAATTGCTTTAAAGAGACTGTTTGTGGAAATATGGACTCTAAAGATACTTCGGATGAGGCCTTGAACAGAGATGATCAATGTGTTGTTGTGAACTGGAAGAAAGGCGATCCTTGTTTTAAAGTGGCAGAGAATTTGGCAAAATTGAGTCCTGGTGTCAGATGGAAGGAAGAATCTGGAAGCAACAACCTGGAATACTTAGCTGAGGAGATCTCCAGACTACGTGTGGAGGACATATCCTGGCTTCTCCTTGCAGCTTATAGTAAAATGTGAGCAGAGAGAGATAAACTTAGAACTGAACTCTTGAGTTCAAAGAAACCAGAAGTTGATGGCTTGGAAAATTACAGGCTTCCAGGGGGTGGAATCCCAGAAGCTACAGCCCAATGTGAGGATGTAACCAAACATGGAACCCAGCCACCATTTCATTACAAGCCAAGATTGGAAAAGGAGTTAAGCAGAAAGGATTTGTGGAAAGTCCTATTGTCTGATGGCTTTGACCCTTGCGTGCTTCATGCAAAGCCAACAGAATTTTTGTGAGATCTTTATAGACGGAGCCATTGCCGGTCTGGACTGGAGGAGACAGACAAGGAAAAAATTAAAGGAAAAATCTCTTCAAAGACAGAACCATGGAGGTTGAGGTCTGGAGTCAGGAGGTCTGGGGCTGGGAGAGCGGAGCAGCCCACATCCATGGAAAGGGTGAGTTTGACCTGGAGGTCGAGGGTGGGCTTTCCACCTCGATGCTCTGGAAGAGTTTTGCCACCTCAGGTCCCAAAGAGGGTGGAGCACATTTCCAGGGAATTGAGGAGAGCCTGGCTGCCACCACACTGTTCTGAAGGGGTTGAGCGTGTGCCCCGGAGATGGAAGGGAATCCGGGAGCTGCCCCGATGTTTGAGGAGGGTGGGGCCGAGAAGGTGGTCTCCCCAATGTGTGGAAATGTTGGAGCACTCACCTAAGCCTTTGGAGAGGAAAGGGCTGCCAGAAAGGCCCTTGGGAAGGGTTAGACTCCCGCTCTCTCAAGCCCCAAGGATGCAACGTCATTCTGTTAATGACTCTCAGACTTTGAAATCTAATGGAGTTTGTCCTGTGGGTTTTAGGAACTGTTTTGGTCCTGTTAACCCTGTTTTCCTTACTGTTTCTCCTTATGGCAATGGGAATGTTTATCCTATGAATGTCCCTCCTTTGTATACTGGAAGCATATAACTTGTTCGAAGTCCACAGATCCAAGCTAAAGGAAAAGTATGCCTTAGGACTGACCACGCCTATATTTGATTTTGATGGGATTTTGTACTTAACTTTTGTTACTGAAATGGTTTAAGTTTTTATGATATTGTGATGAAATGAATGTATTTTGTATTTGGAAAGATAATGTCATTTTGGGGTCCAGGGGGTGGAATGTGCCAGTTTGAATCTATTGTGTCCCCCAAATGCGATTATCATTGTGGTCTTGTGGGACAGACATTTTGGTGCTGGTTAGATTTGCTTGGAATGTGCCCCACCCAGCTGTGGGTGGTGACTTGGGTGGGATACTCCTATGGAGGTGTGACCCCACCCATTCAGGGTGGGCCTTGATCAGTGGAGCCATATAAATGAGCTGACTCAAACAGAAGGAACTCAGTGCAGCTGGGAGTGACATTTTGAAGAGGAGCAAGCTTGCTAGAGAGGAACATCCCGGGAGAAAGCCATTTTGAAACCAGAACTTTGGAGCAGACGCCAGCCATGTGCCTTCCCAGCTAACAGAGGTTTTCTGGATGCCATTGGCCATCTCCAGTGAAGGTACCCAATTACTGATGTGTTACTTTGGACGTTTTGTGGCCTTAAGACTGTAACTGTGTAGTGAAATAAACCCCCATTTTATAAAAGCCTATCCATCTCTGGTGTTTTGCATTCTGCAGCATTAGCAAACTAGAACAATAGTCAATAGTCTCCTGCGTCTAAGTCCCTAATTAAACTTGTGGGTAACTCTGCACCAGGTGTGTTCTTTGGTCTGGGGGCTAATCTGGGTTGGAAAAAGGGCGGGGCGGGGGGACTGTGCTGTGAAAGGCTGAAACGTTACAGTCTCTTGGAATTACAAACCTAGGCACAAAGACCATTAGTATAAAAGAAAGAAATCATCTTCATACGTATAAAATAAGTTATTCCAGTCCAATTTAGATAATTGCCCAGATCATTCAGGGATATGTGTGTATGTGTGTGTGTATGTGTGTGTATACACACACACAGAGATCCTTTTATTAAAGCAAGGATGATTGGCTTGCATAGGTATGAATCAAATTCTCCAGTGCAAGTGCTGGAGAAAGGCCAAAATTTGCCTCTAACATTAAAATGACCTAAAAGGGTTGGAGACCAGTCTAACAAAGGCACTGTTGATGTTTTTGAAAAGACAAATGTTAGTTGTTCAAGACTTTTGAGAGCACTGTAGGACATTTAGCCTCCCTGGCAACTGCGTTCTAAATGGTTGTAGCACTCCCTGCCACCCTATTCTTTTTGACAACCACAATTCCTCCACACATTTCCAAATCCCTTAAGTTTAGGAGTAATGAGTTACAGGATGTAAAGTGTCTACCATCTTCCCTTTAGAAGCAAGTGACCAGTTACTTTACTGTAGATCATATTCTCAGTGCTGACTTGATTTTTCTTATTATAATGTTACTTGAATGTGTACCAACATTATACCAGGTACAGACTTGTTCTTATAATCTCACAGTAGTATAAAACAAAATAAAAATTCAAATTAAATACAAACAAAATCATAATACTGATAAAATGCAGGTTTAGAAGATGAATTTAATGTGATAGATGATGTTCTTCAGAAATGAAAGCACTGCACAAAACATGAATATGGCACCAGGTCCATTTTGGGGGGGGGGCGGCGGGGAGGGTGTCTGTTTACCTGTAACACTAAGTGCTGTGTGAGACTGAATTCTTCCCACCACTTTCCTACTTCCAAGCTATTGGAAACTTCTAATGTGTACAACATGCCATGATAGCATTTGGCCTTCACTTAGTGCAAATGCATCACTTTGTTATAAAGCCCACACCTAACTTTTCTTCAATAGTTCAAGGACAAATAATAGCACTTGGTGCCAAACACAATTACAGTGCTAAACATAGGCACCGACTTTATGTTGCAATATTCAATTAAAATGTCATTAATTAGGAAATTCAGAGGTCTGCAAATTCCCTACAAAGTTTTCACAGATTCACTCTCTTTGTTAATGGAATTTTCTGATAATCGTTTACTTCTTTCTGTTATTTGCCCCCTGTATATACAGCCTAAAATACAAATTAGATCTCTGTAGCAATATATTTCAAGGTTTCCATTTATAGAACGATGAATGCTAAAAAAAAAATCTAAATGAGCTCCTTAATGCTAAGGCCATGTTCTATCCAAGTATTACATTCTATTGTAGTCTTTTTCACCAAACTCATGGATACCTGATAGTAATAGGCATTCTTTGTCTCTTTGCATACACACTTTAGAATTTTGCAAACAGAAGTGCACACAAAAATTGGGTTTCTGCAAAGTGCCATCCCCTGCTTGCTCCTACCTCATTCCTATCTAAAGTATTATGGTTTTCAGAGATGTTTATGGTTCTAGAAAAAGGTTTAGGGACTGACTCAGCATATTTTATGCATGATCTTCGGAGACAAAATTTTGTGCTTTTCTGCCATAGAACAGCGAGCACTTTCAAAGAATTCTAGTTTTTTTTCTGAATGTTAGTTAATGTTACATTAAAAAAAAAATCTCTGCCAGCAATTAAGCTAAGCAGTATTAAGAAAAACAATTAAGACCTTTATTATAGGACTTTCCGGAGTTAGTGTGCTAAAGTATATCGTGCATCCTCAAGGGGAGAAATCAGAATGTAGTATTTCCCCAATTTTTTATCATAACAACTTTATGAATATTTATATCAGTATATTTTTCATCGTATACTTCAAATATCATAGTTCTAAAGCAAAGCTCATATAGCATAACAAAGGAAAAATGATTTTGCAGAGAGATTTTTTGGCACCGTCACTTATAAACTATATGATTTGGGGTGAGTAGCTTAACTTCTTGTAGCCTTATTTTCTACATATGAAAATATGGTTAATGATGTGAATTATCTAATAAGGTTGTTAGGCAGATTAAAACATAGTATGTACAATAACAATCAATGTTAGCTACCACTATTTCTCATAGGCAGTATTATTGCCTGTTTTTCCCTTTACTGTGGCACTAATTCATTTGTATAATTGTGAAAGTTCACCAAAAACTATTAAGAAATACCCCAGTGGAAATAAACATTCATTCATTCCTTCAACAAAGAATTATTGAAAACTGACTATGCATTAGTCACTGCATTAATTTATGGAGATGGAGAGATGGGAATGACACAGAGTCACTTATCCTTGAAATGCTCACAGCTTCATTATGGGATAGAACCATGAAAACAAATCAGAATGCAGTGAAGTACACAAAGTTCCATAAGATGAAATGTGCAAATCCCATACAGTGGGAGCCACAATAAAAGATCTGGGAGAAAGGAGAGGCAGACATGGCTTCTTGAAGGAAATGATGTATGACTTAAAATCGGAAGGATGCCAGAGGTGGGAAGTTGGGCAAGTGGGACAGAGAGGGCATTCCAGACTCAGGAAACCCCATACAGGCATGAAACTGCATCATGTCTCCTAGAAATTTCAGTTTGACATTTCTATAGCACAAAGTATAAGGACAACCATGCAGATGGGACTGCAGATAACACCACCCTTATATTATTAATATGTGTGTACCAGTTTGGATGTATCATGTCCCCCAAAACACCATGTTCTTTGATGCAATCTTGTGGGGGCAGACATATTAGTGTTGATTAGGTTGCAATCTTTGGATTAGGCTATTTCCATGAAGATGTGACCCACCCAACTATGGGTAATAACTTTGATTCGGTTATCTACATGGAAGTGTGGGCCCACCCATTCAGGGTGGGTCTTCATTGAATCACTGGAGTCCTATAAAAGTGTTCACAGACAGAAGGAGAAACTGCAGCTTACAGAGACGTTTTGGAGACAGCCATTGAAAGCAGACTTTTGCTAGCACAGAGTTTGCTCCAGAGAATCTAAAAGAGGACAAAATATCCCAAGAGTAACATTTTGGAGAACACCATTTTGAAATACAACCTGGGAGCAAGCAGACGCCAGCCATGAGCCTTCCCAGCTAACAGTCTTCCGGATACCAATGGCCTTTCTCCAGTGAAGATACCCTATTGTTGATGCCTTACCTTGGACACTTTATGGCCTTAAGACTGCAGTTTTGTAACCCAATAAACCCCCTTTTTAAAAGCCAATCCATTTCTGGTGTTTTGCAAAATGGCTGCATTAGCAAACTGGAACAATGTGCAATCAAATTAAAATGTTACCTTGTGTTTTAGTTTCCCAGGCTGCTTAAAGCAGATACCATGAAATGGGTTGACTGAAACAATGGGAATTTATTGGCTTACAGTTTGAGGCCGAAAAAATATCCAAATCAAGGAATCATCAAGGCCATGCTTTCTTTCTGAAGACTGGCTGCCAGTGATCCTGGACTACTCTGCCACATGGCAAGGCACATGACATCATCTGCTGGTCTCTCCCTTCTCTTCTGGGTTTCATTGATTTCAGCATCTTGCTTCCCTGGCTTTCTCTCTGTGTGTCTGAATTTATTCCATTTATAAAGGATTCCAGTAATAGGATTAAAACCCATCCTGAATAAGGTGGGTTACACCTTCACTGAAGTCACTTCATCAAAAGGTCTTACTTATAATGGATTCACACCCACAGGAATGGATTCAATTTAAGGACATGTTTTTCTGGGGTACCTACAGATTCAAACCACCACACCTTGCTTTGCATTTCATTTTAAATTTTCATTCTCAGTTTGTGAGTTTGTTAATTCTTATGTCAACTTTGAAGCTAAAACAATGAAATCTAACTTTTAGTAAGTACTTACCATGTGCCAGACATTTAATTCTCAAAACAATTCTTAGATAGATATTAGTAGCACCAATTTACAGATAGGAAAACCAAGCCAGGAAGTTGTTAAATGGCTTTTCCAAGGTCATACAGCAGCTAGTTAATGGCAGATTCAAGATGGGCTCCAGGCCCTATGCTCTTATCACCATAACATTCCCTTTCCTTCCTCCTCCTCCTCTCTCTCTATTACTGTTCTTTACTCTTCCTATTCCCTCTACCAGAAAGTGACATGCTTATTTTAACATGCTGTCGCAATTTTTTTCTCTTTCCATTGTAGCACTTATCCAACTTGTAATTATTTTGTTTCTGTTCTCATTTTTATTCTTGTTACATCACCCCTACTAAGTTCCATGCCTCTCTTGTTCACTACTGAATCCCAAGGCCTAGCATTATGTCTACCATAGAGTAGACATTCAATAAAATGTAAATATAAAATTTCCATTTTAAATAGAAAGCAATTGGGTTTCAGAAAAATTTGAGCTTTTTGCCCAAGATTTGATAATTCAAGATTACTAAAGGCATAATTTGAATTCTTTTTCTCTAAACAGAAAGTACCTTTTCTACTATAACACATAGTTGACTTTTGGGCTAGACTTTTGGAGGGAAGTGTTTGTTTTAATTAAAATACTGGTTGCTTATGAGATTTCACTGTTTTCTGATTGCTAACACTGTCCAATATTGAAACAAACATTATATGTGACTAAATTAATCCATGCTGTCATTACTTTGTTGTGAAACAAACACAATGTCCACTCACTTAGCTATTTAATTTTCTGTTCAACAATGTATATTCCTTTTAAACCAGCGGGTCCCAACCTAGCAGCTCTTAGACCAAATCTAAGCTGCATAGATGTTTTGCTTGGCCAACATAGTTGTCTTTCAAAGGATTGAATTTCAAGGTCTTTACATTTGGCATGGACTCACCAGTCTAGTAGAGGTTAGCCCATTCCCTACTGCCTTTTACCTGAATCCTTGAAGCTTTTCCTTTTCAAAATAGTGAACAGAAATGCTGGCAAAAAATCAAGATTAAGTGTCTCTCATATTGCAGGTGGAAATGCAAGTTGCACAGCTGTTTGGCAAGCCAATCTGGCATCATATTTTAAAATAAAAAGACCCATGTCCTTTGACCCAGCAATCCTCAATAATTTGGTCATTTTTAATTAAGGCTCCCTACAAGTTGATTTCTGACCAAGTAGGCTGCTTCCAGCATTCAGTAAATGTTAGATATTTTTGTTTTGATTTGAATTTTTAATTACTGGTTTTAGCAAATGATGTGGTATACTGCCTAGACACCACTTCAGGATCAAGGGATTAATTTCCCCAGTTGCCAGGAAAGTTGGCTGCTGATGGCTCACAGATGCATCCCCCTCTGAGCATTGACCTTCATTTAAAGGAGTGCTCATAGTTATGGCATCTCCCCAGAAGCAGCCCATATCCAATGACTGATCAGTGCAGGGCTCCCAATGTCCAACCCCATAGCTTCAATTCTGGACAACTGAGAAAGGCATCCCAGCTCTGGAGCTTCATGGGGGATCAGATGAGGAATCTTTTGCAAGGGCATCACAGTGGGCTTTTTCCCCTTATCCAATCCCACTTCCCTCCTTGTCTTACAGGTGTTGTTTCCAAGTGCACTCCCCAATAAACTATCTGAATGCCAATATTCTGCTCAGAGTCTCTTTCTCAGGAGGCCAATCTAATATACCAGTGGCACAGAATAACATTTAAAAAAATAAAATCATGTCTTCAGCAGATGTTTTGCAAATTGCAAAAATAATGCATAGATGCATCTAATGAAAAAAATATAAAGCAAAGATGTTAATCATGCTATTCCATAGAAATCAAAGTTCAGGTAACAATATATTCACAAAACCATTTTCTGCAGTTTCTGCCTATAGGAGCAAGAAACTGTGAATGACCCGCCACTTCCCCATGGGGAAATGACTAAATCATTTGGCATACATCAACGCCATGCACTATTATGCAGACTTTAAAAAACGATGAACTAGTTCCAGCTATGCACCAGCTGGACAAGGTCTGCTGAATCCACAGGGACTGTGCATTTGGTGAAACTGGGAGTCTGAATTCTGAAACGAGTGAGTGAGCCAGCTGAAAGTCTGGCGGCGGTGCTGCTGTGTGGGGAAACCATGGGTTGTCATTTGGAGACGGACTAGTTCTTTTTTTTTTTTTAAACAAAACCAAACAAAACAAAAAAAAACCTGGGACCAACTGTGGATACAATGGTGAGAACCATGCAGTGAAGCATGGCAGTAGTGGGCTGTCTGAATGCCTCGGTGTCTGGCATGCAGGATACCCCTTCCCACACCCACTGCTGATTCTCTCAGGGCCAGGGGAGCAGAGGGGAACCAAAAGGAGAAAGAAACCATGCCCCTTGCAACCATCTCCCAGGCGGGCTTGGGATGCTCCTGCCTGGAGCCGGACCCATAGCCCAGAGCCGCTCCAAGGGTCCCAGTGTGGCGGGGAGTGGTTCCCTCAGCACTGCATACATGCCACAATATCAGCCGTGGACAAGTGGTCTTTAGGGCACCCACAGCTAATTGTCCTGGAGCTGGGAAGGTGGACTTGTGCGAAAAGGGAGAAATTAACATGCCCCACTCAACCATCTTTAAAGCAGACTGGGAACACCCCTGCATGACCCGGTGGCCCAGGGCTTCCCTGGCAGGCCAGCGCGCACTTGTGACATGGCACAGCCTTCCCCAAGCAGAGGTTCTGGAAGAGCACGGCTGAGAAGGGGGCCCGCTCGGAAATCCCAGGGACCCTACGCCAGTGCCAGGGACTTGTGGGTCAGCAGCAGAGATGATCCATGGCGGAACTGAGGTGAAGGCTTGGACTCTTGCAACAGCCTTGAATCTCTGGGAACACCTAGGAGGTTTGATTATTAAAGCTGCCCTGCCTCCCTAACCACCCAGACACATGCCCCACATTCAGGACGGACAGCACCAACAACAAACCCAAACTTGGTGCACCAATTGAACCCCACAAGAATCAGACCCCCACACACCACAAAGACAAAGTTGGGGAGAATTGATTTGAGGGGAATAGGTGACTCGTGGACGCCATCTGCTGGTTAGTTAGAGAAAGTGTACGCTACCAAGCTGCAGATCTGACAAATTAGAGACTGGTATTTTTTATAACCTGAAAGAACCCTATCAAGTAAAGCAAATGCCAAGAGGCCAAAAACAACAGAAAATCTTAAAGCATGTGATAAAACCAGATGATATGGAGAACCCAAACCCAAACACCCAAATCAAAAGATCAGAAGACACACAGTACTTGGCGCAATTAATCAAAGATCTAAAATCAAACAAGGAGAGCACAGCACAGGATATAAAAGTCATGAAGAAGAGCATAGCACAGAATACAAAGGACATAAAGAAGACCCTAAAAGAGCATGAAGAAGAAATTGCAAGAGCAAATAAAAAAAAATAGAAGATCTTATGGAAATAAAAGAAACTGTTGGCCAAATTAAAAAGACACAGGATACTCATAATACAAGATTAGAGGAAGTTGAACAATGACTCAGCATCCTCGAGGACCACAGAACGGAAAATAAAATAACGAAAGAAAGAATGGGGAAAAAAATCAAAAAAATCAAAACGGATCTCAGGGATATAATAGATAAAATTTCCAAATTTAAGACTCATTGATGTCCCAGAAGGGGAAGAGAAGGGTAAAGTTCTAGAAAAAGTATTCAAAGAAATTGTTGGGAAAAACTTCCCAAACCTTCTACACAATATAAATATACAAAGCATAAATCCCCAGCAAACTCCAAATAGAATAAATCCAAATAAACCCACTCCAAGTCATATTCTGATCAGACTGTCAAATACTGAAGAGAAGGAGCAAGTTCTGAAAGCAGCAAGAGAAAAGCAATTCACCACATACAAAGGAAACAACATAAAACTAAGTAGTGACTACTCAGCGGCCACCATGTAGGCAAGAAGGCAGTGGCATGACATATTTAAAATTCTGAGAGAGAAAAATTTCCAATCAAGAATATTTTATCCAGCAAAACTCTCCTTCAAATTTGAGGGAGAGCTTAGATTTTTCACAGACAGACAAATCCTGAGAGATTTTCTCATAAAAGACCTGCCCTACCTCGCATACTAAAGCGAGCCCTACCAACAGAGAAACAAAGAAAGGAGAGAGAGATATAGAGAAATTTAACAGACATACATAGAACATTACATCCCAAATCACCAGGATACACATTCTTCTCTACTGATCACAGATCTTTCTCCAGAATAGACCACATGCTGGGACATAAAACAAACCTTAATAAATTTAAAAAAAAATGAAGTTATTCAAAGTACATTCTCTGACCACAATGGAATACAAATAGAAGTCGATAACCATCAGAGACTTAGAAACTTCACAAACACCTGGAGGGTAAAAATGAGGGGGAGATGAAAACATTCCTGGATAATCAAAAGCTGAGGGACTTCATCACCAGTAGATCAGTCCTATAAGAAATGCTAAAGGGAAATGAGCAGGTGGAATGGAAGGGACACTAAACAATTGACTGAAACCACATGAAGAAATAAAGATTTCCAGTAAAGATCACATGGTAAATATAAATACCAATACTACTGTATTTTTGATTTGTAACTCCACCATTTACTTCCTACAGGATCTAAAATACATAAACTGTAATGACAAATCAGTGGTTTTGGACTCAATGTAAAATATGTAATTTTTGACAAGAACTGCATAAACGTGGGGGAATGGAGGAGTAAAGGAACACAGTTTATGTGTCCTATCAAAATTAAGTTGGTATCAAAGAAAAACAAGATTGTTATAGACTTAAGAGGTTAAATTTAAGCCCCACGGTAAACACAAAGAAAGTATCAGAGAATATGACCATAGAGATGAAAAGTGGAGTATGGTTTCGAGAAGTAGCGGAAGGGGCAATGGGAAGTTAAGAAATGAGTGTAGGGTTTCTGTTTGGGGTGAAGGGAAATTTCTAGTAATGGGTGGTGGGAAGGTGATGGCATTACAACATTCTAAATGTGATTAATCCCACTAATGTTATGCTAGGGAGGGGGTGGAATGGGAAGATTTAGGCTGTATATATGTTCCCACAATTGAAAAAAAAAAGAAAGAAAAAGACAGTCTAAATAGGCAATGACAATTAAATGCCAAAGGATGATCCTGGATGGGATCTGAGGATGGAGGAGAGGAGGCTCAAAGGGACACAGTTGGGACATAAGGAAAAAAAAGGAAATATAGAATGTAAGCTTTGTATCAATGTTGAATTTCTTGAACTTCTTAGCTGCGCTTAATGGGATTGCATAAAAGAATGTTCTTGTTCATGGGAAATGTATGTGTGAATTATATTGTTTGTTCAAGGATGTGTGCAGCTTGCTCTCATATGTTCAGAAGACAGCAATAGATGATAAATGATGGGAAGGGAGGGAGGGAGGGAGGGACGGTGGGAAAGAAGGAAATGGTGGTATGAAAGGATGTTAAAGTTGGTGGATCTGGGTATCGGTAGAGGGCGGTTGGGGTATGCTGGAGTTCTGTGCATGGGGTTTGTATTGTTTTTGCAACTATTCCTGTAAGTTTGAATTTATTTCAAAATAAAATTCAAAACAAAACAAAACAAAAACAAAAAAAAAACAATGACATTCTGTGTTCGTGCACTGGAAGACTAAATTGTTAAGATATCATTCCTACACAAAGTAATTTATAGGGAAGTGTTAGGGGGCCCAAGTAGCCAAAGCCATCCTGAAAAAAGAAGAATGAAGTTGGAGAACTCACATTTCCCAATCATAAAACCTATTACAAAGTCACAGTAATCAAAACAGCATGGTACTGGCACAAGGGCAGACATGCAGACTGAGAGCTCAGAAATCCACCCTCACATTTATGGCCATCTGATTTTTGCCATTAGGGTAAGACTAGTCAACTGGGAAAGAATAGTCTCTCCTACAAATGGTGCGGAGGAAAATGATCTCCATATGCAAAAAAAAAAAAAAAAAAAAAAAAGGAGTACCCCTACTTCACATCTTATACCAAAAGTAACTCAAACTGAATCAAAATGGATACAAAATGTATATAAGAGCCAGAACTATAAAGCTCCTAGAGGAAAATGTAGGGAATCATCTCTCAGACTTTGTGTTTGGCAACAGTTTCTTAGACTTTATACCCAATGCATAAGCAACGAAAGAAAAAAATAGATAAATGAGGCCTCATCAAAATTTAAAACTTTTGTGCAAAGGACTTAATCATGAAAGTCAAACAATCTACGCAATGGAATAAAATATTTGGAAAGCACATATCCAATAAAGGTTTAATATCCAGGATATATTAAATAAAAATCCTTTAAATCTACAACAAAAAAAAAGACAAACAACCCAATTAAAAGTGGGAAAAAGTCTTAAATAGACATCCCTCCAAAGAAGATATACAAATGGCCAATAGTACATGAAAAGATGCTCAATGTCATTGGCCATCAGGGAAAAGCAAGTCAAACCTACAATGAGATAACATTTTATAGTCATTAGAATGGCTGCTATTAAAAAAAACTGAAAATTACTATTTTGGAGAGGATGCAAAGAAACAGGAATACTCATTCATTGCTTATGGCAAGGTAAATTGGTACAGTTGCTGTGGAAGACAGTTTGGCAGTTCCTCAGAAAGTTAAGTGTAGGATTACCATATAATGCAGCAATTCCACTACTGGGTATATACCCAAAAGAATTGAAAGCAAGTACTTGAACAGATATTTGCACACCGACGTTCATGGCAGCATTATTTACATTTGCCAAAAGATGGAGGCAACCCAAGTGCCCATCAACTGATGAATGCATAAATAAAAACTGATATATATATATATATACACACCATGGAATATTGGTCAGTGGTAAAAACAAATGAAGTTCTGATACATGCAACAACATGGATGAACCTTGAAGACTTCATGTTCAGTGAAATAAGCCAGACCCAAAAGGACAAATATTGTATGATCCCACTGATGTGAAGTAATTAGAACAATAAATTCACAGAGTCAGAATCTAGAATATAGGTTACCAGGGAAAGGGGTTGGGATAGGGAATGGGAAGTTAAGGCTTAAAATGTACAGGGTTCCTATCTGGAACAATGGAAATGTTTTGGTACTGGATGATGGTAATGGGAGCACAATATTGTAAACGTAACTAACAGCATTGAAATATATATATACACACATACATATATATATATATATATATATATATATATACACACATATATATATACACATACATATATATAAGAATATAGTTAAAAAGGGAAATGTTAGGTTGTATATGTGGTAACAGAATAAAAATTTTAAAAATAATCCATGGAACTGGACTACATAAACAGTGAACCCTAAGTTAAACCATGGAGTATACTTAAAATTGTAATTCCATTGTAATTCTAGATACCTTGGGTATGAACTGATTTTTCTCTTTAGAAACATTAAGGATCATCTATTTATCTCTATTGTTCTGTACTTTCATAGTAATATTCCTTAGTGTGGACCTTTGTTTTAGTTATACTTTACTGTACATTCAGTGGAAATTTTCCATTGGGAAATTATCTCCTGTTTCTAATGAAATTTCTTTCAATGTATTTTTCTGAAAATTTAATTCATTCTCTGCCTTGGAAAAACAAGTTGACAATATAAAAGAAGAGACTTCAGAAAGTTGATAGAAATTCTGCTAGTGAATAAGATGGAGGAGTTAATAGTAGGCCAATGCTTCTGATGAGAACCACTAGAAAAGCCAGATAAATTTCAAAAATTTAAATTTATTTAATTTATTTATTTTATTAATTTAAGCATGGCAGAGAGATGCCAAATGAAGCAGCATTGTGGTGAATACAGTTACAGAGTGGGAGAAACCTTCAAAAGTAAACTGGTATTTATGTCTAGGCCTTGGGGCATTCAGTAGCTAATCCTGGAATCCTGGACCAGACAGAGAGCTACTACTGGCAGGATGCAAAGAAACAATGAGAAACTTTGCTTGGCTGTGTGGGGCTGAAGTGGGCATAATTGGATAGTTGGGGGTATATTAGTTTCCTTGTAGCTGCTATAACAAATCACCACAAACTTAGTGGCTTAAAACAACACAGCTTTATTTTCTTATGGTCTGAAGGTCAGAAGTCTGAAACCAGTAACAACGGGTTAAAATTGAGGTTCAGCAGGGCTACATTCCTTTTACAGTCTTCAAGGGAGAGAATCTGTTCCTTGAATCTTCCAGCTTCTAGAAGCTGCCCACAGTCCTTAACTGGTGGCAGCATCACTTTAATCTCTTTCCTTATCACATTGCTGGGTACTCACTCTTATTTCCTGCCTCCCTCTTATAAGTACCCTTGTGATTTATAGGGTCTGCTTGGATAATCCATAATCTCCCCATCTCAAAATCCTTAATCATATCTGTAAAGCCCCTTTTGCTATATAAGGTGACATGTTTGCAGGTTCCAGAGATTATGATGTGGACATCTTCCGGGGTCCATTATCCAGTCTACCACCGAAGTCCTCAAATTCACAGCTGGTTTCCCTCTCAAAGAGGCACAGATAACTTAACTTTAACACACACACAAAATAATTAACTATATATGGACTACTTCAAACAATCATCTGTAAGTGAATAAGCAAGTCACAGAAAGGAAGATGACATTTGTAATAAATGAAAATGGCAAAGGACTAGTATACAGAATATATAAAGTACTCCAACAAATCAGTACAAAAAAGACAATCACATGGAAAAAGACTTGATCAGGATCTTCAAAAATGAGAATATCCCAATGGCCAATAAGTTATGAAAAGGTAATTAACTGTTAAGTATTAGTCATCAAGTGCCTGCAAACTGAAGCTAGAGTACACTACCATCACACAGTCACCAAGGTGGCGAAAATTGAAAGATACAATGCTAAATGTTGATGACAAAGTACAATAACTGAAACTCACATACACTGCTCATGGGAATATAAACTGGTCCAACTAATTTAGAAAACTGTTTTCCAATATCCACTAAAGCTAACTACTAGAGAAGACGACAAACAAATTCATATCTATGATTTTGAAGTTCCAGTTCTAGACATACATCCTACAAAAATATGTTCATACGTTAACCAAAAGACATGCATACGAATGTTCATAGCAGCATTTTTCCTAATGGCCCCAAACTGTAACTTACTCAAATATCTTTTGACAATTGAATGGCTAAATAACTTTTACTATATTTATACAATGGAATATGATACAGTGATAAAAATGCACAATCTACAACTACACACAACTTGCATAAATCTCATAAATGTAATACTGAGCAGAAGATGCCAGACACAAAATTGTACATACTCTATGATTCCATTGTATAAATTACAAGATGGCAAAATAGTCTTGGCCATTAGAAATCAGGATAGTACCAGCAAGGGGTTGTTACTGGAAGGAAGCAGTAGGAGTCTTTGGGGACACTTCAAATGTTCTGTTTCTTGATCTGAGTGCTGGTTACATAAGTGTGCTCATTTTCTGAAAATTAATCGAACTATAGATATTTATGATTTGTACACTTTCCTATATGTAAGTTATACTGCATAAAAATTTCCAAAAATGTTGGCAGGTTAGGACTATTTTTAATTTAAAATTTTGTATTGTAGAATAATTTTAGATTTACATATGAATTTCATAGATAGCACAGAGAGATCCTGGATACCTTTTATCCAACTTCCCTTAAAGTTAATGTCTTATTTAACTATGCTGCCTTTATCAAAACTAAAAAATTGACATTTTGGTTTTTTTTTAAATTATGGACTTTATTATAGACTTAAACTAAATTATAGACTTTATTGGCATTTCACCAGTTTTTAAACTATTGTCTTTTTCTATTCCAGGACACAATCTAGGATACCACATGGCATTTAACTAATTTTTAGTATATTTGATAAAAAATTCCTATATAAAATTATTAAATAGTGTATCTACAACAACAAATGTAGAAATCACATCGATGTCCAACTTTAGCAGAATTTCTAAATTCATTAAGATGGAAATAGTATTGGGAATTAGAGTTGAGGAATATCTAATAGCATATTTATTGTATTTAAACCTTGATAAATACTATGATCCAAATTAGGCAATGTTGCATCAATATTATATATGTAAGCACATTAGAAAAAAAACAAACCTTTTCCAGAAATGCAATAAATTGTCAGTAGTGGTTATACTCAGTTGTATGAGTATGTGTGACTTTCATATTCTCTTTACCCTTCCCTGTTTTTCAACTCTTCTCTACCAACCTCCTAAAAACACATCAAGCCTTAATGTTCTAAAGCAAAGTTTAACCCCTCTTTTCTGTAAAAAGCCAGATAGTAATTATTTTAAAATTTTCATGCCATGTGATGTCTGTCACAACAACTCTCATCTCGACCATTGTATGATGAAAAGAAGCCATAGACAATGGCATAAACACCCATGATATGAATGGGTATGGCTGGGTTCCAACAAAACAGGCAAAACCTGGCAGCAAGCGGGGTTTGGCATGCAGAGTTTCCCAACCCTGTTCGAAAGCATCTCTCTTGTGCATCTTGAATGGTGGTGACTATGAACCATCCTTGGAAAAATCAAGAAAATAGTTACTCCAATCATTTTCTGTGGGGCTTAACGCTTACACAGAACCCATTGAGAAAGGTTACTGTAGATTCTAAATTCTTGGAAGCAGTCACCTGTTTCTTATATAATCAGCATATTATTTTAAATAAAATGCTATTTTTAAATGAAATCAATACAATATGGAGGAGAGACGGAAAGTGATGAGATGAGTGTAGATGCAAAGCCTGTACAGAAAATGATAATCAGAAGTAAGGAAGATCACCGGGTATGGGGAAGTATGGATGAATTTCAGTAAATTAAATTTGACAAACAGAGATTTGTGACTCATTGGTTATGAGGAGAATGGGATTATTTCTTTGATTCGGGCTTGGGCACCAGCCCCAGTGAATGGGGCAATGGCACTAGCATTTACCATAAATAGGAAATATAGAGACACAGAAAGTGATGATGAGTATAAGAGGAGGGATTTCTCTTGGTGCTCATTTTAGAGCCCCTGTTGTGATGATATTTTGCAAGTGTTCTCAGATAAAAATCCATCCCTTGGGTTTTGAGGAATGGGTAAAATGGCGTTAAGCCTGCACCCCATTCCCTGCATCTTATACTAGGTGATTGCTTTAAAGAATTTTGAACAAGCACGGGATCAGGTTAATTAACAGAAACATATTTATCTTTGGGAAGTGGAAAGGAAAGAGAATGCTTTTGGTATTTACAGATATGAGAACAAAGCATTCCACCTGTTTTTATCTCTTTGTAATAATCTCCTTATAAAATCCTTCTATCATTCCAGCTGTCAAGTAAAAAGAAAAATTGGATAAGAGTTGAATTACTTATTAACTGGAAAGGCCTGTCTCTATATTTTATTAATGGCATTCCACATTTATATATCTTAAAGATTTTATGATTAAGCTAGGAGATGTATTCAATAAACATGCATAAATTCATTTTATAACATCTAAATGTATACAAGAATTTCCAGAACCAATGTAATAAAAAAGTACATTGATAAGAGAAATGAACAGAAACAAGAAAAGCAAAACAATTATAGCCATGATAAAATTCACAGAAACAGCTGACAATTCAGCTTTGCCTTCAGCCTTCTCTTTCAAAGCTATCCTGGATCCAATCAACTGTCACAAATCCTTTACCATGCCTTTACCATCTGCCCCTACTCTCCATCCCCAGAGCCCCTGTTCTCATTTCAGGCTCAGTTCAGGCTCCTATTTCAAACTCACATTTCTTTTCTCATGATTTCTGCAACAGCTCTCCATGCCTCTAGGCTCTCCCTACTCCCAGTCTACACCCTACACTGCTGCCAAATTCGCATTCAAGCTCTCACTGAAGACATAATTCTCTAACTACAAAAGCTAATCTCCCAGTGCTGCTGCTGCCAAATTAGATCACTTGCTTTTTCCCAGAGCCCTCCACTCACTCTTCAATTTCTGGCCACCCTCCTTTCTTAACGCAATGCTTTCTTACTAACTGACCTCCTACTGTGGAGCGACTTGCTACAACAGTGCATTGTGGGAGCACAGGTCCAGGACAAAACAGAACCCTTCAGCAAATGATCCCTTCATGGCACAGAAAAAAGAGGACAGAAAGGGCGAATCTCCTTGTCACTTACATAGTCCAAAAGAGCAGGGGAAGATGTCCCATCACATCCAGTCTCCCTGTGTGGTAGAAAACTGCTCTAGGGCAGAGTCAGTACATGGCAGCTCTGCTGAGCCCCACTTTGCATGGAGAAGAGAGACCAATCTTTACTGTTTGAGTGTGCTTCTCATTTACCTGGGGGTAGGGAGGGCTGCCACTGATGATTTTTCCCTGATAAGCATCTGGGTCTGCTTGTTCCTGGTATCCAGGTTTAAGCACTTAACATCTCCCCCAGGTTGTGCAAGGGCACACAATTGAAAAGGAGGTATGAGAAGAGGAAGGCCGGAGGATGGCCTCATGGGGTATGTTTGTGACTTCCCCAGAGAAGGAAGTAGGGGTAGGTGAGGTTGTGGCAACTTAACAGGTGTCTGTGACATCCCTAACACCTTCTCCATTTGTCTGTCAAAATCCTGCCCATCCCTCAAGGCCCTTCTCAAAATTCTCCAATTCCATCTTTTGTTAGTACCTTCACAACTGTGTTGTCTTCCTGTACCTTGGAGTACTGATGACACTGAAGAGAGGACCAGGCCAGCATAGGAGCTGCACACATTCCCTCGACTGGAAGTGGGCTTTCCCTGTGTTGGGACAGTTTTAGATGAGACACTGGGGACATCAATCAATTCAGCCCAGAATAGTGATGTGATCCATATCTCAGCAAATTTCCCCACAACCCTAGTCTGTAGACTAGAGTTACCTGTCTTAGATTGTAAGATCCAGGAACCAGGCTGTACTTCAGTCCTCTTGATATCCCTTAAAGAGCCTGAGACAGTGCCTCTCTCATTGTAGATACTACATTGAATCAATGTAATTGTAACTGTGCCTGGAAAGTCAGACACAGGTGATTCACATAATGCTAGCACTGGCATATTTGTTTCTTCTGGGTCACTGGACATCACATACATTGTTTGCTAACTGTCCTTCCCTAATTCCAAACGGCTTCCCTGGGCTGTCATATCATGGCTACGGAAGGATGGAGGTCAATGTTGCAAATGGCAAAGGCTAATGAATGGGAGAAATAGCCACCTAAATTTCTTTACAATTAGTTGGTCAAATGAGACACCTGAAAACAAAATGAACCACAGGAAGGAGCTCTGACTACTGACCAGAACAATATAATCGAAAAAGACACAGCAGGAATGTGTTGATAAATTTTTTCTTTTGACTTCAGCTAATGAAGCAGAGCCCCACTGAGGCTGGAAAGATGGAGAGGCTAGGGTATGTATTTATTTATTAACTTATTATGCTTTCCTTGTGAACAAAAAACAAAACAAAACAAAACAAAACTGGAAAGAACAAATAGGAAAGAAGTGCTTTAAATGGAAATGTAGTGTGGAGAAATAGACAGCATCATTCTGACCCCATCAGTACATTTCTATATGTGTTTGTCCAAAAGTATAATATGATAATAACACTGAATTCCATATAGTTCTTTTAAAGGTCTACAATGCCTATATAGCTTCCTAAAGACAAATAATCTACTTTGACCCAATCCTAGTCTAGTCAGAAGAGCTAGGAAGCAATAATGGGCCAAATATGTAGTTATTGAAAATGCCTGTCTATAGCAGGGAAAGAGTTCTCTATTTAAATGTTTTATATCCATTGTTTCTTACAACATCAAGTTCTGAGTTTTATTTAGGCCTGAACCTCATCTCATCATATAAAATCGTCTACTTTGTTGTACTACCATTCACAAAATCAAATTGGAATTGATTTTATGAATTCTAAATAAACATGAGACTCCGAATTTTAGAGCTAGAAGGAATTCCAGGTATAGTCTCAGCAGTTCCTTCCTCATATATCACATGTGTAAGCAAAGGCCCAGACTGGTGAAGTGATTTGCCTATTTGCATGAGAGTGTATGAGTTAAAACAAGACTAAATTTGTGACCCTGAGGCCAGCCCTGTTTCCCATCAAGCACTCTGCAGAGGCAAACCTTCTTATTTACATTTTAGGGACTATTATTTAAAGAACTCACATAAAAGAAAAAAGGAATTCTAATTTAAAAGAACTTCCAAGGGACTTATTTTTCTGTACAAATGTATATACTTCTTCAACTTGGCCTCCAGTGTCCCTATTATAAATATAAGCCTTTATGGCTTTTTTGGCAGGTGATCACCTTACAGACTACAGGAAGAAATAACACATACCAAACCTCTACCATATAGTATCTGAATGCATTGTCCAAATGTTCTTCTAATATGGTGTAGATCAAAATAAAAGCTACTACAACTAGAAAGACAGATTTTTCCAAGAAATTTTAATTATGTCAGTAAAGTTGATTATCTTGTAAAAAGCTCCTACGACCACTCAGGTTCCTGATAGTATAAACTGATAGTTGCAAGCAATTTCCCCATGAAATTACAGATTTCATGCCCTCTTCCCTATCCCAGTACAAATGTCTTCCAAGACATGTAGATCACTCAAGCAAACTCCTGGATGTCAAAGCAGTCCCAGTGGCTTCCCAGATGATGACTGAATACTCCTGTGAAAATGTGTGGATGCTCTTCCTTAGAAACTCGACAGCCCCCTGACAGACAGAACTTAAGAATGTCAATGTTTTACCGGAGTTTTGAATACATTTTTGAGAATTTACATAATGCCTGAGGAATACACAAGGGAAAGATCCATTAAAGTCAAATTTCTTGAATAGGAATACCACTGCCCCTCTTCCTCAAGTCTCTTCCTAATAAAAAAAATAGTTTATTACATGTGAAGTTTTTTAGGTTTTCAAATTATGTTTCCATATCAGTTCATATGATCTATACACCGAATTAGGGTAACCTTATTATTCCCATGTTGAGATGAAGAACTTAGGTTCAGAGAGATGAAATGATTTGCTCAAGGTCATGGCAGAGAAAGAACTAAAATAGTCTCCTAAGACTGCTGTCTCTCCTAAAAAACTGAAAGAACACACTCTGAGAACACAGATATGTTCAACAATTTGTGGGATCTAAAGATATATCAAAGATCTCTCTTTAGTGATGAAGTCCATTGACACCACATCTGTTAGACATCTCCTAGTGGTGTCTCACATATCTCTAAAACTCAATTTCATCATTATTAGCATTACTATTGTTCATTGTTCATTGTTACTCCCATAGCCAAACATTTTCATAACTCCCCAACCTACTGGCCTTACAACGTTGACTATTAACAATGACTTTGCTTGCCAACCAATCAAAAACTTTCAGCCCTTTTCTCTCTTACTCACCCCATTCAATCATTTACCAGGTCTTGCCAATTCTCTCTTCAATAGCACTATTCTATGTTCTTGCCATCACCCTGATACTCAGTGTCCTAGTTCACCCTTCATTAATTCTCACCAGGAATAGTAAAATGGACCTCTAACTGCTCTCCTTAGGCTCTAGTTTTACCCTCTCCAAACAGCCCTTCAAACTGCTGCCAGAGTGATCTTCTAGAAATCTGACTCCCTCCCACAAAAACAACCACAACAACAACCCTCAACAACCTTTGATCATCTCCAAGACAAACCCTTAACTCCTTAGAGTAGGCAAAACAAGAGTTTCATCTCTTGCCCTGTGCTGGTTTGGATGTATTATGTTCCCCCAAATGCCATTATCTTTGATGCACTCTCGTGTGGGCAGGAAATGTACTGGTGTTGATTGGGTTGGAGACTTTTGATTGGGTGTTTCTGTGGAGATGTGATCACTCGAAGCTGCAGTTTACAGAGACATTTTGGAGACGGCCGTTGAAAGAAGAATTTGGCTCCAGGGAAACTAAGAGAAGACAAACACCCCAAGAGCAACTGAGAGTGACATTTTGAAGAGGAGCTGTGGCTTAGAGAGGAACATTCTGGGAGAAAGCCATTTTGAAACACAACCTGGCAGTAAGCAGACAGCAGCCACGTGCCTTCCCAGCTAACAGAGGTTTTCCGGACTCTATTGGCCAACCTCCAGTGAAGGTACCTGATTGTTGATGACTTACCTTGGACACTTTATGGCCTTAAGACTGTAACTTTATAACCAAATAAACCCCATTTATAAAAGCCGATCCATTTCTGGTGTTTTGCATTCTGGCAGCATTAGCAAACTAGAACATGCCCCAATCTAACTTTCCTTCTCCCTGAGGATTTCCATAGTTTTTTCTGCGCAGTACAGGGATAGGAGTAGATGATTTCTGAGACCTCCCAGCTCTGACATTCTGAAATTCTGTGATTTGGTAAAGGAAATTGTGCTGGAGAGACATGACAAAAATTCTGTTTCTGAAGTTTCAGAAGTATCTGTCTGTCAGGGCAGAGGAGTAAGCTTTAAATACAAATCAGGGAAGCACTGCCAGTCAAGATTGAAGGCAAGTTATCCACCCAAGTTTAGCAAACCAATCTGAAGACAATGTCATTTATCCTGCCAGCTGCAAGTCTTAAATCAGCATTAATATGGTTTCTTACCAAGGAGCCCTGCATATTCAGGACTATTTGGCTGTGTGCTCTTACGGGCTGAATTGAGAGGTGACACGAGCTATTACTTACATTAAAAATTAATTAGTTGTAGTAGGAAAAAAAGAATGTGGAACAGTCATATGCAGAAAGTAGCTTGAGAAGGCTACAACTGATGGAGGTATCCATGAAAAAGACAGAAGCCTCCCAGATTCTCCCCTTCCATCTATCCTTCACACAGCAGCTTGAAGAACCACTTTTCAAATGCCATTTCCCTCTTCCATTACCTGCAGTGGGACTTGCATAACTTGCATTTTAATAGAGGCTGAATGCAATCTATTTCACAGCTAATGTGATTGGTCAAGGCAGAAACTGATGACTATTTCAGATAAATCAGCTTTTCAGTGGATTCTGTGACCACAGGTAGACACAGTAGGCAAATGTAATTGATCAAACCAGGACCCCATTTAAATTATAGGCTGATTCTCCTCTTCGTAGCTTTTCTAGGTCTTTCCTTTCAAAGGCAGCCCTGGCCCCTCAGACTGAAGTAGGCATTGTTGCCAAGCTCTGAGAACTCTGGGAAACTCTGCATATTATGGTCAAACAAATCCAGCAACATTTTCCCAAGCTTATGTACCATTGAGAGAGAAAACAAAGAGGAAAAGGATACAATTCAAGTTTGTGAAAACAAAGTCATTCAAAATAGCCCAACCTTTCTTGGATGGGAAATCAGAGGCTCTGTCTGTATGAAGCAAGAAGGGGAAGTGTAGATATTTTGGAATAAAGAGATTACTTAGGAAATTCGTTAACATTAAACCAAAAGCTTCAATTATTGGAGTTGATGGACAGTAGACATGGGCTGCATTGACCACCTAGCTCAACAGAAACGCAGGGCTATAAGTTCTGAATCTGACATATTCCCTTATATCTAAGTGCAAATATTTAGGCAAATTTGATATTTGGTAAACAGTGTTTGCTATTAATTTTATTTAAAATGCCTTTTCTAAAGATCATTTTATAACTAAAAATTTTAAATACAACTTTATATTAATGTACAACACTTACGATAGCATATATTTATTTTAGTAGGCCAAAGCAATTGAAGTAATGAGAGAAATTCAATAAAACAGATTCAATGCTCTTTGCTCTCTGAATACAAGCGCTTAAATTTCTCCCTGAGTTAGGAGCATCAGCTTTGTCCTAGAAAAAGCCTGGTCAAGATCCACACACTGAATTGTAGACATGAGCAGTGACAACAGGAAGTCGTTTAAAATCCCTTGTAGCTTTAAGGGTAATAGTAAAAACCATGCTTGTCATAATAAGAGAGCTATTTGTTTTTCATAGCACATTTTCTGACATGGGACTGGCTGACAGAAAGAGATGCTTTTAACTATCATGGTCCATATATTTAGAGCCAAGAAAACCAAAACAGTTAAAGAAACGAGAATTGGGAAAGGAAACATTTTTCTTAGTTTCAAGAAATTGGAGATACCTTCATATGTTTGTCTTTTATTTCCCTCTGAATTTGAAGTACTTATGACTACTATTCCAAATTTTGATATGATTACTGATCAGCAATTTATTTTTTTCTCTATTAAAGTAAGTGGAAATTTAAAAAACTATTGGATTCTTTTCCCAAAGTGATTGAAGACTGGATATGGAATAAATGAGAAATTTAAGATATAGAAGAATGGAAAAAAACCTTCCACAAAATAAAATATAATTCTTATCTGAATTCAGTGTACAAGGAGAATTTCACTAGTTAAAAATAATTTACAATGAATAGATTGATAAAAGATCAAAGATTCTTTTTTAAAAATCTTTAGTGAGATGTAGTTCATACACCATAAAATTCACTGTTGTAAAATGTACAACAATTCAGTGGCTTTGCTATATTCACAGAATTGTGCAACCATTACCACAATCTAAGTTTACAAGATGCACAATATCATTAGTCGTTAGAAAAATGCAAATCAAAATCACAATGAGATTATCATTTCACAACCACTAGGTTGATTACTGTCAAAACACAAGACAGTAACAAGTGTCAGTAAGGATGTGGAAAAATTGGAACCCTTATGTATTGCTGGTGAGAATGTAAATTGATGTAACTGCTTTAGAACATAGTATGGCAGTTCCTCAAGAGCTTAAACACAGAGTTACCACATGACCCAGCAATTTCTCTCCTCAGTATATACACTCAAGGGAAATGAAAACATAAGCCTACAGGAAAACTGGTATTAAAATATTCATAGAAGCATTATTTATAATAATCAAAAACTGGAAACAGCCCAAATGCCCATCAACTGATGCTAAACAAAATGTTGTATATCAATACAATGGAATATTATTTGGCCATAAAAGGAAATTAACTACTGATACATGCTACACCATGGATGAGTCTTGAAAACCACAAAAGGTCCCATATTTTATGATTCCACCTATATGCAATTTCCAGATTTAGCAAATCCATAGACACTTAGATTATTTGTTGGGGGAGCGGGGAATTGTATACAGGGTTCCTTTTTGAAATGTTGAAAGTGCTCTACAGTCAGATAGAGGTGACAGTTGCAAAACTTTGGGAACATATAAAATTCCACTAAATTCTACAGTTTAAAATGGTGAATTTTATGGGATATGAATTATACAACTTTTTAAAATGAAGAGAAGATCAATGAATCAGGACAGCTTGAGAGTTGATTGTTAGGTTATGGGTCTATGGGCATTCATTGTATTTTCCCCTCTACTTTTGGGTATGTTCAAGAATTATTACAGTGAAAAGTTGCCAAAATGTTTAAGAGTGCATGACATCAAAAATTTATTTTAAATTCATAAATAATAAATTCAGAATAGAGTAGGAACGTCATTCAGTGTGATGCTCTAACTGCTAGGCTGGGTATAGGCTGACAGTGGACCTAAAGCACATGTTACACATGATGATAAATACATCTACAATAAATAAGTGTTTTTTATTAAGGTTGCTTTGATCCAAGCACCTCAATGCCGTCACTGGTTAGAAGTATTAGGGCAAAATGGAAAACTGATACAAAAAAGTTTGTGGGAGGGTTAATCATCTATTACATGCAACAGCAGAAATGGAAAGCAAAGCTGGAATCTGTCAGATACACTGATTTCATTTGAAAGATAATTAAAGATGCAAAAATGAAATGCTCTTTGATTTGTTTATCTTCTATCAAAAGGTTAAATATTTCCTTGTGTGACTTATATCAAATCAAGAATATTTCACGGAGAAATTTTCCTGTAGAGTATATGTACACATATACTTTCTGAGTTCTTTCTCAAGAAAGCTTTTGGAAGTTAGATTCAAGTCTATGTTGGCCCTTGCCTAAATTGCAGGCAATAAAGGACTTCATTTACAATTCTGTCATTTTTTTAAGTATTTTTGTGTTTCATTGAAAGTGATGGTGCAATTGTTTTTCACATATCACTGATAATGTTGACCTCGATCACCTGACTGAGTTAATGCTTGTCAGGTTTCCCCACTGTAAAGTTATCCCTTTTTCTCCCTTTCCATAATGTACTTTTTGTAAGGAAGTCATTATGCACAATCCACACTTAGGGGGTAGGACGTTATGTTCCACTTCCTTGAATGAATAGCACCTACATAAATTAATTGGAATTCTGCACGGAGAATTGTCTCTTTTCTACCATGTTCTCATTTATTCAATCATTTATTTATATCTGTATGGACTTGTGGATAATTATTTCATAGCATGAATTGTAACCTATTATTATTATTATTATTATTATTATTATTATTATTATTATTATTATTATTATTATTATTATTATTTCTCAGATCATTGCTCCAGCTTTGACCACTGAGAGATCTTTCAGTTGGCACCTGCATTCCCTTAGATGTACCCTCATTCTTATGAGGTGTTTTTTTTTTTTTTTTCAGTTTAGCATTTCCTTATTTTCTGGCAGTATAAGATGCTCCATACTCATCTTGTTTATTTCCTGCCTCAACCCTGAAATCAGCCATTTCTCCAAGGTGCCTTGGTTCCCTTTATTGGAGAATGGTGTTAGAAGTCAAGATATGAGTGTAAGGTGTGCTCATTACTATTGGGTTGTTGTTGCCTCTATGCCTTCTTGGGTATCAGAACAAGAAGCATATATGTGTATAGTAACACATGTATATACACATATGTATAAATATTTCTCCATGTATCCATCTGCAGCTATATCAAGCTAAGCATGAGTTTATAACAATTGCTTCAACTCTAATCCAGTACTAGAGGGATCATCATAGCTGTATCCCTTGTTTGTCTGTGATGTCCCATTCCAACAGTGAGAAACCTACCACAACCATTTCCTATTCATTTACTTTAATTGATAAATTTCAGTATATATGTGTATTGGTTTCAGAATATTAACTGTATCTCCATGGAAAATGGCTTTATCAACTAGAGTACCGTGCTTACGTATAGTTCCTTTTGCCTTTAGCCTTACAGGTAACACTCCTTTCCAAAGTTACTTAGATGAGCACTTTCTCTCCCACTTCCTTCAGTGAGGTTATTTTACATATTTGCAATACAGTTAGACTATTTTGTCACAGTCCACATTACATCTTGGGATTCCCTGACCTCCTTATTTTTTTAAATTTGTATTCATTCTTTGTGCTATCAAGTTCCATGGGTTTTGACAAATGCATAATGTATCCATTATTATAGTATCATACAGAATAGTTTCCCTACCCTAAACAATCCCCTATTCTTCACCTATTTGATCCTTCCTCTCCTCCCACCAACCCCTTGGAAAACACTGATATTTTTACTATTTTGACCTTTCCAGAATGTCTTATGAATGGAGTCGCAATCTAGGTAGCCTTGTCAGATTTGTTTATTTTACATAACAATACTCATTTAAGATTATTTTTAAGTCAGAGATAAAACACTGATAGAATTCCCTGATTAGATCCGCCCTTTCCCCCATTTTCTTTCTTATCTCTCCAGACAAGTAAATAGCTAAAAAGGCATATATCCTATAAGTATTACTTAAGAAACTATGGAGGAGAAGCAAAGATAATTAATCCATAGTAATGGGGCAAAGAACATATGTAAACAAAGTTGGACAAATTCAAAGATGAATAGGTAGAAGTAGCATCCCATGTAAACTCTGCAAATATTTTTCAGCAGAAAAATAAGTCAAGGAATAAAATCAAAATGGAGATAAAGGAGAACATTTGAAGAAAGATTTTTTTTTAAGTGATCAGATATTTTAGAACACAAGACTCAAGGAAAATATGAACTCAATTTAAAACAGTTTAATAAAATGAAGGGTAACAGAAAGAACTCTATAAATAAATTCAATGGAAAATATATAAAACCTAAAATATATTTGAGATGGCAAATTGGAAATGGCCCGCAGAATCCGAAAGTAATCATGCTTGAGAAGGCCATAATGATATAGATAAAAATGACATATTAAAGTGATTTGAATGAATATGATAAATATGGAGGTCAAACAACAAAGAATGAACCCTGGATGCTTGAAGAACAGGACAAATGGAAAAGACCAACTATTCAACTATGTAATACAGAAAATGTTCCAGAAATTAAGTGACACATAAATACAAAAAAATTAAATAAATTCACTGTGTTCCAGATAAACACAAAATGGGCTGACCAAGAAGTACCATATGTGAAAAGCTACTGAAGTTCAAGTTAAAAGAAATAAATCTGCAAACATTGACACAGAGGAATTACATTGTCTAAGGGAAAAAAATAGGAAGATGTTATATTTCTCCTGAGCATATTACATGCTAAAAGACAATGAAATAAGATCTGATGTGTTTTTTTAATTCAATTTTATTGAGATACATTCACATACCATACAATCAACCCCAGTGTAAATCAACTGTTAACGTACCATTATATAGTTGTGCATTCAACACCACATTCGATTTTTGAACATTTTCATTACCATACAGAAAAAAGAATAAGAAGAAATTAAAGGGGAAAAGAACACCCAAAACATCCCATTCCCGCATCCCTCCCTATTGTTCATTTACTTTTTGCCCTCATTTTTCTATTCATCTGTCCATACACTGTATAAAGGGAGTGGGAGCCACAGTTTTCATAATCACACAGTCACACAGCATAAGCTGCATAGTTCTACAATCGTCTTCAAGATTCAAGCTACTGAATTGCAGTTCAACAGTTTCAGGTATTTCCTTCTTACTATTCCAAAACACTAAAAACTGAAAAGGAATGCCTTCTAGAGTGACCTCTCAACTCCATTTGAAATCTCTCTGCCACTGAAACTTTATTTTGGTTCATTTCTCTTCCCCCTTTTTTGTCAAGAAGGCTTTCTCAATCCCACGATGCCAGGGCCAAGCTCATCACCATGAGTCATGTCCCACATTGTCAGGGAGTTCCATAACCCTGGGAGTCATGTCCCATGTAGAGGGGAGGACAGTGAGTTTACCTGCAGAGTTGGCTTAGAGAGAGAGGCCACATCTGAGCAACAAAAGAAGTTCTCTGGGAGTGACTCTTAGGCACCATTTTAAGTAGGCTTAGCCTTTCTCTTGTAGTAACAAACTTCATAAGGGCAAGCCCCAAGGTTGAGAGAATATCATTAATTCCCCAGGTGGGGAAATTTAATACTTCCATATTTTCTCCAGTCCCTCAAAGGGGGCTTTGCAAATACATCTTCATTCTCTGCCAGAATTGTTCTGGGATGTATTGGGGCTTCACACTAACCTGTACAAACCAACCAGACCTCACTCCCCAATCAACACTCCATATAATCATGTTATTTGAATAAACTGACCACACTAATCAAATTATATAATGTGTTACAAAAAATATAGATTTTATACCTAATAAACATCTCTTCGTTTGTTCCCACACAGAAACTGAAGCTTCAAAAATGCCATCAATATCATCCTTTACCCTTCAATCTGATTTACCTTATCATAACCAAGTCCATTTCTTCCATATCTGTAATTAAAGTCTGATCTCTTTTTTCATACTCTTTAACATTTGCTGTATGGGGTAATGCTGATATTCATAGCTGCCAGACTCTAGCTCTGAGTCTCAGGTGTCACACAGATACCCAAACTTCCTGGGACTGACCAGATTATATACAAAGAGCTCAGAATCTCAGAATTTAGAAATAACCATTACAACTCAGAAATAGATGTAACTGCTATAAGAGCTTACAAGCTAGGAACCTTTGCAATAAGACTTCCCCTGATAACCTATCTCTCAGACTCCATTCTCAGAGCTTACACATTATGGTTAGTCCATATTAGTGAGGCATTATAATATTTTTCTTTTCATTTTTGGTTTATTTCACTCAACATACTGTCCTCAATGTCCATTCACCTCTTAACTTCACTCCTTCTTGTAGCAGCTCAATATTCCATTCACAGATCACCATTCCATTCATCAATCAATGTACCCTTAGGTCACCTCCATCTTGTAGCAGCTCAATATTCCATTCACAGATCACCATTCCATTCATCAATCAATGTACCCTTAGGTCACCTCCATCTGCTGCATATCATGATTACTAACACCATAAACTCCACAAGGCGAATGTCCCTTCCTGTCCCTCTTTTCAGTTCTTCACAGTATACACCCAATAACCAAGTTGCAGAACCATATGGCAACTCCTTGCTTAACTTCCTGTGGAACCACCACACTGCCCTCCAGATGGGCTACAGCATTCTACTTCCCCACCAATGGTGATTAGGTACATACCTTTCTCCACATTTTCTCCATCACTTGTATACATATGTTTGTGTTTTAGATGGTTTTATTCTCACACCATACAGTCCATCCAAAGTAAACAATCAATGATTCTGTGTATGATCACATAGTTATGCATTCACCAACATTATCTTTATAAGAACATTTCCATTTCTTCCACAAAGAAAGAGGAAGAGATGAAAAAAGTAAAAAGAAAAAAAAGAATGAAAAAAGGTGACAACTAAAAAGCAAAAAAAAAGAAAAAAATAAATTAAAATAAAATATAATTAAAAAGTCAGACAACAGCACCAACTCCAAGAATCCCCATACCCCTCCCTTATATCACCCTCTTGTAGACATTTAGCTTTGGTTTATTGCCTTTGTTACAATTAGTGGAAGCATATTATAATGTTACCATTAACTATAAACTGTTTGCTTTGATTTTTTTCTCCAGTACTACCCCATTTTTAACACCCTGCAAAGTTGACATTCATTTGTTCTCCTTCATGTAAAAACATATTTTTACATTTAATCACAATCATTGGCCACTCTAGATTTCACTAAGTTACACAGTCCCAGTATTTATCTTCTATCCTTCCCCCATCATCCTACTTACCCCTAACCTTCCTCCCTCAACCTTACTAACAGTCATCTTTGTTCAGTGTACTTATATTATTGTGTTACCATCACTCAATATTGTGCTCCAAACCTCTCTCTCCTTTATTTTGCTTTCTGCCTGTAGTGTTCCCTTTAGTATTTCCTGTAGAGCAGGTGTCTTATTCACAAACTCTCTCAGTCTCTGAGAATATTTTAAACTCTCCCTTCATTCATTTGCAGATATAGAATTCTTAGTTGGTAGTTCCTCTCCTTCAGTGTCTTAAATATATCATGCCACTGTCCTCTTGCCTCCATGGTTTCTACTGAGAAATCCCCACATAGTCTTATCAAGCTTCCCTTGTATGTGATGGATCACTTCTTTCTTGCTGCTTTCAGAATTCTCTCTTTGTCTTTGACATTTGATAATCTGAGTACTAAGTGTCTTGAAGTGGATCTACTTGGATCTATTCTGTCTGGGGCATGTTGAACTTCTTGGATCTGTAATTTTATGTCTTTCATAGGAGATGGGAAATTTTCAGTGATTATTTCCTCCATTATTGTTTCTTCCTCATTTCCTTTCTCCTTCTGGGACACCTATGATATGTACATTCATGCACTTCATGTTGTCATTCAATTACCTAAGATACTACTTATTTTTTCCATTCTTTTCCCTATGTGTTCTTTTGTGTGTAGGATTTCAGATGTCCTATCCTCCAGATCATAAATCTTTTCTTCTTCCTCTTTAAATCTGCTTTTGTATGTTTCCATTGTGTTTTTCATCTCTTGTGTTGTACCATCATTCCCATAATTTCTGCCAATTGATTTTTCACACTTCCAGTTTCTTCCTTATGTTTGCTCAATGTCTTTTATACATCCTTCATCTCTTTTATCATATCTTTCCTTAACTCATTGATTTGATTTTTGGATTAATATAGATTTGTTTGTTTAATAATTAGTTGTTTCAATTCCTGTATCTCATTTGAGGTGTAAGGTTGTTCCTTTAACTAGGCCATATCTTCATTTTTTCTAAGGTGACTCAAAATCTTTTGTTGTCTCGGCATCTGGTTTCCTTGATTACCCCAATCAGATTTTCCCAGACAAGATGTGCCCAGGTATCAGGAGGAAGCTGTAATCAGTATCATGTTTCCCTGAGGAGCAGGTTGTCCAACTTTCTTGTGAGGCCTCTAGACTCAGTCCTTTTTCTATCCTGCCCAGCTGGTGCTGCTTGTCAGCCTGCAGCTCTCCAATAGCATAAAGAGGTACAGTCCCTTTCATTCACAGTAGGCCCAGTACTGGCCAGGGCTGAGGGTGTCAAAAGTCAAGCTGAAGTTGTTTCTGGTTTGTTTGTTCTTCCCCTTGCCCTGCGATCTGAGTTCCCTGAGGGAAGGCAGTCACTTGAGCTGGGCCCTGCCCCTCTTTTCTTAGGGAAGATATACCACCCCCCCCCAGGAGTTCTCTTTTACACTTGAATTCCTCCTTTGTCTCTCTGACTCTCTTAAATCCACCCTTGCCTGGGTCAGCCACTGACAACTGAAAATGCCCGAGGCTTCCTCTAATGGCTGCTCAGAATGAGAGAAAAATAATGGGAAAAGAGCGAAAGTCCTTTTTCAGAGCCAGTCTCCAGCCCCTCAGTTTTGCTGGTTGACTGGGGTTTGTATCTAGTTCTCTGTGCCCCTTTTCTTCCGGGACACTGCCTTTCTCCAGCACTCTGAGCTCAGCCGTCTCCAAAAGCCTCTGTTTTTACTTCATTATATACATATATAATTTCTTTCCTTCAGCCCTGCCTCCTCTCTGCTGGGAGAACCACAGATTCCTGTTTGCTCAGGGCCTATCTGTGCTTGTATGTTGTATTCAATAATCCAAATTTGTTAAATTAAAACTGCAATTGGATCTTGGCTGAGCCATCCCTCCCTGCTCCCAACAGGGACTGCTTCTTTCTCACACAGTGGAGTTTTGCAGCTCAGCCTGCTGTGTCATGGGGAGGGGCACTGGTCTGCAGTTTTTACTTATGTTATGCTGCAATCTCAGCTGTTCCACCCATTCCTGACTGGTGTGTGGTGTGTGAGCAGCCACGGATGTCCCCCAACAATTGTTCCAGACAATTTACTAGTTGTTCCTGGCTATTTTCTAGTTACTCTAGAAGACTAACTAAAATTCTGCACCTCTCTCTATGCTGACATCTTGCCCACTGCCTCTGATGTGTTTTGAATCTGGAACGTTAACTAATGAATGACCAATAGCAAAAGGGCTCATTGTGCCTTTACTGAAAATCATTAACCAAGATGTAATTCAGCTACCTGAGAAACTGATAATAAACAATGCTTGAGTGGAGATGGAAATGATATGAGGAGACTGGTAAAGAATATTCAATCAATTTAAAGATATAAATAATTCTAAAAATTTGAGTTATTTTGATTTAAATGTAAGTAAATATTATTAATTTCTCATAAAAGCTACTTAATGCAAAATAACTGGTTTCCTCATTACTTCCATTCTTGCTCCTTAACAGTCTATTCTCAAGAAGGCTGTCAGAGTGATCCTTTAAAATGTAGATCAAATTATCTTTCTTCTCTGCTCAAAACCATCCAATGTGTCCCCATTTCACTTGGATTAAAAGTTTCCATACAATGGCCTCCAAAAACTTCCCTATGAACTTTCTGACCTCATCTCCTATAACTCTCCTCTTGTTCATCTACACCAGCTCCGCTGGCCTCTCTGCTGTTCCTAGATGCTGCCATGTGTGCTCCTGTCTTTACATCTTTTGCACAGGCTATTTGCTTTGCCTGGTACTTCAGTCTGAGTAGGCTACATACTGTATGATTCCAACTGTATGACATTCTGGAAAACACAAAATGATAGAGACACTAGAAAGATCACTGATAGCCAGGGGTTCAGAGAGAGGGAGGGAGGGATGAGTAAGTGAATCACCAGGCATTTTTAGGGCACTGAAACTGTTCTGAATAATACTGTAATGGTGATACATGACGTTATGCCTTTGTCAAAGCCCATAGAACTGCACGGCAGAACAAGTGAACCCTAATTTAATTTATGGACTTCAGTAAATAATAATGTATCAGTATTGGTTCAGCAATTGCAATAAATGTATCACACTAATGCAAGACAGCAATAATAGAGGAAACTATACATGTGTGCTGAGAGGGAGGGAATATGGGACTCGGAACTTTCTGCATAAGTTTTCTGTAAATCTAAAACAGCTCTAAAATATTAAGTCTATTAAAAACCACATATTAAATCAAGAGCTGTAAAGAAGAACTTGGAGTAAGACCCATAGTTTTAAATATTCTCAATTAAAAAAGAATGAAAAGGAATGAATTAAACATTCACTTCAAGAAATGAGAAAAATAAAAATTATAGTAACTCAAGGGAAACAGAAGATTGTCTTTAATGAAAATAAAACCAAAAAAATTCCAAACTAAAAGCAAGAAAAATTAAAATAAACAAAAATTGATACTTTGCTATAAAAAATAAAAAGATTAACTACCACTAGATATAACCAAGGAAATAAAGAACATCGTTACACTAAATTTGGATTGAGAAACTGAAATTAATGCAAAGATAGTCATGAAAATTTATATGCATATGATCACCTTGATAGATGCCAAAAGACATGTGTGATGAAATCCAGAATTCCTGATTTTTAAGCCTTTAATAAAAAAGATAGAAGGATGCTTATTTAACATATCAAAAGTATATACCCCAGATTTAAAATGCATCACATTAGAGGTATTCCTGCTAAAAACAGCACAATATAAAAATAAGTCAGCAACCAATGAATCATGCTTTCTCAAATATATTATATATAGATATTTCTAAAATCTCTATCAATCCATCTATTGATCTACCTATCTAGAGGTGTGGCTCTTATTGTTCATTTTTCAGTACTTTCCTACACATCCTTCAATATTTATTATTACAAATGAAATTTAGAAATGATTTGTCATCTTTCCTTCCCCCACAAAATAGGATGGGATTTTGATTTGGATTGCCTCATCATTTTTACATTATTTTTGAAGAATAGACAACTTTACAATGTTGAAATTTTCCTAGTCACAAACAGTGTTTCTCCCTTATTTAATTTTTCTCCCTTATTGAATTTCATGCCCCTCAGAAGATTTTTATCGTTTCTTTTATATAGGTCATAGCATTTGTCCTTTAGGTTATCCATTTATTTTCTTCTTATTTCATTTTCTTCCTTTTCTTTAACCTTTTTCCTTTTTTCCCCTTTTCTTTCTTTAACCTTTTTCATTTTTCTCCCCTTTCCTTTCTATTGACAAGGGTTATTTTAGTGACTAGATTTTCTAATTGATTACTGCTAGAAAACTATGGGAAATCTTTTTATAAATACAGTTTTTATTTTAGAACAATTTTAGAGTTACAGTAAAGTTGCAAATATAGTACAGAGAGTTCCTATACAGGCCACACCCAGTTTCCCCTCTTTGTTAACATTTCATATAAGAGTGTACATTTGTCACAACTCATGATCCAGTACTGATAGACTATTATTAAAGTCCATTGTTTGCTCAGACTTCTTTGGTTTTCATCTAACGTTCTTTATTTATTCCAGAATCCAAATCCAGGACACCATATTACATTTAGTCATCATGTCTCCTTTGGCTTCACTTGGCTATGATGGTTTTTCAGACACCTGTTGTTTTTGATGACCTTGACAGTTTTGAGGAATGCTAGTCAGGAATTTTGTACAATTTCCCCTAATTGGAGTTTTTCTGATGTTTGTCTCATGATTAGACTGGATTTATGGGTTTTGGCAAGAAGACCACAGGAATAAAAATGCCATTCTCAGCACATCATATCAGTTACATACTATCAAAATGACTTATCACTGTCAATGTTGACCAGCATTGACCTTGATCACCTTACTGGGTAGATTTTTGAGGCTCTATAAGATGTTAAAGTTGAGACCTTCAAGAAGGCAATTGGATTTGAACCTGGATCTCAGTGAAGAGATAAATGTTAGAGATAATTTGGGCATCATTAACATAGAGATGGTATCTGAAGCAAGGGAGATGGTTAACATCACCTAAGGATAGAGAGAGCACAGAGTAGGAAGAGGGCTCAGGAACTAGCCTGGGGCACCCCAACAGTTAGAATTCAAGCAAAAGGAAAGAAAAGGAATCAGGAAAGGAGACAGATGAAAGATTGAAAAATTGGAGGGCGTGGCATCATTTTAGCCAAGAGAAAATAATTTCTGAGAGGAAATAGGATATTGTATTGAGTGATCCTTAAAGAAGTGTATCTTCTATTTTAGTGAAAATAGTGTTTACAACTCACATTTATCTTCTTCTTGCCAGCCCTAATGGCCAGCGCCCTTCCTCATGGGTTCCATTTTGTCTATTTGGTTATTGGTTAAGGCAGTAGAAGCAGAGCTCACTCAAGATTTCAGAATGGTTGAGTGATACCAGAAATAGCTTCCATTTCTCCATAAAAATGGCTTCATTTATGGCACATTTTTAGCCCAATAATATATCACTAAATTTTTTGTCTTCTACCATTTTGATAATTGGGACACTTAAATGGCAAATTGACATGTTCAATCAGTGTCCTTTTCATCTCTATTGAAAAATCACAGTGAGATTCATTTTAGAGTTTGTGTGCAGTATAGGTGTTCAGAATTCACTGGTCATGAACCCAGGCCTGTCTGGCCTGCTACAGCACACCATATGGTCTGCTTAATTAACAGCCACTCTAGAGTGATACCAATAACAACATGTGCTCTATAATTCAGGGACTTTAGTGATCGATGGGGTTTTGCTCAGATCAAAGATTGATTGAAATTAAAGTCATGAAAATGAATATTAGGAAAAAATCACAATTAATATTTCTTGCAGATGACAGGATTTGTCTTTCAGCCAACCTGAAGAAGAAACTGAAAAAACCAGAACTAATAAAAGTGAGGTGACTAACTCCATAACCAATACATAGAAGTTGATAGTTTTTCTCTAGATGAAAGACAACCAACTTAGAAATATAATGAAAGAAAAATTTCTATTTACAACCACCACAAAACGTGAAACACAAAGAAATAAACAACAAAAAATGCGTAGGTACTATCTGAAGAAAGCTATACAACTCAAGTGAAGGATATAAAAGAAGAAACAAATAAAAAGAGAAGCACATTTTGCTTTTGGATACAGAGATACAATATGGTAATAATGTCAATTCTTTCATATATCTCTATAAGTTCTATGCAATATTACTTGAAATTAAAACAATTTGGGAACTTGATGGAGTGAGAGTAAAATTTATGATGAAAAATAAACATGAGACGTTATCCAGGAAAATTCTGATAAACGTGATGATTGGGAATATCAGCCCTATCAGATATTAAAATTTATTACAAAGCTGCGGTAATTACGGCAACTTATTACTGAGCTCAAGAATAGACTGAGAGACTGTTATAACTGAACAGAGTGCAGAAATGGACTTTACTATAAGTTTAGAATTATTTAAAAATAGCTGAGTTTTCACCTGTGGTTAAATGTCTCTGAGGCTCAAGGAAGATTGAATTAAAATTTAACTTCCTGGTTGGCTAATAAAATCCAAAGCTTAATTAAGGTAACTCCAAATATTAAAACAAACAGACAATCCTCACCCTCCTCCAAAGTACTCATAATATTTCCTCTCCAGTATAAAGGTTTTATTTCCTTGGCCTTCTGTCTAGTTTTAACCCATAGACAATATATTGTTTTTACTTATTTGCACAATGATGTAAAAAGATGAATAAACATATTCATAATATTATGTCATGAACAATTTTCTGTTTTTCTATATAACCTTAATAAGGAACAACTTAGCAGTTCTGTATCATTCTGAAGTGAATATGCCATGATTTATTTTAAAGCAATACCATCGTATATTTAAGTTTTGTCACAGTTTTCATTTTATAAACAGCAGAGAGCTGTTTGTTCCTCCTTTTCAATTATTTCCTTGTAATATATCATGGAGGGCACGTTTCTGAAGCAAAGATTTTAATAAATATAAATTGCCTTCTGAAAGCATTGTATTAATATACATTGCAATAAATGACTCTGAGTGTTCAAATAGTTTTTCATAATATATTTATTTTTCCAAGTTCCACTGTGAAACATAACATGATAATATTTTAATCTGTGTTTCACAAATTGATAGTGATGCTGAACATTTTTATGTTTATTGAATTTATATTCCTATCTCTGTATATACACATATATACAATGTTGTTTTAATTGCCCAAATATTATTCCCTTGTCCACCTCCAGATATGCTTCTCTATATCAGAAATTAAGTACAAATATATTCACTATTAAGCCAAAAATTCTAATCATCTCATGTCTGATAGGAAATTGTTCCATTAACCAGTAATGAGCTCAATTAAAATTAATTTTTAACAAATAAATTTCTATAAAATAATTAATATTGAAAAAAAACAATTTAAAACATATGAAGGCAAACTCTCCTATACTGAATGCATAAAATATCTCTCAGTGATGGGACTGTAGGAGGCCCATTGGAAGAGGAGACAGAGTAGCCCGAGCCTCAGAGGTAGCTCTGATGACTTATCCCTAGAATTAAAAGACATTTTGGAAAGAGCAAGATAATGGGACATTTTCTAGAAAAATATGAATTTCCAACATGGACTCAAGGAGAAATAGAAAGTCATAATAGACATATAACCAAAGAAATTTAATCAGTATTCAAAAATTTATCCACAAAAATGCACTAACCTGGCTTAAACTAACAATGTAGGGACAGAGAAACCCTATCTAGTACAAATTAGTCAAGAATAGAGAAAGTGAAGGAGAGCTTCCTGACTCATTTTATGGAGTTAATTCAACCTCTGTATAAAATCAGATCAGAATAATATAAGAAAGGAAAACCATAGACCAATTTCACTAATGAACATATTTGCAAAAATCTAGTATAATTATATACAGGAAGATTATATTTATGTACATTTCAGAGCTAGAACAAATATGCCTATGTTTTGTTTATGAATAAAGCTCTTTATAACAAATGCATAAAAGCACATGGGTAAGAAGGTACATGCTAACTTCAGGAGAGTGGCTAAATCTGGATGGAGAGTGAGGAAAGTGATCCTGCTGGGGAATAAAGTAGTCTTCACCGTATATCAGTTTTTCAAGAAGCAAACATCCGGAGGGCGGGGCAAGATGGTGGAGTGGTGAGGAGCAGAATTTCATCTCTCCCCTAGAACAGCTGGCAATTACCCAAGAACTATATGAAACAGTGTTTTGGGGGTCTTCGGTAACCAGCCACACACTGGACACGAGTTTGGAATTGGAGGAAAAGCTGAGATAGCAGCGAACATTGTAAGTTCCCCGGACCAGGGGTCTGGCGCCCCTCCCCACCCAGACCTCACAGACTGTCTTGCTGCCAGCTCCCTGAAATGGGAGGGGGGGACAAAAAACAGCAATCTGCTGAGGGCAAGAAGGGAGGCTCAACCTAGCCTCAACTGCAGAATTAATTAACAAATTAATTAACTAACTTTGGGAGCTGGGCTCCGAGAAGTGGGGGAACGTAAAAGAGGGCACCCATTCCCAGACTCCAAAAAAGCGATTTTTTTCCCCTACATTTTGTCCCTTCTGGCTTCTCACTGATCCCTTATCTTTTTGCATTTCAATAGCCCCCAGCAGGGGTGGAACTGAAGCCGTTGGAGAGTAATTAATCAGACAATAGCCCAAAGCATATCTTTAAATGCTCTATCCTGACACTGACAAAACTTCCAGGCTGGGGAAAGACTTTTAAAAGAGACTCTTTTTTTTTTTTTTTTTCCTTTTTTCTTTTTCTTGATTTCTTTTCTATTTTTTTTTTTAATTCTAAAAGTAATATATGTGGTTATTTTCTATCGGAAAGCCCAGGTTGAGGGACTAGGCTGGGCTTGGGGGAGACAGAGTACCCACAGTGTCTTTGAATTCCGTATTCACTACTGAAGGCCTCCACCCCCGTCTTTAATTGGCAATTCAGGCTGACCAAGGAATCTACCTGGAGAGGCCCCAAAGAGGAGAGGGGAGAAGGGAATAGTGCCCCTGAGAGACAACTGGGGTTCTGAGGATTGGGAGAGTGGAGGGAGGTCCAGCTCAACTGGCAGTCCTCCTGGGAATTCAGACCCCAGGGGCTGGAATTCAGATTCCGGCTTCAGTCAGCCACTCCCCTGAAAGAATCAGAGTCACCAGGAGAACTAAAGTCTCCACACCTCCTTACACTGGTGGGGGAGCTGTGGGCTGGCCAGCGCCACCAATTCTAAAGGCCTCATAGGAGGGTCTCATTCTCAGGAAAACTCCATACCCTCCCAATGAGACCTGGGCCTCATTAGACTGGGAAAATCTGACTAGGGTCGACCACATCTGAGGAGACCCACTGACAAAAAGGTTATGTAGAGGCAGAGCAAGAAACAGAAAAAACAAGAGGGGAAAAATTCTGATCAACTAAATAGAACCTAAGTTAGAGGTCTAGAATAAGTTGAACTGAATAACAGAGACCAGAGAACAAAGCCAACCAACAAGAAAACCACTAGGTAAAAGACAGAAAACAAGCTCCAAAATAAACTAATCAAGAAAATCAGATGCCTAGACAACTTAAGATAACAAGCTGTACCAGGAAACATGAAAACATGGACCAGCCAAAGGAACAAACTAAGAGCTCAGCTGAGACACAAGAGTGGAGGCAACTAATGCTAAATAAATTTGATGAAATGAAGGAAGATATAGCAAAAGAGCTGAAGGATATAAAGAGGACACTGGCTGACCACAAAGAAGAATTCATAAACTTAAAAAAACAAATGGCAGAACTCATGGGAATGAAGGCCACAATGGAGGAGATGAAAAACACAATGGAGGGACACAACAGTAGATTTGAACAGGCAGAAGAAAGGATCAGTGAACTGGAAGACAGGTCATTCGAATTCTTACACACAAAAGAACAGATGGTGAAAAAAATGGAAAAATATGAGCAGGGTCTTAGGGAACTGAGTGACAACATGAAATGCACAAATATACATGTTATGGGTATCCCAGAAGGAGAAGAGAGGGGAAAAGGGGTAGAAAGAGTAATAGAAGACATATTCACTGAAAATTTCCCAACTCTTATAAAAGACAGAAAATTAGAGATTCAAGAAGTACAACATACCCCAAATAGAATAGATCCCAATAGACCTACTCCAAGACACTTACTGGTCAGATTGTCCAGTGTCAAAGACAAAGAGAGGATTCTGAAAGCAGCAAGAGAAAAGCAATCCATCACATACAAGGGAAGGTCAATAAGACTATGTACAGATTTCTCTGCAGAAACCATGGAGGCAAGAAGACAGTGGCATGATATATTTAAGATACTGAAAGAGAAAAACTGCCAAACAAGAATTCTATATCCAGCAAAACTTTCCTTCAAAAATGAGGGAGAGATTAAAACATTTTCAGACAAACAGACACTGAGAGAGTTTGTGAATAAGAGACCAGCACTACAAGAGATACTAAAGGGAGTGCTACAAGCTGATAGGGAAAGACAGGAGAGAGAGAGTTGGAGAAGAGTGCAGAAATGAAGATTATCAGGAAAGGTAAAAGGAGAGGAAAAAATAAGATATGACATATAAATTCCAAAAACAAAATGGTAGTAGAAAGTACTGCCTTTACAGTAATAACACTAAATGTAAATGGATTAAACTCCCCAATTAAAAGACACAGACTGGCAGAATGGATTAAAAAACAGGACCCATCTATATGCTGTCTACAAGAAACTCATTTTAGACACAAGGACAAACATAGACTGAAAGTGAAAGGTTGGAAAAAGATATTTCATGCAAACAACAAGCAGAAAAAAGCGGGAGTAGCTATGTTAATATCAGACAAGTTAGGCTTCAAAAGCAAAACAATTAAAAGAGACAAAGAAGGACACTATATATTAATAAAAGGGTCAATTCATCAAGAAAACATAACAATCATAAATGTTTATGCACCAAGCCAGAATGCCCCAAAATTCATGAGGCAAACACTGCGATCACTGAAAGGAGAAATAGATACCTCTACAATAATAGTTGGAGACTTCAATACACCACTCTCATCAATGGATAGAACATCTAGACAGAGGATCACTAAAGAAACAGAGATGTTGAATTGTATGATAAATGAACTAGACTTGACAGACATTTATAGAACACTACATCCAACAACAGCAGGATACACTTTTTTCTCAAGTGCTCATGGAACATTCTCTAGGATAGACCACATGTTGGGTCACAAAGCAAGTCTCAACAAATTTAAAAATATTGATATTATACAAAACACTTTCTCAGACCACAATGGAATGAAGTTGGGAATAAATAAAAGGCAGAAGGTCATAAAATTCACAAACATATGGAGGCTGAACAACACACTCTTAGAAAACCAGTGGGTAAAGGAAGAAATTACAAGAGAAATTAGTAAATACCTTGAGGCAAATGACAATGAAAACAGAACTTAGCAAAACTTATGGGATGCAGCAAAGGCAGTGCTGAGAGGGAAATTTATTGCCCTAAATGCCTATATTAAAAGAGAAGAGAGAGCAAAAATTGAAGAGATAACTGCTCACCTGGAGGAATTAGAGAAAGAACAGCAAACTAACCCCAAAGCAAGCAGAAGAGAAGAAATAACAAAGATTAGAGCAGAAATAAATGAAATTGAGAACAGGAAAACAATAGAGAGAATCAACAAAACCAGAAGTTGGTTCTTTGAGAAAATCAATAAAATTGATGGACCACTGGCTAGGCTAACAAAAAAAAAGAGAGAGAGAGCAGATGCAAATAAATGCAATCAGAAATGGGAAAGGAAATATAACTACCGACCCTGCAGAAATTAAGGAGATAATGAAAAGATACTATGAGCAACTATATGCTAATAAACTAGACAACTTAGGTGAAATGGACAACTTCCTAGAAAAGCATAAACAACCAACATTAACTCAAAAAGAAATAGATGACCTCAACAAACCAATCACAAGTAAAGAGACTGAGTCAGTCATCAAAAAGCTCCTAAAAAGAAAAAGCCCAGGACCAGATGGTTTCACATGTGACTTCTACCAAGCATTCAAGAATGACTTAGTACCAATCCTGCTCAATCCCTTCAAAAAAACTGAAGAAGAGGGCAAGCTATCTAACTCTTTCTATGAAGCCATCATCACCCTAATACCAAAACCAGGCAAAGATACTACAAAAAAAAAAAAAAGAAAAGAAAATTATAGACCAATTTCTTTAATGAATATAGACACAAAAATCCTCAACAAAATATTCGCAAATTGAATCCAGCAGCACATTAAAAGAATTATATACATCATGACCAGGTGGTATTTATTCCAGGTAGGCAAGGCTGGTTCAACACAAGAAAATCAACTAATGTAATACATCACATCAATAAATCAAAGCAGAAGAACCACATGATCATCTCGATTGATGCAGAAAAGGCATTTGACAAAATTCAACATCCTTTCGTGATGAAAACACTTCAAAGGATAGGAATAGAAGGGAACTTTTTCAATATGATAAAGGCAATATATGAAAAACCCACAGCTAACATTACACTCAATGGGGAGAGACTGAAAGCTTTTCCTCTAACATCAGGAACAAGACAGGGATGCCCACTATCACCATTGTTATTCAACATAGTGCTGGAAGTTCTAGCTAGAGCAATTAGGCAAGAAAAAGAAATAAAGGGCATCCAAATTGGAGAGGAAGAAATAAAACTTTCACTATTTGCAGATGACATGATTCTATATGTAGGAAATCCAGAAAAATCTACAGCAGAGCTACTAGAACTAGTCAATAAATACAGCAAAGTAGTAGGCTACAAGATCAACACGCAAAAATCTGTAGTGTTCCTATACACAAGTAATGTGCAACAAGAGGAGAAAATCAAGAAAAAAATCCCATTTACAATAGCAACCAAAAGAATCAAGTATTTAGGAATAAACTTAAATAAGGACACAAAAGACCTTTACATAGAAAACTATAAGAAACTGCTAAAAGAAATTGAACAAGACCTGAAAAAATGGAAGAACATACCATGTTCATGGATTGGAAGACTAAATATAGTTAAGATGGCAATTTTACCTAAACTGATTTACAGATTCAATGCAATACCAACTCAAATCCCAACAACTTACTTTATAGAAATAGAAAAACCAATAACTAAATTTATTTGGAAGGGTAAGGTGCCCCAAATAGCCAAAAATGTCTTGAGAAAGAGGAATGAAGTGGGAGGTCTCACACTACCTGACTTTGAAGCATATTACAAAGTTACAGTGCTCAAAACAGCATGGTACTGGCATAAGAACAGATATACTGATCAATGGAATGTAATTGAGTGTTCAGAAGTAGACCCTTACATCTATGGACAACTGATCTTCGATAAGGCAGTGAAGCCGAAGCAACTGGGAAAGAGCAGCGTGTTCAATAAATGGTGTTTGGAGAGCTGGATATCCATTTCCAAAAGAATGAAAGAGGATGTCCATCTCACACCTTATACCAAAATTAACTCAAAGTGGATCAAAGACCTAAACATTAGGACCAAGACCATAAAACTCTTAGAAGAAAATGTAGGGCAATATCTTAAAGATCTTGTGAAAGGAGGTGGTTTCTTAGACCTCACACCCAAGGCACGAGCAACCAAAGAACAAATAGACAAATGGGATCTCCTCAAAATTAAACACTTTTGTACATCAAAGGACTTTGTCAGAAAAGTCAAAAGGCAACCTACACAATGGGAGATGATATTTGGAAACCACATATCAGATAAGGGTTTAATATCCCAAATATATAAAGGAATCCTGCATCTCAATAACAGAAAGGCAAACAATCCAATTAAAAAATGGGCAAAAGACATGAACAGACATTTTTCTGAAGAGGAAATACAAATGGCTCAAAAGCATATGAAAAATGCTCAATTTCACTGGCTATTAAGGAAATGCAAATCAAAACCACAATGACATATCATCTCACACCTAACAGAATGGCCATTATCCAAAAAAAAAAACAGAAAATGACAAGTGCTGGAGAGGATGTGGAGAAAGAGGCACACTTATTCATTGTTGGTGGGAATGTAGAATGGTGCAACCACTCTGGAAGACAGTATGGAGGTTCCTCAGGAAGCTAAATATAGATTTGCCATATGACCCAGCTGTTCCATTGCTGGGTATATACTCAGAGGAACTGAAACTTAAGACACAAACAGACATTTGTAAACCAATGTTTATTGCAGCATTATTCACAATTGCCAAGAGATGGAAACAGCCCAAATGTCCATCAAAGGACTAGTGGATAAACAAACTGTGGTATATACACATGATGGAATATTATGCAGCTGTAAGACAGAACAAAGACATGGATCATGTAATAATGTGGATGAACCTTGGGGACATTATGTTGAGTGAAGTTAGCCAGAAACAAAAGGACAGATTCTGTATGGTCTCACTAATATGAACAGACATTAATGAACAAACTTTGGGAGTTAAAAGCTGACAACACAGGCGACCAGGAGATAGAAAGAGGGCAGAGATCAGCCATTTGATGCTGAAGGACTACAGAATGTTTAGGATTGATTGCATAGATCCAGAAATAGACAGGATAATACTGTGTGATGGTAGCACGGTACTGTAAGTACACTGAACACAGATGTCTGTGAGTAAAGCTGAAAGAGGTGGGATAGGAGAATGTATGACACCAGAGGTAAAGATAGATGATAAAGACTGGGACTGTATAATGTGGCAAAAACTGGAGTGGCCAATGACTGTTATTAAATATACAAATATAAAAATGTTTTTGCATGTGGGAAAGCAAATGAATGTCAACCATGTAGAAATTTGAAAAAGGGATGGTATTCAGGAAAAAACATAATCAAAGCAAACTGGAGTCTATGATCAACAGTAACATTGTAATATACCCCCACTAAATGTAACAAAGGCAATATGTCAATGCTAAATGTATATGAGAGGGGCATATAGGAGAGTAATATGGTATTCTTGGTAGTGGTGTTATTTGCTGTCCTTAGTAGTATATTGTATTGTATGACATGTTATTTTTCTTTTTATCATTTTTTCTTATTGCTAAAAACAAACAATTTTTCTTGTAGTAATCAGTATGTTCAAGTGCTGATTGTGGTGATAAATGTACAACTTTATGATGATACTATGAACAACTGTACACTGTGGATAAATGTATGCTATGTGAATACAACTCTATAAAATTGTAGGAAAAAATATATATGAGGGTAAAAGTGTTGGAGAAAACATGGTGAGAGGGATGATACCTCACCAATATGGACTAACTACAATGTGTAAACTCAGAATTGAATCTTAGAACATAGCCTAACGTGGACACAATAATTGTAATAGTCCCTAGATTGTAAGCTCTTACAGCAGCTAACTCTATCCCTGAATTGTAAGGCCTATCTCTAAACTTTGAGATGCTGATCCCCTAGTGTATAACCTGATTGGTCTCTGGAACAATGCATATCTCTGAGACACCTGAAACTCAGAGCTAGAGCTCGGCAGATATGAATGTCAGTATTAGTGCATACAGCCACTGTCAAAAAAAAAAAAAAAAAAAAAAAAGCTGAAAAAGAGCCCAGACTTCAATTAGTGATATGAATGAAGCAGGTCTGTTTAAGACCAGGGCAATCCAGGCCAAAGGGTAAAGGTTGAAACTTATTGTGTTTTAAAACTTCAACTTTCATATGAGACCAAGGGAATAGATATCTATTTGGTACAGGAACTAAATTTTCTAAACGGTACAACTCTACAGTCGTTTCGTTCAAACACCACAATTGCATGGAGCTTTGAATAGGAAGTGAGATACGGTAGGTTAGTATAGGCTGGAGTGAAATAGTGACACATCCCAGAGCAATTTGGGCAGTTAATAAAAAATATATTTACAGCCTCCCCCTCCCCAGCTCCAAGGATCTGGGGGAAGGGGCGGATGTGTTGGACATCCTCACCTGGACTGGTGTTGATGTTGTCACAAACATTGGGACTGGCGGTTTGATGTGCTGAGCCCTCGAGCATGGGACTTGCCCTTATGAAGCTCATTACCACAAAGGAGAGTCTAAAGTTGTGTGTAATGGTGCCTAAGAGTCTCCCCCTGAGTACCTCTTTGTTGCTCAGATGTGGCCCTCTCTCTCTCTCTAACTGAGCCATCTTGGGGGTAGGAGACGACAGCAAATGCAGGAATAGCTGCAGAAGGATGTAAGGCCACAGGGAAGATTTTGTTTACATGAGAATTGTTACAGCATGCTTGATGCTAATGGGAAATATATAATAATGAGGAAAATAGATAATTCAAGACAGAGGGGGAAGAATTGCTGGACATATGTTCTCAAGTAGGTGAGGGGGGTGGGATTTACTGCAATAGAGAGGTTCAACCATAGTAATGGGAGAAAAGAGAGAAAATCAGACCAGATGCAGGTAGCTCAGTAGATGATGATTTTGGGGGCTTGTGGAAATTCTCTTCTGATTGCTTCTCTTTTCTTAGTGAAGTAATAAAATGGAGAATAAAGTGGACTAGAAACAGGTGATAGTTCTTCAAGGCAATGTTAAATGTTCACTTGAGACTAGGTGTTATGAATTTAAAGTTGGAGCATGCAGCATCGTTACAGGTGTTTTCCATCAGCCATGTTCAAGTGCATGGGTATTGGTAAGGACTAGTTGTCTGAGTCAAACAGAATTTCAGTTTTTGCTTTTTTCAGGATGGACAGAGGGAGGGAGAGAGGAACAAAGAAGTTGAACATATATGCAAGGGAATTATTGTAATGATAGACCACAGAATTTAATCTAAGGGATGAGGAGAACAAGACATGAGAGAGTGAAGAACAAGGAAAAGGTAGTAGGATCAATAGATTAGAAGTCCCAGTGTGGACTAAGGATTGTTGGAGGTGGGTAGTAGAGGGGGATGCCTCAGTTTGCTAAAGCTTCTGGAATATAATATACCAGAAATGGGTTGGCTTTTCAGTGGGGATTTATTAACTAACAAGTTACAATTCTAAGGCCATGAAAATGTCAAAAGTAAGGCTTCAACAAAAGGATACCTTCTCTGAAGAAAGGCTGCTGGCATCCAGGGTTCCTCTGTCACATGGGAAGGTACATGGCAATGTGTGCTGTCTTCTGGGTTCTGGATTCAATGGCTCTCTCTCTCAGGTCCTGTGGGTCCTTCTTGCCTCTCTGGGCATTTCTTCTCTCTCTGCCCTCTGTGTGTGTGTGTGTGTGTGTTTCTGCCTTTTATCCTCTCATCAAGGACTCCAGTAAAGGATTAAGACCCACCTTGAATTGGGTGGGTCACATTCCAATTGAAACAACGTAACCAAAAGGTCCCACCCACAAAAGGTCTGCACCCACAGGAACGGATTAAAAGAACATGGCCTTTTCTGGGGTACATAACATACATAGCACAGGGAGTGAGCTGGAAAGAGAAAGGATGGTGGTCAGACTGAGAAATATGAAATGGCACTTATGTAAAGGTTGCATTTTATTGGTAATGACAAAGTCTAGGATCAGATTATGGGAGTGACGGGCTGAGCTGGGGTGGAAGACAGAATTCTTTGGAGAAGCAGTGGTATAAGAAACTGAGTCCTAGTGTGCTAGTTTGAGTCTGGTATTTACCCCAGAAAAGGACATGTTCTTTTAATCCATTCTTGTGGGGCAGACCTATGTGAGAGGGACCTTTCAGTTAGACTATTTCAATTGAGATGTGACCCAGCCCATTCAAGGTGGGTAGTAATCCTTCACTGGAGTCCTCTGTGAGAGGATAAAAGGCAGGTAAGGCAGGAGAGCTGAGAGAGAAATGCTTAGAAACATTTGGAGACAGCCATTGAAACCAGAACTGGGAGAGAAGGGCTAGCAGATGTCAACATGTGCCTTCCCATGTGACAGAGGGACTCCAAATGCCAGCAGCCTTTCCTCAGAGAAGGTATCTTCCTCTTGATGCCTTAATTTGGGCATTTTCATAGTCTTAGAACTGTAAATTTGTAACCTAATAAATCCCCATTGAAAAAGCCAATTCATTTCTGGCATATTGCATTCAGTAGCTTTAGCAAACTGAAACACCCACTATTGAGAGGATCACCCATGTAGACATTAAAATCATCAAGAATTATTACAAGAGTAGAGTTGAAGTGAGGATCAGGGAACCAGGAGATAAACTCTTTGAGAAATGAGAAGAAATGACCCAGGAGTTCATGACAAAACAGGGTAGGATAATGGGATGTGAGATTCAAAGCCAGGGTTTATTAGGGAGTAAGGGAGAAAAATGGTCTTCTCCATCTCCAGACCCAGTGGTATGGCAGATGCAGAAGAAGAAAACATCCACCAGGTGATCATCACCAGGTGAGCAATTGAAGTGAAAAAGAACACTGGGTTCCTTTGTCTGTTTGTTTGTTTCCTTCCCCTATTTTTCTACTCATCCATCCATAAACTAGACAAAGTGGAGTGTGGTCCTTATGGCTTTCCCAATCCCATTGTCACCCCTCATAAGCTACATTTTTGTACAATTGTCTTCGAGATTCATGGGTTTTGGGTTGTAGTTTGATAGTTTCAGGTATCCACCACCAGCTACCCCAATTCTTTAGAACCTAAGAAGGGTTGTCTAAAGTGTGTGTAAGAGTGCCCACCAGAGTGACCGCTCGGCTCCTTTTGGAATCTCTCTGCCACTGAAGCTTATTTCATTTCCTTTCACATCCCCCTTTTGGTCAAGAAAATGCTCTCCGTCCCACGATGCCAGGTCTACATTCCTCCCCGGGAGTCATATTCCACGTTGCCAGGGAGATTCACTCTCCTGGGTGTCTGATCCCACGTAGAGGGGAGGGCAGTGATTTCACCTGCCAAGTAGGCTTAGCTAGAGAGAGAGGGCCACATCTGAGCAACAAAGAGGCATTCGGGAGGAGGCTCTTAGGCACAATTATAGGGAGGCCTAGCCTCTCCTTTGCAGCAACCGTCTTCCCAAGGGTAAAACCTATGGTAGAGGGCTCAACCCATCAAACCACCAGTCTGCTATGTCTGTGGTCATGTTAGCAACCATCGAGGTGAGGTGGGGTAGGCGAATACCCCTGCATTCTCCACAGGCTCCTCAAGGGGGCACTACATATTTTTTTCCTTGTTTTTCTTTTTTTTTTCAACTTTCCTTTCTGTTTTAAATCAACTGTATGAAAAAAAATTTTTAAAAAAACATACAATAAAAGAACATTTCAAAGAGACCATAACAAAGGAGTAAGAAAAAGACAACTAACCTAAGATAACTGCTTTACTTCCAACCTGTTCCTACGTTACCCCAAGAAAGTTACCTAGTATAGCAACATTTCTGTGAACTTGTTCCTACTATATCCATCAGCAATTAACAGCTGAAGACTTTTAAGCGAGTCAGATAGAGGACCTTCACTTCTTCTTCAGCTGACCAGCAAAGCATTTCCTGAGGAGTTTGTCGAAGTTGCCAGTTCGTTTCTTGAGGAGTTCATCGAACACGTTCATTGAAGTTGCCAGTTCATTTCCTGAGGAGTTCATTGAACATCTTCATTGGAGTCACCAGGTTGCTGCCTGCCTGACGGAATTTGGACTTTTGTAAATCTTACATTTATAGGTATCTCTCATTGATTCTGTTTCCCTAGAGAACCCTAACTAATACACCTACCCATGAAGATTTAACCAAGATAATGCATGCAAAAGTCCAGTCACGGTGCTTGATTTAATAAGTACTCAGTAAGTCTTAGCAATTAATGTTGCTATAAAGACTTCATAGGAAAATTAGATGTTGTGTAAAAAGTATATTAGTATAAAGTATATTAGGTCCACCTGCACGCCAAGCAGCTAATTCTTAGGAGAGATCTTACAGTCTGAGTTGAGCGGACAGAATCATGATCAAGCTGATCATTCTTGTCAATTACTTCTTAATCTCAATCTCAAGTTTAACTCAATCTATCTTGGCAACCAGCCCCATCTCCACTGTCCTCACACCTCATACCCAATACTACAGCAAGCTCTCTTCCTTCTCTCATTCTTCCCCTCCACTCTTCTGGTTGAGTCCTAGTCCTCACTCTACCTTGTTCCCCTGCCCCAATGCCTTGAAGAATGCAATTTAACTTCCCTTGTTTTTTCCTCTGTGAAACAAGGTTAATAACCTTTCTAACACCTTTGCTCAAATGAACATGTTGAGAATTAATGAAATAAAGCATAGACAGCTTCTGAGATAATAAAGTATTGGAAATGTCAAAGTGCATTAAGCTCTTTAGAAAAAACAAGTTTCACAAGTACAAAAATAGTAACAATACAGAATCACTATGCTGAATTTGTCATCAGAAAAATTGACTCTCTCTCCCTAGATATAAAGTAAAAACTTCACACATCAATCCACCCAATTTTAGTGAGACACCAAAAATCATGAAATACTTGAGCTGAAAAGGAACTTCAAGATCTCCTGGTTCAAATCCAGTATGTTGACATGAAAACAGAGGCTAAGTTACCTCTCTAAAGTTAAGTAGCAATTAAGTGGAAGTGCCAGGTAGACTTACCATTATGCTATTGTGAACCAAGACAAAAACATATTTCATTAGTATTTCCCTAAGTAATTACCATGACTCAAAGTCTCCCTAAGGAAGTCCTCTCTGCTTAGTGCAATGCTTCGTAAACATTATTCTTTAAAGTATTCCAAAATGTATGAAAGGACCTGGCATCCCATTACCCCACTATCCCCAAGAGACCTCAACAGAACAAGAGCTGCATTTAATAAACCTCAGAATAGGGGACAAGATGGTGATCAGTTTCAGCAGTATAATAGGGGCCACAGAAAGTTGTGGTTACCCAGCAAAGACTGAAACCAAACTCATTGCAAATAACCATAAAATAGTGTCTCGTTCTCAGACAGTAGCAATTACATATTATTTGGAACACCTTAATCCCTTCAGTGATCTGTGGTTTAGTTTAGCATAAAAGCAAATTAGTAATAGAACAATTAATCTCCATTGCCCTGATAGTCCTCAAAGTCCTTTTAGGGTAATGAAGACAGAAGCCATTTCAGCTGCTTCAAGTGGTTATGGTCACTGCTGACCTGAGAAGCAATATCTGCCACTCTCCAACATTAGTACTCTCTTATTTCCAACTCTAAAACGGAGGAAATTTCTGAAGACAGAAAAAGAGATCAATATCCACTAAAGATTTGACACAGTAACCTGAAACTTGCAGAAGAAACATACGTCTCTCAAAACACGTACCAAATTGTCTAACAGGTATGCCCCATGGAGAACAGATATTCTGGAAAAAGTCCTACATGAATATTTAAAATACATTTAGAAAACTAATTGATGAGACTATTTAGATTCAAATCTGATTACTTGATAAATTATATTATCAAATCAAGAAAGAAAGAGTTTATTAATTTCTTATTTATGAAGTTATTTTCAACACTCGCTATAAAGGAAAACAATAAATCTGCTAGATGGATTGCCATGAGATGTGTTTGACAAATCTGATGATCTTATGGAAACTATATGGCACATGGACAGTTTTCATTCCTTGGTCAGGGAAAACTGCATTGACCATCCACTGGGATTTAACAGAGACTCAGAATACAAAAATAAATTTCTCAGAAAGCCATCAAGTTACTACCACAAGCACAAATCAGGATTACAAATTTAACAACTCACCTCAGAACAAAACTTTACCAAAACTGGATTGCCTGGGGGGTAATAGAGGAATCAGCTCCTGACATCAATAATGAATATTATTGGGTCATATAACAGCCTAAATTTGTGGAGACACTGAACCCTGCTCCCTGTTACGGTGCCCGCGAGTTAAAGTACGAGACAGCCAAACAGAATTTAAAGAGCCTCTTATTAGCCAGCTAGCAGGCGGCTGCCGTCTCTCACTCCGCGCAGGGAGTTCAGTAAGCAGCCCCCACCTGTGTGCGCTGCTGCCTTAGATAGACAGAAACCGTATCCTAGAAACGCAAGCAAGCAAGCTATTCTTTTTTTTTTTTATCTTCATTTTATTGAGATATATTCACATACCACGCAGTCATACAAAACAAATAGTACTTTTGATTGTTTACAGTACCATTACATAGTGGTACATTCATCCCCTAAATCAATCCCTAACACCTTCATTAGCACGCACACAAAAATAACAAGAATAATAATTAGAGTGAAAAAGAGCAATTGAAATAAAAAAGAACACTGGGTACCGTTGTCTGTTTGTTTTCTTCCCCTATTTTTCTACTCATCCATCCATAAACTAGACAAAGTGGAGTGTGGTCCTTATGGCTTTCCCAATCCCATTGTCACCCCTCATAAGCTACATTTTTATACAACTGTCTTCGAGACTCATGGGTTCTGGGTTGTAGTTTGATAGTTTCAGGTATCCACCACCAGCTACCCCAATTCTTTAGAACCTAAAAAGGGTTGTCTAAATTGTGCTTAAGAGTGCCCACCAGAGTGACTTCTTGGCTCCTTTTGGAATCTCTCTGCCACTGAAGCTTATTTCATTTCCTCTCACATCCCCCTTTTGGTCAAGAAGATGTTCTCCATCCCACGATGCCAGGTCTACATTCCTCCCCGGGAGTCAGACTCCACGTTGCCAGGGAGACTCACTCCCCTGGGTGTCTGATCCCACGTAGGGGGGAGGGCAGCGATTTCATCTTTCAAGTTGGCTTAGCTAGAGAGACAGGGCCACATCTGAGCAACAAAGAGTCATTCGGGAGGAGGCTCTTAGGCACAACCATAGGGAGGCCTAGCCTCTCCTTTGCAGCAACCGTCTTCCCAAGGGTAAAACCTGTGGTACAGGGCTCAACCCATCAAACCACCAGTTCCCTATGTCTGTGGTCATGTTAGCAACCATGGAGGTGGGGTAGGCGAATACCCCTGCATTCTCCACAGGCTCCTCAAGGGGGCACTACATCTTTTTTTTCCTTGTTTTTCTTTTTTTTTTTTTTTTTTAACTTTCCCTTCTTTTTTAAATCAACTGTATGAAAAAAAAGTTAAAAAGAAAACAAACATACAATAAAAGAACATTTCAAAGAGACCATAACAAGGGAGTAAGAAAAAGACAACTAACCTAAGATAACTGCTTAACTTCCAACATGTTCCTACTTTACCCCAAGAAAGTTACCTAATATAGCAACATTTCTGTGAACTTGTTCCTACTATATCCATCAGAAAATAACAGACCATAGTCATTCCTGGGCATCCCCAGAACGTTAAATAGCTTATCTGTTCTTCTTGGATTATTGTTCCCCCTTCCTTAATTGCTCTCTATTGCTAGTTCCCCTACATTCTACATTGTAAACCCTTTGTTTTACATTTTTTCAAAGTTCACATTAGTGGTAGCATATAATATTTCTCTTTTTGTGCCCGGCTTATTTCGCTCAGCATTATGTCTTCAAGGTTCATCCATGTTGCCATATGTTTCACGAGATCGTTCCTTCTTACTGCTGCGTAGTATTCCATTGTGTGTATATACCACATTTTATTTATCCACTCATCTGTTGAAGGACATTTGGGTTGTTTCCATCTCTTGGCAATTGTGAATAATGCTGCTATGAACATTGGCGTGCAGATATCTGTTCGTGTCACTGCCTTCCGATCTTCCGGGTATATACCGAGAAGTGCAATCGCTGGATCAAATGGTAACTCTATATCTAGTTTTCTAAGGAACTGCCAGACTGACTTCCAGAGTGGCTGAACCATTATACAGTCCCACCAACAGTGAATAAGAGTTCCAATTTCTCCACATCCCCTCCAGCATTTGTAGTTTCCTGTTTGTTTAATGGCAGCCATTCTAACCGGTGTTAGATGGTATCTCATTGTGGTCTTAATTTGCATCTCTCTAATAGCTAGTGAAGCTGAACATTTTTTCATGTGTTTCTTGGCCATTTGTATTTCCTCTTCAGAGAACTGTCTTTTCATATCTTTTGTCCATTTTATAATTGGGCTGTCTGTACTATTCTCATTGAGTTGTAGGATTTCTTTATATATGCAAGGTATCAGTCTTTTGTCAGCTACATGGTTTCCAAAAATTTTTTCCCATTGAGTTGGCTGCCTCTTTACCTTTTTGAGAAATTCCTTTGAGGTGCAGAAACTTCTAAGCTTGAGGAGTTCCCATTTATCTATTTTCTCTTTTGTTGCTTGTGCTTTGGGTGTAAAGTCTAGGAAGTGGCCGCCTAATACAAGGTCTTGAAGATGTTTTCCTACATTATCTTCTAGGAGTTTTATGGTACTTTCTTTTATATTGAGATCTTTGGTCCATTTTGAGTTAATTTTTGTGTACGGGGTGAGAGAGGGGTCCTCTTTCATTCTTTTGGATATGGATATCCAACTCTCCCAGCCCCATTTGTTGAAAAGACCATTATGACTCAGTTCAGTGACTTTGTGGGCCTTATCAAAGATCAGCCAGCCATAGATCTGAGGATCTATCTCTGAATTCTCAATATGATTCCATTGATCTATATGTCTATCTTTGTGCCAGTACCATGCTGTTTTGGCAACTGTGGCTTTACAATAAGCTTCAAAGTCAGGGAGTGTAAGTCCTCCCACTTCGTTTTTCTTTTTTAGAGTATCTTTAGCAATTCGAGGCATCTTCCCTTTCCAAATAAATTTGATAACTAGCTTTTCCAAGTCTGCAAAGTAGGTTGTTGGAATTTTGATTGGGATTGCATTGAATCTGTAGATGAGTTTGGGTAGAATTGACATCTTAATGACATTTAGTCTTCCTATCCATGAACATGGACTATTTTTCCATCTTTTAAGGTCCCCTTCTATTTCTTTTAGTAGAGTTATGTAGTTTTATTTGTATAGGTCTTTTACATCTTTGGTTAAGTTTATTCCTAGGTACTTGATTTTTTTAGTTGCTATTGAAAATGGTATCTTTATCTTGAGTGTCTCTTCCGTTTGTTCATTTCTAGCATATAGAAACATTACTGACTTACGTGCATTAATCTTGTATCCCGCTACTTTGCTAAATTTGTTTATTAGCTCTAGTAGCTGTATCGTCAATTTCTCAGGATTTTCTAGATATAAGATCATATCATCTGCAAACAATGACAGTTTTACTTCTTCTTTTCCAATTTGGATGCCTTTTATTTCTTTGTCTTGCCAGATTGCCCTGGCTAACACTTCCAGTACAATGTTGAAAAACTGTGGTGACAGCAGGCATTCTTGTCTTGTTCCTGATCTTAGAGGGAAGGCTTTCAGTCTCTCACCATTGAGTACTATGCTGGCTGTGGGTTTTTCATATATGCTCTTTATCATGTTGAGGAAGTTTCCTTCAATTCCTATCTTTTGAAGTGTTTTTATCAAAAAGGGATGTTGGATTTTGTCAAATACTTTTTCAGCATCTATTGAGATGATCAATTGATTTTTCCCTTTTGACTTGTTAATGTGTTGTAATACATTGATTGATTTTCTTATGTTGAACCATCCTTGCATGCCTGGAATAAACCCCACTTGGTCATGGTGTATGATTTTTTTAATGTGTCTTTGGATTCGATTTGCAAGTATTTTGTTGAGGATTTTTGCATCTATATTCATTAGGGAGATTGGCCGGTAGTTTTCCTTTTTTGTAGCATCTTTGCCTGTTTTGGTATTAGATTGATGTTAGCTTCATAATATGAGTTAGGTAGTGTTCCATTTTCTTCAATGTTTTGAAAGAGTTTGAGTAAGATTGGTGTCAGTTCTTTCTGGAAAGTTTGGTAGAATTCCCCTGTGAAGCCATCTGGCCCTGGGCATTTATTTGTGGGAAGATTTTTGATGACTGATTGGATCTCTTTGCTTGTGATGGGTTGGTTGAGGTCTTCTATTTCTTCTCTGGTCAGTCTAGGTTGTTCATATGTTTCCAGGAAATTGTCCATTTCCTCTACATTATCCAGTTTGTTGCCATACAGTTGTTCATAATATCCTCTTATAATTTTTTTTAATTTCTTCAGGATCTGCAGTTATGTCACCTTTTTAATTCATTATTTTGTTTATATGGGTCTTCTCTCTTTTTGATTTTGTCAGTCTAGCTAGGGGCTTGTCAATCTTGTTGATCTTCTCAAAGAACCAACTTTTGGTGATATTTATCCTCTCTATTGTTTTTTTGTTCTCTATGTCATTTATTTCTGCTTTAATCCTTGTTATTTCTTTTCTTGTACTTGTTTAGGATTGGTTTCTGTTCATTTTCTTGCTTCTTCAGTTGATCCATTAGTTCTTTGATTTTGGCTCTTTCTTCCTTTTTAATATATGCATTTAGTGCTATAAATTTCCCCCTTAGCACTGCTTTTGCTGCATCCCATAGGTTTTGGTATGTTGTGTTCTCATTTTCATTCGTCTCTATATATTTAGCAATTTCTCTTGCTATTTCTTCGTTAACCCACTGATTGTTTAGGAGTGTGTTGTTTAACCTCCAGATATTTGTGAACTCTCTAAGTCTCTGATGGTTATTGACTTCTAATTGTATTCCACTGTGGTCAGAGAATGTGTTTTGAACAATTTCAATCTTTTTAAATTTATTGTGGCTTGTTTTATTTCCCAACATATGATCTATTCTGGAGAAAGTTCCATGAGCAGTAGAAAAGTATGTGTATCCTGGTGATTTGGGATGTAATGTCCGGTATATGTGTGTTAAATTTAATTCATTTATCAGATTGTTTAGGTTTTCAATTTCCTTATTGGTCTTCTGTCTGGTTGATGTATCTATGGAGTGATGTGTTGAAGTCTCCCACAATTGTGGAAACATCAATTGCTTCCTTTAGTTTTGCCAGTGTTTCTCTCATGTATTTTGTGGCACCTTGATTGGGTGCATAGACATTTACGATTGTTATTTCTTCTTGTTGAATTGCCCCTTTTATTAGTATGTAGTGGCCTTCTTTGTCTCTCAAAACATCCCTGCATTTGAAGTCTATTTTATCTGAGATTAATATTGCTACACCTGCTTTCTTTTGGCTGTAGCTTGCATGAAACATTTTTTTCCATCCTTTCACTTTCAGTTTCTTTGTGTCCCTGTGTCTAAGATGAGTCTCTTGAATGCAACATCTTGATGGTTCATTTTTTTTTGATCCATTCTGCGAATCTATATCTTTTAATTGGGGAGTTTAATCCATTTACATTCAACGTTATAACCATGAAGGCATTTCTTGAATCAGCCATCTTATCCTTTGGTTTATGTTTGTCATATTTTTCCCCTCTGTCTATTAATATCCTTTATTGTACCTGTACCGAATCTCCTTAGTACTGAACCTTTCTCCAAGTCTCTCTGTCCTTTCTTTGTTTCTCTGTCTGTAGAGCTCCCTTTAGTATCTCCAGTAGGGCAGGTCTCTTGTTAGCAAATTCTCTCAGCATTTGTTTGTCTGTGAAAAATTTAAGCTCTCCCTCAGATTTGAAGGAGAGCTTTGCTGGTTAAAATATTCTTGGATGGAATTTTTTCTCACTCAGAATTTTAAATATATCGTGACACTGTCTTCTCGCCTCCATGGTGGCTGTTGAGTAGCCACTACTTAGTCTTATGCTGTTTCCTTTGTATGTGGTGAATTGCTTTTCTCTTGCTGCTTTCAGAACTTGCTCCTTCTCTTCCGTGTTTGACAGTGTGATCAGAATATGTCTTGGAGTGGGCTTATTTGGATTTATTCTATTTGGAGTTCGCAGAGCATTTATGATTTGTGTATTTATGTTGTTTAGAAGATTTGGGAAGTTTTCCCCAACAATTTCTTTGAATACTCTTCCTAGACCTTTACTTTTTTCTTCCCCTTCTGGGACACCAATGAGTCTTATATTTGGACATTTCATATTATCTATCATATCCCTGAGGTCCATTTTGATTTTTTCAATTTTTTTCCCCGTTCTTTCTTTTATGCTTTCATTTTCCATTCTGTCATCTTCGAGGTCACTGATTCGTTGTTCAACTTCCTCTAGTCTTGTACTATGAGTGTCCAGAATCTTTTTAACTTGGTCAACAGTTTGTTTAATTTCCATAAGATCATCCATTTTTTTATTTAGTCTTGAAATGTCTTCTTTATGCTCTTCTAGGGTCTTCTTGATTTCCTTTGTATCCTGTACTATGGTCTCATTGTTCATCTTTAGTTCTTTGAGTAGCTGCTCTAGGTGCTGTGTCTCTTCTGATCTTTTGATTTGGGTGCTTGGGCTTGGGTTATCCATATCGTCTGGTTTTTTCATATGCTTCATAATTTTCTGTTGTTTTTGGCCTCGTGGCATTTGCTGAACTTGATAGGGTTCTTTTAGGATCTGTAGACCAACTGAAGTCCTTATCTCTAATTTATCAGATCTACAGCTTCGTGGAGTACACTTTCTCTAACTCAGCAGCAGGTGGCGTCCACGAGCCACCTGTTCTCCACAAGCCAGATCTCCCCTGCTTAGCCTTTTTGGTGAGTGGGGGAGTGAGTCTTGTGGGGCCCAATTGGTGTACCAAGCTTGCGTGTGTAGTTGGTGTTGCCTGCCCTGTATGTGGGGCGTGTTTCTGGGCAGTCAGGGAGGGGGTTGGCCCTAACAATCAAATCTCCCTGGTGATCCTAGAGTTTTAAAGCTGCTGCAATAGTCTAATCCTTCAGTTCAGTCCTGCCACAGTTTGTCTCTGCCACTGACCCACAAGTCCTTGGTATTGGCGTATGGCTCCTGAGACTTGCAAGTGGGCCCCTCTTCCAGGCTGTGCACCCCGGGTCCTCTGTTGAGGGATGACTGTGCTATGTCACAGGTGAGTGCCGCTCCCCCAGGGAAGTTCTGGGCTGCTGGGCTGTGTAGGGAGGCTCCGAGTCTGCTGAAATGATGGCTGAATGGGGCTTTGTTAATTCACACTGCTCCACCTTCCCAACTCTGGGACAATCAGCTGAGGTTGCAGGGAAGGCTAATGTCCATGCCCAGTTTTGTGGTGTGTGCCTGTTATTTGAAGCACTTCCATCACACTGGGTTGTCTGGGGCAGCTCTGGGCTGTGGGGCTGGCGATGGGCAGGAGTGTTTCCTGTCCACCAGGATGATGGCTGTGAGCGGACACCCCCCTTTTCTTGGGAAGTTGTGGTGTTTAGTGAATTTTCTCAGCCACTGGATTATTGCCTTTTGTCTCAGAGCTCTCTTAGTTCTGCTCTTGTCTTGACCTGCCCAAATTGCAAGTCTTTGAAACTTTCTGTATTGGGCTTCTTAGAGTAATTGTTTTAGAAAAAGAAAAAAGGATTAAAAAAAAGGGGGCCCTCCTCAGAGATCTAATGGGTTATTGAAATGCTAGGAGACAAAGCAGTTAGGGCCATTAAGGAAAGGTCCACAGGGAAGAGAGATCAGCTTTTCTTCGGGATTTGCATATGCGCCTCAGGGCCTGAGCTCTGCCCTTCCCCTTTCTATGTTCACCAGAACTCCAAAAATCCTCTGCTTTTATTTTGGAGTTTTTCATGCTGTTTTTTTCTATGCCTGTCTCCTCTCTGCTGGGCTGGCTGCTCTCAGATTCTCTGGTGTCTGGTCTCAGTCTGTGTATGGTTGGAGTTTCCGATAAGGGCTGCCACTGCAGTTCTCCCTTCTCCTTCCCGGAGCTGACAGCCCCTCCTCCCACGGGACTGAGCCTGGCAGGGAGGGGTGCGGGTCCCCTGGCCACAGAAACTTACAGATTTCGCTGATCTCAGGAGTTTGACGTGTTCATGAGTGTTTTATGAAGTATGCCCAAAGTCAGGTTGCTCTGTGGTGTCCAGTCCACGCAGTTCCTGACTTTCTACCTACTTTCCTGGAGGAGTAACTAAAACATGCAGCTCACCAGTCTGCCATCTTGCCCCGCCTCCCCCGCAAGCTATTCTAACAGAAGCAGAGTTGGCAGTTTAGCTCTTGATCACAAAAAACAACTACACAAAGAGTTTCACTTGGAACTGGAGCAGTTATTGATCAGAAAAAAACAATTTCACAAAAACAATTTCACAAAGAGTTTCACTTGGAGCTGGAGCAGCTATGGATCATAAAAGGGTTTCAAAAAGTTTCACTTGGACCTGGAGCAGTTATTGTTAAAAGGGTTACGCTTGGCTGATGCGTGCAACTGTAGCTTTGCCTCCCCTAAATGGTAAAGTTTTGCTTCCTTTAACTGGTACAGGCCCAGTCTCACTCCCCCCTCCCCATGGCCTAATGCCATTTACACAACACTGTTGCTTTTCAGATGCTTTAGGATTAAGGGAAAGGGACCCCACTTCACTCCCCATCCTTTCTCCTGCTGCTACAGATTTGAGCTGTAGCCCTTAGAAACTGTTCACTTACTTTATTCCTCAGATCCATAATTATCTGCTTCCCAAGACCTTCAGAATGAGATTTTACTGGCATCTGAGTAATGAAAGACACACTGGTTTTCAAGCTTTGTTACACATTAGTATCATCTGGGGATCTTTTGAAAACCCCAGTGACCCAGGCCCCATCCCAGACCAAATAAAAGAAAATCTGGTGATAGGGCCCAGGTATACGTACTTTAGAAAGCTCTCCAGGTGATTGTAATATGCAGCCAAGGTTGTGAATCCCCATGATAGATTGTGATGTAGTGTCTTCTGCAGGCCCCTGCAGCTTCAGAGTCTTGGAAATGTGTCATGCTTTCTCCCCTGCCCCAGGTCTTAAACCAAAGAAGTCTGTGGAGATCTCCCAAGTTCCTTTTGCTATTGCCTTTACTGTTTTGCCACCATTTTAATGCCAAATGGATAAAATAGCTGATTGGTCACAGGATATACACAGAACAGGACAAACACTCGCACACGTGGTACCCAGCAGTGCTAGAGCAGATGGATATGACAGGAAGCCAAAGCTGTCTCCAAAGTGACAGCCGGGGGTAGATTTTGGAATCTGCCAGCTTTGGTTAACATCAGAGGAACTAGAGGAGCCCAAAGATGCCAATAAGCCCCCTCCATCTCTAGGGAACAAAGTCTATGATGAAGCAATTGAAACACTCACCCCAGGCAAAAATATTTAAGAGGGAGTGGTGTCAAAAAAAAATCCTCAGTAATCAAAATTAATAACATTTTAATGCAATATTTTTACAATTCTAAGTTAATGGGGAAAAATCCCACAGAGGATAAAATATCAAAATTTTGTAAAAGGAAGGATCCAACTCTATATTTGCACAACTCACCCACCTCATGTTAATGTGGTCCCAGTCAGGTCCTGTTACCTTAGTCCCAGTGCTGGGACAAACATATCCTGTCCCCAGACATACCTGAAGTTCAGAAGAAGAGGATACTCCATTCAGGAGAAAGGGGATGGGACTCCTTCTACACCAACTCATCGTGAGGTGATGAGCCATAGAATAAACTGATCAGAAAAGCAGCTCTACCTCACCCACAAAATCAAGCTCACAAAACCTCACCACAGCCCTCTCAATACAAATCAAAAGGCTGTGAAATGAGGAGAAAGGATAAGGAACCCTAGGACAGGAATTCCCCACAGTCGTAATTGGTGTATTGGAGGGGGAGTAGAAGAATGGGATGGGATGGGTGGAGGGAGGCAGCTATTTGCCTGCTACTTGACTCTTTACAGCTGGACATATTGATAGCCCTGTCCCAGACCAATCACCTCTAAAATGACTTTGGAAAATTTCCAAATTCTCTCCATGGGGTACTCATTAAAATAATAAATATATGAATGAATAAATTAGTAAATGGATGAATGGGTGGGCACCTGATGTCTCTGCATTAGAATAAAATACTTTCTCTACATTTTTAAGATCACAGAAAAAGATATCGTGGAGGCTGCAATAAGAACAATGCCCTACCAATTCAATTTTGATTCATGCTCAAAAAAATGCCATATGAAATAAAAAATAAAATAAACTAGCATCAAGCACAATGCGAACAGTAGATACATATGGGAAATGTAGATTTTTACTTTATATGCCACTTAGAAAGTTTAGAATCATTTATTATTTTACAATTAAAACTATGTGAAATATGAGCAAACTGAGATGTTAGTTGAAAAAATAGGAACTAAACAAAGGGCATGGCCATGTAATCATAAGACAGACTAAACTGTAAAATAAACATTGAAAATTGTAATCAAGGAAATACAAAATTAAATAAAAATGATATGTCACCTAAATTATCAAAGATTCAAAAGCACAATAACACTCAATGAGCACCAAATATTGCTGGTGGGAGTGTGAATTAGTACAAAATTTATAAGTTATGGAAAGAAACTTAATCTATAGCAACTTTTAAAAAGCTCAAATATTTTGACTTAGAAATTACACTTTGAGGACTATATCATAAAGAAATAATCAGAAATATGGACATTATTAATGAATGAAGATGTTCCTCCAACAATTATTGTATCATAAAAAACTGAGAAAAATTTAAACATTCAATAATAGGGGAATGGGATAAAATAATTTATGATCACATAAAATGCAAGTCTTTAAATTTTATTTGGGAACATATGGGCAGATATTTATTTTATAATATAAATGAGAATAAAGCAAAATACAGAATTGTACACCCAATTTACTCTAAAAGAAAGACTGGGAAATAGTACCACAAAGATGGAAGAGATGTTATTGCTGAGTGGCATAAATACATATTCCAAATTATCTACCATGGGCATGTATAATTTTTATAGTCAGTGATGTAAATGATATATATTTTTAATGATATGCTCATAAAGAATGAATTCCTGGATCATTATGCCTCTGTCATCATTCTCTCCATCACCCGGCTGTCACTTTATCAACCAAAATGTCCTCATGAATTGTGATTTACTGCCTCTATGGAGTTTAAAATAGTAACTCTCTTATAAAGCTATAGTTGAACTGCTATCTAAAATATTATTCAATTTCCTTTATCAACATTACATCCATATAATGAAATATTGCTTTAGTTGGGGAAATTGGTGACAAAATGCCTTCAATAAACAAATATTTTTTGAGCATCTACCATGTGCCTTTTGCTGTGTTTGACACTGGGCATTTAATGATAAGCAAGGTACACTTAATTCTTGACATCATCAATCTTAAAGTCTATTTGAGGAAATAGATAACAGGAAGAAAAAAATAAATTAATGAAAAATGAGGTGTTGAGATAGAATTACCATGCATTGTGGTGTTAGGGGAGACTTACTTTATACTTGACCCTGGGTGGCCAGGAAATATCACTGAGAGATATTTGTACTGAAAGCTGAATGAAAAACAGGAATCTGCCATGAAAAGTTCCAAAAAGAGAAAGTTGTAGAAAAAGGGGCTGCTAGTGCAAAGACCCCGAGGCAAAAAACTGTTGGCCATGTTCTAACACCATCAGAATTCAAGGAGGCTGATGAGCTACTGGGGGGAGGGTAGATGTGGTTCAAAAGAGAGGGAAGGGACAGGTCATGCAGGACTTGTAGTCTATGTTAGGACTTGGAGCTTGATGTTAAAAGGAGAGGAAAATCCCTGGAGTGTTTTAAACAGGGAGAAGAAATTCCATTTAACTTTTTAAAAAATCACTTTGATTTCCCTGTAGAAAGGGAGGGTGGTAGCAGGACAAGAGAGAGCAAACAATTTAGGAGGCTCTTGTAATAGTCCAAATTGGAGATGATCATGGCCTAGGCTAAGTATAGTAGTGAAGATGAAAGAAGTAGATGGGTTTAAGATATATTTTGGAGAGAGATCCAACAGGGCCTCTAGCTGGGGCAAGTTGGGGGGCGGGGTGGGTGAAGTACAAGGAGAGACCAAATGCAAAAAAAAAAAAAAACACAAACAAAAACTCCTAGGTTTTTGGTTTGAACATCTAGATTAAAGATATATGGTTTTTCATGATTGTTATGCTGGTTTGGGCCCTCTGAGAAACAGACACCACCACGATAAGGAAAACCGGAAGAGCCACCAGATTCCAAAGGAAGGGGAGAGGGAAGGACATTTGGGTGAAAGCATTCTAGAGTGCTATGAAGTCTAAGAATGTTTGAGCAGTACTACTGGGGTGTTCTAGAGTCAGTCAGCTATCAAAGGAGCCCCATATCTCCCAGGAATGGGCCTGCTTTAGTATCCCTCTCACACTCATTGTCTGGGAGCAGCCCACAGGAAGCCTGGCCCCAGAACAAATATGTTGATAGATTTCAAAACACAGCAGCTGAGGACCTTGATCAATTATGCTCCCTGTAGTAGGGGATCTGTGAAGTATATTCTCATGGCTGCCACTGCCCACCCCTAAGGACACACAGACCTATTTTTCCACACAGGTTCATGGAACAGCACCTCCATGGTTCTCATGTGCCTGTCTTCCTGAGGTGAACTCAGAAGGTTAGTGGGATGAATTACAACCCCAGTCAGTGCAGTTGTTTTTGGGACCACAACTGGAATTCATCTTCTCCCTCCCCCACTCTCCATTCTAGATTCATCTTCAGCAGGTCTTGGTGGCTTGCCTGGTGCTGTGACCCAAACCTTTACATTCTTGAGTGATCTGAACCCTTGAGAATCACTCTCTTCTCTGCCTAGGGTTGCTGCACTTGTACATTCACAGTCAAAGTGGAGCAATGGAGAGTCAGGAGGTACCCAAGTAGATTGTCTGAGTTCCACACAGAATTCCTTCCAGCTCTCTATTTGTAAAAGCAGCCCTACCCCCAACAGCTGATCATGACCAATTACCCTGCCAGTATGGTGACTTCTTGATTGCTAATCTCTAGGCATGAGGAATCCAAAGTACCCTGATATCAGGTCCAACTTGTAGTTCAATGGGACACATCCTGTATCCCCTGGAAAGAGTGCACCTCCTTTGGGAAATAGGACCTCCAACCCTGCAGAGCCCAGAATTGTGGGGATAGAAAGCACATTAGGAATGGTGCAGTGGGGCCACTCCTGTTTCCAACCCTTGGTTCCAAGTACATGTACCTTCCCAAGGGAGACACAGCACCATATAGAAGTCTCTGATTTAACAAACATACTGCATCAGAGAAGACTGCTCCCCTTCTTTCAGAGTATTTCTTCTGAGCAGAAACTGCAATCGCATATTTAGAAGACTGTTCTGGCATTATGAGACCAGCTCCCTCTGGATGGTGTGGCATGTGATATGGCAAGTGGGCCCCATGGATATGGGCCCACTCTTGTACCTTCTTTTCTGCGAAGTGGGTACTCTGGTCAGACACTATACTGTGTGGCATACAGCCAGTAGTGCTGGCTGAGACCCTGCTGACAGGAAAGCCAAACTTATACCAGGATAGGTATCTATCACTAGGAGGATAAACTTCTGGAACTTCCTGGATAAGTGTACCCAATGCAGTCAGCTTCCTACTACGTGATTAATTGGTCTCCTTCAGGAATGGTATCATACAGGGGACACAGTGTTGGTCTATGTTGCTAACAGGTTAGAAAGCAACAGCTGGGTTAGTGGAAGTCCATGCTCTTGGGCTCACATGTAGCCTCCATCTCTGCCACCATGGCGACTCCATTCATAAGCCCATCAAGCCAGTTCTGGAGTGGCTGATGACAAAGGCTGAGTGATGTCAACCATCTGAGTCATTTTTTTCTACTTTGTTTTCAGTTGACATTAATGTGTGATATAAACATTTGCACACTTCATGCCTACTCCATATATCCATCCACGTACCTCATCCTTAGATCTCTTTGCCTCCAATCTTCCAGTCCTTGACTTTCCAGGTCCCTTATCAGATAACCAGGCATTTACCCACATCCCAGGAATCTATAAATATTCTTCATTGGGCCACTTCTCCCTCTACATAAAGTGGATGACCAGACACACTACTTGTGGCTTTGTCCATTAGGAAGATTTCAGGTGCCACTATCTTAAAAGATTACCCCTGAATGTGGTTTAATGAAACCACTGTCCATTTTCAGCTTGCACTCATATGACATTCTGACCCACCCAGAAATCAAGCCCAAGGATTTTCCTCTTCTTTCAGTCAATCATTCAGGAGTCCCCATAAGGCTGTAGGTGCAAGCCAAGGAAGGGGCACTGGTAAAATTGCTCATACCACTTACTTGTGCCCTCTCAACTTGCCAGGGTTCAATTAAGGATATATCATTTTGATTTCATGATAGACTGCTGCTAGGCACATCAGTCTGTATGACTTGTTGGGTCTGATAGAACTCAGCTCATGATAGAAAGTTCTGGATGCATGTTCACTTGGTGTCCCATGGTCAAATGTTCTTTTTCCCAAGGTCCAGTAACACTCCAAGAGTTGTTTCTCAAAAGGCATATAATTCTCTGCTATAAATGGCATGGTCTTGTTCAAGAATTCCAGGGGGTTACATTGTGATTATTTTACTGGAGTATATGCTCCAGGTTACATCCTTCCCTACCACTGATACCTCCAATACTATGCTCTTTATTGGATTGTATGGCCCAAGCTACAGAGTTGTTTGCATTGTGATCCAAATCTGCTCCACTGCCCTCTCCTTTTAGGTCCCACTCAAAGTTGGTAGACTTCCATGTTGTCAGGTGTATGGATTGAAGCAATATTCCCAGTGTGGAATTCTAGACCTCCAGAATTCAAAGAGGCCTACAAGCTGCTGTGATTCCTTCTTTGTGGTAGGGTATTTAAGATGCAGCAATGTGTCTTTTACATTGGAAGGGATATCCCAGCCTACCCCTAACTACTGGAACCCTAAACATTTCACTGAAGTTGCATGTCCTTGCAACTTCATAGGATTTATTTCCCACCCTCTGGAGCATATGTGTCTTAAGACCTCCAGCCTATTAGCCACTTGTTGCCTGTCACTAAAGTCAGCATAATGCCATCAATGCAGTGGATCAGTGTGATATTTTCCATGGGATGTCCAAGTGGCCTACATTTTTCCAGACTGTATTATGACAGAGGGCTGTGAGAAAGTTAACGGCACTGCAGCAAAATTGTAAATGAATACTGTCCATTTCATGTGAACAAGAACTATTTCTGACACTCTTAGCTAATTAGAATGGAAGATAACATATTCACTACATCAATGACCACATGCCACATACCAGAGGGTTTATTAATTTGCTCTAGTAATGATACTGTGTCAAGCACAGTATCTGCAATCAGGATTACTACCTGGTTAACATTGTGGTAGTCTACAGTCATTCTTCAGAATCCACCAATTTTATGCAGGGGCCAGACTGGAAAAGTAAATGGAGATATAATAATTACAACCATTCCTACATTCTTTAGATCTTTAATGGTTACAACTGAGTTCCTGTTATCCCCTTCCCAACCAAGATATGTAGTTGTTTTTCTACTGACTATGTTGTTCAGGCAGTTTCCAAGGTTCCCATTTGGTCTTCCCTAATATGAAAGCTCTTACGTCAGAGACTAGGGATCTAATGTGTATTCCAACTTCCAAGTATATTAAGAGCAATTATGCCTTTGGATTCTGGGTCAATGACCACTGGATGTGTTCACAGAACCAGTGAGCCCAATGTAAACCAAACTGTATCCAGGACTCCATTTGTTACCTTGCCTGTAAGTCTTCACTCTAACAAGAGGCAGGCATGATAACACTCGTCACTATGTATCAACGTCAACTGTGCCCAATAGTCCTAGAAATGTCTTTTATTCTCCTTTTCCACTGTAGAGTCTCCTGAGTCAATGACCATAGGTCCTTTGAGGGAAGGGCTTTGAGACTCATTATGGAAACTTCTTCTTAAGGACCAGGATACCTCTTAAATCATTGGGTTTCAAATCTGAAACTTTGTTCAGCTCACAAGAGATCACGACTTTTTATTGGATCAACTACCTTCAGCTTCTTGCTCCTTAATTCTTGTTTTTATTTTTAGTTACTGATGTTAAGTGGCACCCTTGTTGTCTATTCATTTCCTTTGCCTCTAGAGATACCATACTCAACTCTATCGATCCCTGTAGGTCAAGCCCTCTTGACTGCCCCTCTGACCTTGATAGTCATTATGATGTTTTTGGTCTCCTGGCTTCTGGTGTTTAAGTTCTGCCACCTGGTTCTTATTGCTTCAAGGGCCCGCCATCCCCATGGATGCTAAGGATCCCAGCTTCATGAATGTCTCTCCTACTATCAGCCCTGACCTGCTGAGTAATAAACCACTTACCTCTTTAGTGATGCTGGCATCATTCCCACCAGAACATTCCTGATGGCTTGTTCAACAGTATGTCTTCTCGTCCCTCCCCTAGAGCATAAGACTCTGGTGGGTCCTCCATCCTCCATGCCTGCTTCACTCAGCCTCTTTTTCTTTCCTCTACTTTTTTCTAGGACTGATCATGTCTTTCCACTTACTTTAGTATTGGCCATAACTTTTTCCTGGCTTCTGAGACTCACTCTGTATTAGGTTTCTCCAGGGAAACAAAACAGTCATGCAGTATGGTAAATACTATGAGATTTATTAAAGGAATTGGCTCACATAACATTGGGGGTTAGCAAGTTTGAATTCCATGGGGTAGGCCACAAGCTAGGAACTCAAACGAAGGTTTTCAGTGAACTCCCCAGGAGGAGCTGGCTGGCCAAAGTACAGATGGAATTCTTCCTTCTATTTATCCCTTCTCTGTCCCTTTTAGTCCAGGCTGGCTGTGGCTCTGCTCACACAAATTTCACAAAAACCTTGTCAGTTTTGTGGGCCATTCAGAGGAGCCCAAATCATTAGAAAATATAACTTTCCACAGATCCTCCCTGCATAACTGCATTTTCAATCCTGACTTCTGCTAAAATGGCTGACTGGATCCATGTTCAATTAAACCTTCACATGGAGCCCTATTCCCCAGAAAACCACTTTCTGGAAGCTCAAGGAGGTCCCTGGTAGAGCTCCTTCTGGCCCTAGTCTCAGAGCACACTATCTGGATATGCTCAGAATTTTCCAAATCATCAATCTATTTTCTGTGCTGAAGATTTCTGTTATCAGCTCATCCCTTTCCTCTTGCATTTTACTAAAAGCTTCAAGGAGAAGCTGAGCTGCATCTTTCACAACTAGCTTGGAAATCTCTTTGGCTAAATATCTAAGTTCATTGCTTTCAAGTTCTGCCTTCCATCTGACATCAGAACTCAATTTCGCCAGGTTCTTTGCTACTTTGTAACAAGAATCACCTTTCCTCCAGTTTCCAAAAACACATCCATCATTTCCTTCTAAGGCATTATCAGAAGTACCTTTAACATCCATGTTTCAACCAACATTTTGTTCATGACAAATTATGTATTCTCTAAGACAATACAAATTTTTGTACAACTCTTCCTCATTTTTGAGCCCTCATAATTCTTCCAGCCTCTACCTATAACCCAATTCCAAAGCCTATTCCACATTTTTCAGTATTTGGAAAAGCACAACCTCACTCTCAGTACCAAAAACTGTTTCAGTTTCCTGGTTGCTAAAGAAAATACCATGCAATGGGTTGGCATAAACAATGCAAATTTATTGGCTCACTGTTTTGAGGCTAGGAGAAGCCCCAAATCAAGGCATCATCAAGGCAATGATTTCTCCTGGAAGGTGTGGGGTTGGGGATTGATAATCCTTGATGCTTGGCTTGTCTGTTACATGGTAATTCACATGGGGCCTCTTCTGGTTTCTCCTTTCTTTTCCAAGTTCTGTTGACTTTCAACTTCTAGATGCTCCTCTGGCTTTTTTTCCCATCTGATATTCAGTCTGTTTATAAAGAATCACAGTAATCCAGATTAAAACCCAAGTTGTTTCATTTGGGCCACATCTTAACTGAAGTAACATCTTGAATAGATCTTATTTACAATAAGTCTATACCCACAGAATGGATTAAGTTTAAGAGCATGTTTTTCAGGGGTACAAAGCTCCAAGCCACCACACACCCCAACTCAAATTTTGTTCCATGCCCTGGGACTTTGCTGGGACATTAAATCCTTTGTCTATAGAAAGTATCAGCATTAATGAATTCTTGCCTATCCAGTCTTGCCTATCTTATCCTGGATCTCTTGAGCAAGCCCCGTCAGAATCCAATCCCAGGGCTATTACCTTGGCTCTTGCCAGTACTAATAATTCTTTAGATAGAAAGTGTCTTTCTTTCCTTGTAGGCCCAGCCCATTTCCAGTCAGATTATGCTGGAATTTAAACCTGTTTATGGGCCCAGTAGCCAGCAAAGGAGATAGTGGAAGATCCTGAGGGGGGCGCCTGTGGCCTTGTACATCTTCCAGCATGGCATAAGTGCTTGCTCTTTCTAAAGAAAGGAGAGCTACATCTGCAAGCCCAGAGATTCTAGAGGTTACCTATGCAGTTGTCTCCATTCCATATAGCAGACTCCAGGTTTTCACCACCAGGACTCTGATCTTTACATAACTGACTGAGACTAAGATATCTCTGGATCTCTGGGACTCTTATATCTTGGTCGTTAACCTGCTCTTCAGTGATGTCTGCCCTTGTGCTACCAGATAAAAGGAGACCCTTCTTGCACTTAGCTGTTAACTATTAACAGCCTGTCATCATTTTTCTACAGGGTGGCAATACAGCACAGCATTAATCAGCCAACTCTGCTGATTTTATAAGCATTGTACTCCCCATATTCTTGAAATGCCAGCATCATCACATCCATCAAAAAATTATCTCTCTCCAGAATATTTTCCCAGATCACAGCTTAAGAAACTTTATCAACTGAGCCATCAACTCATGCCAGGGACTACTCATGCTCCACCTACCAACAGGCCCCATATTTTCACCTATTGGGCAACAGGTAAGCCAGTACCAAATCCCCATCTTATTGCCTATGTTCTCAGGTTACCCCTTTTCTTGGACCACTTGTGTTAATCTGTGTCCCCTTATAAAGCAGACCCCAAGATAGAATTAAATATGCAAGGATTTAATTAGGGGAAACACCTGTGAAAAAAAAAATAAGGTGGGAGCAAGGAAAGGCTGGAAGGGCCATCAGATCACATTGTAGGTTTCACCTGGAGTGCAGGAGCAAGGGAAGAAAGGAAGGTTGAGTGGAAGCATATTAGATTGAAATGCAGAACAGGGAGTTCAGCAAGGCCATTAGGGAGTCCTTAAGACAAATCCAACTTTCAGAATCCCATATTCCCCTTGCTGCACTCAGTCTTGTCTGTGAGCAGTACATGAGAAGCTTGGCCTCAGAACAAATGTACGCATAGATTTCAGAGTTCAGTATTTTGGGACTTTAGTCCCACATTTCCTGTTTTTGGAGGTTTGTAGGGAGCATTCCCATGGCTTCCATTATTGGGAAGACTGGTATAACAGAAGACAGGCTCTTGAGGATGATAAGGAATATGAAGTTATATGTTATGCATGTTAATTTTGAGATAAATATTAGAGATCCACTTTGAGACCCAGGTAGACAATAAGGTTTTTGAGTCTGGAGTGCAGAGGGGAGATGCAAATCATATTTACACTTGTAACATTTGTGAGCATATGATTGTTGTGTAAAGAAAGCCACAGGCATAAATAATATCACTTGTGGAAAAAACATAAAGAGAGAGGCAAGGTGATCCAAGATAAAGGCGAGAGGAAGTCCAGCCTCTAGAAAGAAGAGAAAGGATAATAAAGACATGGAAAAAGAGCACCCAGTGAGGTAGGGGGAAACCAAGTCTATGTTGTCAAAGAAATTGAGAGAGGAGAGTGTTTTAAGGAGAGCTGGATTCCCTGTGTGTCCAGGGCTGAACAATTGAGTAGGAGAGACAGCAAAGGGTCCTCAAATTACTTAATGCACTGTGGTCCCTTTTTGCCCTCCCAGTCAAGAAAACTTATGGCCTATTTCTGTGCATACTTACAGATGTTATTGGCTATTTGGAACATCTTCAAACTGCCATCATTCATTCATTTATTAATTCATTTCACAGATATTTATTAAACGCTTAGCCTGTGGCAAACGTTCAGTAAAGTCTAGTGACTTACCAAAAAATGGGTAGCATTCGCTAAAGCTGACATCAGCTTAAACCATCTATTGGTCTCCAACTTTCAGGATAAACATGGGGTACTGTGGGAGGACAAAGGAGGAAGCACGTAACTATGCCTGATGAGGAGAAGGGAGACGCTTGAAAGTAATCATGGTATCCCTTTTGCCTAAAACAATATCTCCAGCAAGTTTGGAGTGTTGCCAGTTAGATTATACACACAGTGCACCCAATGATTTTCTTAGATGGCACCAGAGTATTTGGTGCTGGCCTGAATCTTTTTCTCTTGAGCCATTTTTTTTTCACCAAAAGCTTATTTCAATACAGGATGATCAATGCAATAAAAGTCATTCCCACTGTTTCATTCAGGAGGCTTTCACTGGGCACGACAGTGATATTTTCCCTTACCCCAAGCCATTCTTCCTGCAGGAAGTTAAAAATAAATAGGAAAGTGATCATTGAGGAAGATTTCATCTTAAGAAAAGATAGGATTTCAACAATATGAACATACATGCCCAGAGATAATGAGGCAATGATTTTTTTTTTTTTTTTGGTAAAACAGTGTGCTACCCAACCCTCAATTTTCTCCTTTGCTACAACAGTTCAAAGATGAGGAGGGGAGAGGGGAGGAGAAGGCAGGAGAGGAGATGGAAACTATTTTCAGCAATTCTTGCAGTATTATTTCTCAGTTTAACTTTGAAAGTTATTGCTTATGAAACATAAATTTGATCTTATATATCTAAAGTAAGAAACCCAGCAAGGATGGTTACTGGAAAAAACATGCAAAAAAATGATATATAATGTCTCAGAACTCTACTGCAATTCAACAAATATGTAGGAGGGCCTCATTTGTACTACATAATATACAAGAGTACTTGAGATAGAAAGATAAATAGCATTCTCTATCTGCAAAGAGCTAAAGTATCTGAATTAGACCTATTTCTTGAGCATTTCAGTGATGGCATGGATGCTGCACCTTCATCTCTTTTCTTATCATGATTAAAATTATATTTCAAAAATCCTGCCTTGACGATGACATGCACTAAATAACCATATGGCAAAGCCAAGCAAAGCCCCGTGACAGTGCAGAGGAAGGACTCATAACTATTCGAGACCATGTGGAATATTGGTAGAAAAGGCTGAGCCTGCCATATTAAGTAGTATGAAAATTAGGAAGAAATAGATATTGGTGGAGAGAGAATTACAGGTGGAGAGACAAAAGCAATGCTATGAAACATAAAGAGGTAGGATGACATCATATTTCTCAAATTCTGGAATTCATAAAAAAGTACTTAAATTTTGATGTGGCCCCAATGGAGAGATGTTAATCAATACACACATTTCACTTCTGAAGGCTGGGATCAGTATCCGTAGCAGTTTGATGTAATCCAGTGGTTTCCAAACTGGTCACAGAGAACATGGGTTCTAAGGGGTCTTCTCCGGGACCACCCTTGAATGTCAATATTTACAAATATAATCCCACCTAAGGTTAAAATAATGCACACATAGAGCTGACAGGGTTTCATAACAAAATACACACAAGAGCTTGATAAAAATGTAAGATAAATTATTGAAAAGTTATAGGAATTAAAAGCTTCCTAAGCAATTTACCTAAACTTTAAATAAATTTTATAAGCATGAAGACTGTGGATGTCAAGTAATTTCCCATTGTTGCCTAAAGGTATATTCTTAAGAGTTGCAAAACATTCTTTGTTTCAAAAGTCTGTGGCAACAGAAAAGATTGATATCAAACCGAATAATTCATCAACTAAACATTGCACATAGCCATAAGCAGTAATTCTGATGAGGGTGCATACAGAGAACTTATTCAAACTTTGCTCCTAATTTTAGGATTGAACTTGCCATGTTCCTGATTCCAGTTCCACTTGTTTGTCAGGAGATTCATCCCACTCATTAGAGAGGGGGGAAAAATCCTTAGGAGGATTCCTACAATAAAGAAGACTGCCAATATTTCCTTTTACATATGAAATATACATGATTCAAAATGTTTCTTAGCATGTGTGTAACAAAAGTTTTTCCATATTCCTTATCTAAAGGTTTATCTTAAATGCTAAAACTTTAATGCCTAATTTTTGGCACATACGATTAGTTCAAGATATATGTACTGAATATTTGCTTGGCACATTATAGCTTTATAACATTATGCCAATATACAGTCTCAATCTTCTCCATACAATATTCCTGTGTGGCACAGAAATAATATACATTAATTTATTTACTCATTCATAGTTGAGGGGATTAAGACTCAAAGAATCTGAATGATTATTTTAAAGTCACATGTAGAATTTAGTGTTAGAACTAGCAAAGCATGCAGGTTTCCAAATCCAAGTCCAGTGCTCTTATGTCAAATAAGAATGTTTTATATGATTCATATTATTATTTCTTCAAAAATTCTTTGAGGCAGTTTACCATAGACGCTACATGTGATGGTTAATTTCATGTGTCAACTTATCTAGCTTATACATCGATGTCCAGGTGTTTGGTCAAGCAAGCACTTGCCTGATTCTTACTGTGAGGGTATTTTATAAATGGATTACTATCTATATTCAGTTGATTGCATCTATGGCTAATTGCATCTATAATCAACAAAGGAGATTGCCTTAGCAAAGAAGGGAGTCTCCTCATCCAATCAGTTAGAGGTCTTAAAGTGGAACTAAGGACTTCAGAAGTCAGAAAGAAGAATTTCTGCCTCTTCTTCAGCCAGCCAGCCTCTCCTGGGGAATACGATTCTACCTTCATCGGAGTTTCCAGCTTGCAGACTGCCCTATAGAGATCAGACATGCCAGATTCCAGAATCACATTTTTCAAAGTTACCAGCTTGCAGCGTGCCCTGCAGAATTTGGATTTGTTAATCCCCCTGGTCACATGAGGTAATTCCTATAATACATCTCTTAATATTTACAAACGTGTTATATGTGTGTGTATTCTGTTGGTTGTTTCTCTGGAGAACCATGATTAATATGCAAAATCATTACACTTGAAATAAACAATAATAGTGTAATAAATATACATATATGAAGTGGTAATCTAATCTATATACTGTAGTGAAACATTTACTGTGGATCTAAATTTCCTGGCAGCAAAGTCAAAAATGGTTATATAATTTGTATCATCTCACAAATAGGAAAAATTAGGTAATATATCATGTTACCACCAGGCTACTATCCCTCCTGAAGGCTTTCCATTGTACTTACACATAATTAAAACTTCTTCCCATGGTCTAGAAGGACCAACACAATCCAGCTGTGATTATTTCTCCTTCTCCATCACCGATTATATTATTAACTACATTCTGACCATCTTTCTGTTTCTTCAGTATGACAAGCTCATTTCCACCTTCAGGTCTTTGGACTCACCATCCAATACACTGGCAATATTGTTCATCCAGATCTTCATATGACTAGGTTCTTCTCATTATTCAGGTCTCAGCTCAAATGTCACCTCTTCAGAGAAATCAAACCTGACCATCCCATGTAAATTAGTCCATCCTCCCTCCTACTCTCTCTTTTTTTCATTGAGATTGTTCACATACCACACAATTATCCAAAGATCCAAAGTGTACAATCAGTTGCCAATGGTACCATCATACAGCTCTGTATCCATCACCACAATTAATATTTTCAATTTTTAGAACATTTTCACTACTACAGAAAAGAAAGAAAAAAAAAAAGAGAACTCAAATCCTCCCATACCCGTAACCTGCCCCCCTCCATTATTGACTCATAGTATTGGTATAGTACATTTGTTACTGTTGATGAAAGAATTTTAAAATACTGCTAATTATAGTACATAGTTTGCAATAGGTATATATTTTTCCCTATATACCCCTTTATTATTAACTTCTAGTTATAGTGTCATACATTTGCTCTAGTGCATGAAAGAGATTTCTAATATTTGTACACTTAATCATGGACATTGTCCACCACAAGATTCACTGTTTGATGCATTCCCATCTTTTAACCTCCAACTTTCCTTCTGCTGACATACATGACTCTGAGCTTCCCCTTACCACCACCTTCACACACCATTCAGCACTGTTAGTTATTCTCAAAACTTGCTACCATCACTTCTGTCCATTTCCAAACATTTAGGTTCAACCTAGTTGAACATTCTGCTCATAATAAGCTACTGTTCCCCATTGTTTAGCCTCGTTCTATATCCTGTTAACTTATATTTCATGTCTATGAGTTTACACATTATAATTAGTTCATATCAATGAGACCCTGCAATATTTGTCCTTATGTGTCTGACTTATTTCACTCAATATAGTGCCCTCAAAGTTTCTTCATCAACCTATTTTTTGACACTTTTGTTCACACACCATACATTCCATCCTAAGTAAATAATCGATGGTTCCCTGTATAGTCACGTATTTATGTATTCACCTCCATCACCACTCTCTATACAAGGACATCTCCATTTCATCCACAAAAAAAAGAGGAAAAATCAAAGAATGTTGAGAGGCAAAAGAAAAAGAAAAAAACAAAGAGGAAAAAACAAGAAAACATGACAGCTAGGAAGCAACAAAAGGAAAGACAGCATTAAATTAAAGTAGAATAAAGAGTCAGACAACATCACCAATGCCAAGAGTCCCATACCCCTCCCTTATGTCCCCCTCTTATACGCATTTAGCTTTGCTATGTTGCTTTTGTTACATTAAAGGAAACATAATACAATGTTTCCATTAATTATAGTCTCTAGTTTGCATTGATTGTATTTTCCCCCCAATACCTCCCTATTTTTAACACTTTGCAAGGTTGAGATTCATTTGTTCTCCCTCTTGAAAAAACATATTTGTACATTTTATCACAATTGCTGAGCACTCTAGGTTTCACCAAGTTATACAGACCCAGTCTTTATCTTTCCTCTTTTCTTCTGGTGTCCTACATGCTCCTAAACTTCCTCTTTCAACCATACTCACAGTCATCTTTTTTCAGTATACTTACATTGCTGTGCTACTATCAATGAGAATTGTGTTCCAAACCTCTCACTCCTGTCTTTTCCTACCTGTCTGTAGTGCTCCCTGTAGTATTTCCTGTAGACCAGGTATCTTGTTCACAAAGATATCTTATGAAGATATCTTGTCAAAGATATCTTGTCATTGCATGCTTGTCAGATAACATTTTAAAATCTCCCTCATATTTGAAGGACAGTTTTGCTGGATATAGGATTCTTGGTCAGCAGTTTTTCTCTTTTGGTATCTAAAATACATCACACCACATCATTCTTGCCTCCATGGTTTCTACTGAGAAATCTGCACACAGTGTTATCAAGCTTCCTTTGTATGTGATGGATCGCTTTTCTCTTGCTGCTTTCAGGATTCTCTCTTTGTCTTTGACATTTGATAATCTGATTATTAAATGTCTTGGTGTAGGCCTATTCAGATCTATTCTGTTTGGGGTACACTGTACATCTTGAATCTGTAATTTTATGTCTTTCATAAGAGATCAGAAATTTTCATTGACTATTTCCTCTATTCTTAATTCTGCCCCTTTTCCCTTTTCTTCTCCTTCTGGGACACCCATACCACATACATTCATGCATTTCACATTGTCATTCAATTCCCTGAGATGCTGCTAATATTTTCCCATTCTTTTCTCTATCCGTTCTTTTGTGTGTAGGATTTCAGGTGTCTTGTTCTCCAGTTCCTGAGTGTTTACCTTTGCCTCTTGAGATCTGCTGTCGTATGTCTCCATTGTGTCTTTCATCTCTTGTGTTGTGCCTTTCATTTCCATAGATTCTACTACTTGTTTTTTGAACTTTCATTTTCTACCTTATGTGCACCCTGTGTTTTCATTATACACTTCATCTCTTTTGCCATATCTTCCCTAAAATTTTGAATTGATTTAGCATTAGTTGTTTAACTTCCTGTATCTCAGTTGAAGTTTGCTCCCTTAACTGGGCTATAACTTTTTTTCTTATTGTAGGTTGTAGTTTTCTGTTGTCTAGGCATCTGGTTTCCTTGGTTACCCAAATCAGGTTTTCCCAGACCAGACAGGCTCAGGTCTGAGAAGCAAGCAATATTCAGTACCAGGTTTCCCTGAGGGTGTGTCTCAGAAGATTGACACACCCTGTGAGGGCTCAAGCTGCTGTGCTTGCCGAATCTGCCCAGCAGGTGGTGCCTGTCAGCCTGTAGCTCCTGACTGGTGTAAAGAAGTGTGGCCCACTTAATTCCTGTTTTGGCTATTTTCCCCTGGTTCTTGGGGTCTTGTTCTGAATGGAAGGTGGGAAGTAGAGCTGGGCACCAACTCCTTCCTCTTAAGGAAGATACACCCCCTAGGGAGTTATCATCTGCATTTTTAAATTCATTTTATTGGGATATATTCACATACCATACAGTCATACAAAACAAAGCATACATTTGATTGTTCACAGTACCCTAACATAGTTGTGCACTCATCACCAAAATCAATCCCTGACACCTTCATTACCGCACACACAAAAATAACAGGAAGAATAATTAAAGTGAAGAAGAGCAATTAAAGTAAAAAAGAACACTGGGTGCCTTTGTTTGTTTGTTTGTTTGTTTCCTTCCCCCATTTTTCTACTCATCCATCCATAAACTAGACAAAGGGGAAAGTGGTCCTTATGGCTTTCCCAATCACATTGTCACCCTTCATAAGCTAGATTTTTATATAATTGTCTCCCAGATTCATGGGTTCTATGTTGTAATTTGATAGTTTCAGATATTTACTGCTAGCTACTCCAATTCACTAGAAGCTAAAAAAGATTGTCTATATTGTGCATAAGAGTGCCCACCAGAGTGACCTCTCAGCTCCTTTTGGAATCTCTCTGCCACTGAAGCTTATTTCATTTCATTTCACATCCCCCTTTTGGTCAAGAAGATGTTCTCCATCCCATGATGCTGGGTCTACATTCCTCCCTGAGAGTCATATTCCACATTACCATGGAGATTCACTCCCCTGGGTGTCTGATCCCATGTAGGGGGGAGGGAAGTGATTTCACCTGCCAACTTGGCTTAGCTAGAGAGAGAGAGCCACATCTGAGCAACAAAGAGGTATTCAGGAGAAGGAACTTAGGCACAATTATACGGAGGCCTAGCCTCTCCTTTGTAGCAACAGGTTTCCCAAGGGCAAGTCCTGTGGTAGAGGGCTCAACCCATCAAGCCACCAGTCCCCTATGTCTGTGAGCACATCAGCAACCTTCGAGGTGGGAAAGCCCAATACCCCTGCATTCTCCACCAGCTCCTCAAGGGGGATCTGCATATTTTTTCATTTTTTTTTAATTAACTTTTTTTAAATCAACTATATAAAAAAATTTTAAAAACATACAATAAAAAAAATTTCAAACAGACCATAACGAGGGAATAAGGGAAAGATAACTAACCTAATATAACTACTTTACTTCCGACATGTTCCTACTCTATCCCAAGAAACTAACCTAATATAGCAACATTTCCATGAACTTGTTCCTACTATACCCATTAGAAATTAACAGAACATTAAATTTACCCACAATAGCTTATCTGTTCTTATTGGGTTATCATTCCCCCTTCCTTAATTGCTCTCTATCACTAGTTCCCCTACATTCTACATTATAAACCATTTGTTTTACATTTTTCAATGTTCACATTAGTGGTAGCATATAATGTTTCTCTTTTTCTGCATGGCTTATTTCGCTCAGCATTATGTCTTCAAGGTTCATCCATGTTGTCATATGTTTCACGAAATCATTCATTCTCACTGCTGTGTAGTATTCCATCGTGTGTATATACCACATTTTATTTATCCACTCATCTGTTGAAGGACATTTGGGTTGTTTCCATCTCTTGGCAATTGTGAATAATGCTGCTATGAACATTGGTGTGCAGATATCTGTTCGTGTCACTGCTTTCCGATTTTCTGGGTATATACCAAGAAGTGCAATCACTGGATCGAAGGGTAACTCTATATCTAGTTTTCTAAAGAACTGCCAGACTGACTTCCAGAGTGGCTGAACCATTATACAGTCCCACCAACAATGAATAAGAGTTCCAATTTCTCCACATCCCCTCCAGCATTTGTAGTTTCCTGTTTGTTTAATGGCAGCCATTCTAATCGGTGTGAGATGGTATCTCATTGTGGCCTTAATTTGCATCTCTCTTATAGTTAGTGAAGCTGAGCATTTTTTCATGTGTTTCTTGGCCATTTGTATTTCCTCTTCAGAGAAATGTCATGTCATATCTTTTGCCCATTTTATAATTGGGCCGTCTGTACTATTGTCATTGAGTTGTAGGATTTCTTTATATATGCAATATATCAGTCTTTTGTCAGATACATGGTTTCCAAAATTTTTTTTCCATTGAGTTGACTCCTCTTTACCATTTTGACAAATCCCTTTGAGGTACAGAAACTTCTAACTTGAGAAGTTCCCATTTATCTGTATTTTCTTTTGTTGCTTGTGCTTTGCGTATAAAGTCTAGGAAGTGGCCACCTAATACAAGGTCTTGAAGATGTTTCCGTACATTATCTTCTAGGAATCTTATGGTATTGCCTTTTATATTGAGGTGTTTGATCCACTTTGAGTTAATTTTGTGTATGGTGTGAGGTAGGGGTCCTCTTTCATTCTTTTGGATATGGATATTCAACTCTCCCAGCCCCATTTGTTGAAAAGACTTTTATGCCCCAGTTCAGTGGCTTTGAGGGATTTATCAAAGACATATGTCTGTTAAATCCAATTTGTTTACCAGATTGTTTAGGTTTTCAGTTTCCTTACTGGTCTTCTTTCTGGTTGATCTACCTATAGAAGAGAGTGATGTGTTGAAGAATCCCACAATTATTGTGGAAACATCAATTGCTTCCTTTAGTTTTGCCAGTGTTTCTCTCATGTATTCTGTGGCACCTTAGTTGGGTGCATAAACATTTATGATTGTTATTTCTTCCTGTTGAACTGCCCCTTTTATTGGTATGTTGTGGCCTTCTTTGTCTCTCATAACATCCTTGCTTAAAGTCTATTTTATCTGAGATTAATATTGCTACTCCCACTTTCTTCTGGCTATAGCTTGCATGAAATATTTTTTCCATCCTTTCACTTTCAATTTGTTTGTGTCCCTGTGTCTAAGATGAGTCTCTTGTATGCAACATATTGATGGTTCATTTTTTTTTGCTCCATTCTGCAAATCTATATCTTTTAATTGGGGAGTTTAATCCATTTACATTCAACATTATTATTGTGAAGGCATTTCTTGAATCAGCCATCTTATCCTTTGGTTTATGTTTGGCATATATATTTTTCCCTCTCTCTATTAATGTCCTTTAACATACCCATACTGAATCTCTTTAGTACTGAACCCTTCTCCATCTCTCTCTCTCTTTTCTTTGTTTCTCTGTTGGTAGGGCTTCCTTTGGTATCTCAAGTAGGGAAGGTCTCTTGTTAGCAAATTCTCTCAGCATTTGTCTGTCTGTGAAAAATTTAAGCTCTCCCTCAAATTTGAAGGAGAGCTTTGCTGGATAAAGAACTCTTGGTTGGCAATTTTTCTCATTCAGGATTTTAAATGTCATGCCACTGCCTTCTCTCCTCCATGGTGGCTGCTGAGTAATCACTACTTAATCTTATGCTGCTTCCTTTGTATGTGGTGAATTGCTTTTCTCTTCCTGCTTTCAGAACTTGCTCCTTCTCTTCCGTATATGACATTGTGATCAGAATATGTCTCAGAGTGGGTTTATTTGGATTTATTCTACTTGGAATTCACTCGGCATTTATGATTTGTGTATTTATAGTGTTTCAAAGATCTGGGAAGTTTTCCCCAACAATTTCTTTGAATACTCTTCCTAGACTTTTATCCTTCTCTTCCCCTTCTGGAACAACGAGTCTTATATTTGGGCGTTTTATATCATCTATCATATCCCTGAGGTCAATTTTGATTTTTTCAATTTTTCTCCGTTCTTTCTTTTGTTCTTTCATTTTCTGTTCCATCGTCTTCCAGATCACTGATTTGTTGTTCAATTTCCTCTAGTCTTGTACTATGAGTATCTAGAATCTTTTTTAATTTGGTCAACAGTTTCTTTTATTTCCATAAGATTGTCTATTTTTTTTATTTACTCTTGCAATTTCTTCTTTATACTCTTCTAGGGTCTTCTTCATGTCCTTTATATCCTGTGCCATGCTCTTCTTCATGTCCTTTATATCCTGTGCCATGGTCTCATTGTTCATCTTTAGTTCTTTGATTAATTGCTTCATGTACTGCGTCTCCTCTGATCTTTCAATTTGGGTGCTTGGGCTTGGGTTATCCATATCATCTGATTTTTTCATATGCTTTAAAATTTTCTGTTGTTTTTGGCCTCTTGGCATTTGCTTAACTTGATTGGGTTCTTTTAGGATTTGTAGACTGATTAAAACACTTATCTCTAATTTGTCAGATCTACAGTTTCATCGAGTACACTGTCTCTAACCAGCAGGTGGCATCCACAAGCCACCTATTCCCCTCAAGCCAGTTCTCCCCAACATTGTCTTTGTGGTGAGTGGGGGTGTGAGTCTTGTGGGGTCCAATTGGTGTACCAAGCCTGCATGTGTAGCTGGTGTTGCCTGCCCTGTATATGAGGTGTGTGTCTGGGCGGTTAGGGGAGGGGGCAGCTCTAACAATCAAATCTCCCTGGTGTTCCTAGAGAGTTAAAGCTGCTGCAAAAGTCTAATCCTTCAGTTCAGTCCCAACACTGTTTGTCTCTGCCATTGACCCACAAAACCTTGGTATTGGCATATGGCCCCTGAGACTTGCTAATGGGTCCCTCTTCCAGGCTGTGCACCCCCAGGTCCTCTGTTAAGGGATGACTGTGCTATGTCACAGGTGAGTGCTGTCCCCTCCAGGGCAGTTCTGGGCTTCAGGGCTGTGTAGGGAGTCTCCCAGACTGCTGAAAGGATGGCTGAATGGAGCATGTTAATTCACACTGCTCCACCTTCCCAACTCTGGGACAACCAGCTGAGGGTTCAGGGAAGGCTAATATCCATGCCCGATTTTGTGGTGTGTGCAAGTGTTGTTGGAAAAACTTCCCATCACACTGGGTTGTCTGGGGCAGCTCTGGGCTGTGGAGCAGCAACTGGCAGGAGTGTTTCCTGCCCACTGGGAAGATGGCTGTGAGGGGATGCCCCCTTTTCTTGGGAAGTTGTGGTGTGTAGTGAATTTTCTTGCCACTGGACTTATTGCCTGATGTCTCAGGGCTCTCTTAGTTCTGTTCTTGCCTTGACTTGCCCAAACTGCAAGTTTTTGAGGCTTTCAGTATTTGGCTTCTTAGAGTAATTGTTTTAGAAAAAAGATTAAAAAAAAAAAAAAAAGGGAAGGGCCCTCCTTGCAGATCTAATGGGCTATTGAAATGCTAAGAGACGAGGAGATTAGGGCCATTAAGGAAGGCTCCAGGAGCAGAGAAACCGGTTTTTCAAAGAAACTCATCTTCTGGATTTGCATATGAGCCTGACTCTGCCTGAGCTGTGCCCTTCCTCATTCTATGTTCATCAGAACTCCAAAGTCTCTGCTTTCATTTTTGGGTTTTCCTTGCTGTTTTTGCTATCCCTATCTCCTCTCTGCCGGGCTGGCTGATCCTGGATTCTCCGGTGTCTGATCTCAGTCTGTGTATGCTTGGAGTTTGGATCAGTAGAATGAAGTTCTGATAAGGGCCACAACTGCAGTTCTCTCTCCTCATTCCCAGTGCTGATGGCCCCTCCTCCTATGGGACTGAGCCTGACAGGGAGGGGAGTGGGTCCCCTGTCCATGAAAACTTACAGATTTTGCTGATTGCAGCTGTTCCATGTGTTCATGAGTGTTGTATGGAGTATCATCTGCATTTAACTGGGTTCTTTGTCTCACTGTGTCTGCTATCTCCACCCTTGTCTGGGTCAGAGCCCTGGGAAGTGAAAATGGCTGAGGCTTTCTGCGCTGAGCTGTTCAGTGAGAGAGAAAAAAGGGACAGAAAGCTCTCTTTCAGGGCCAGTCCACAGCCCCCAGTTTCACCCATTGGACAGAGATAGCACCCAGTCCTCTGGGCTCCCCCTCCCAGGACACAGAAATACCCTGGCTTTTCTTTGTCAGTCATCAGTTAAAGCCTCTGTCTGCTTGTTGGGAATTGTAGCTTGCTTTGAGAAGTCCACATTTGTCAATTAAAACTGCAGTTGGAGCTGGACTGAGGTATATTCCCTTGTTCAGAGAGTGCTGCTCTCTAGCACCATGAGGCTTTGTAGTTCGGGCCATGAGAGGAGGGGGCTCCCAGCTTGGATCCACAATTTTTACTTACAGATTTTTTGCTGCAATCTCAGGCATTCCTCCCAATCCAGGTTGGTGTACAATGAGTGGACTGTCATGTTTGTCCCCCCATAGTTATTCTGTATTATTTACTAGTTGTTCCTGGTTGTTTATTAGTTGCTCCAGGGGGACTAAGTAACTTCCACTCCTCTCTATGCTGCCATCTTCTGTCTGTTTCTGACTGTCTTTTTTTTTTAATTCAGTTTTATTGAAATATATTCACAAACCATACAGTCATCCATGGTATACAATCAACTGTTCACAGTATGATCATATAGTTATGCGTTCATCACCACAATCTATTTCTGAACATTTTCCTTACATCAGAAAGAATCAGAATAAGAATAAAAAATAAAAGTGAAAAGAGAATACCCAAACCATCCCCCCATCCCACCCTATTTGTCATTTAGTTTTTACTCCCATTTTTCTACTGATTTTTTTTCAATTTTTTAACTTTGTTTATCAAAAAATTAAAAACAAACAGGCAAACAACAACCAAAAAAACCCCACAACATTTCAAACAAAGCAATGGATTAAGGAAAACAAATAACCTAAAATAACTACTTTGCTCCCAATCTGTTCCTACCATACCCCAAGAAAATTGATAAACCATGTCCAAACAGAGGAGTAAGAAAAACAAATAATCTAAAATAACTACATTGCTTCCAACATGTTCCTACCATACCCTAAGAAAATTAACAACCCCTAAGAAAACAAAGGAATAAGAGAAAAAAAAAACCTAAAATCACTCTATTGCTTCCAACATGATCTTACTATATCCAAGAAAGTTTACAAACCATAATCATTCCTGAGCATTCCCATAACATTGAGATTACCCTCCATAGTTTATCTGTTCTTATTAGATTATCATTCCCCCTCCACTAATTGGTATCTCTAGATCCCCTACATTCTACAGTATAAAACATTGTACATTTTTCACAGAATTCACATTAGTGGTAACATACAATATCTCTCTTTTTGTGCCTGGCTTATTTTGCTCAGCATTATGTCTTTTTTTTTTTTTTTTAATCTTCATTTTATTGAGATATATTCACATACCACGCAGTCATACAAAACAAATCGTACTTTCGATTGTTCACACTACCACTACATAGCTGTACACCCACCACCCAAATCAATCCCTGACACCTTCATTAGCACACACACAAGAATAACAAGAATAATAATTAGAGTGAAAAAGAGCAATGAAGTAAAAAACAACACTGGGTACCTTTGTCTGTTTGTTTCCTTCCCCTATTTTTCCACTCATCCATCCACAAACTAGACAAAGTGGAGTGTGGTCCCCATGGCCCTCCCAATCCCCTTGCCACCCCTCACAAGCCACATTTTTACATAACTGTCTTCGAGATTCATGGGTTCTGGGTTGTAGCCCGATAGTTTCAGGCATCCACCACCAGCTACCCCAATTCTTTAGAACCCAAAAAGGGCCATCTAAAGTGTTCATAAGAGTGCCCACCAGAGTGACCCCTCGGCTCCCCCTGGATTCTCCCCGCCACTGAAGCTTACCTCACCTCCCCCCACATCCCCCCCGGTCAAGAAGATGTTCTCCGTCCCACGATGCCAGGCCTACACTCCTCCCCGGGAGTCACACTCCGCGTTGCCAGGGAGATTCACCCCCCTGGGTGTCCGATCCCACGCAGGGGGGAGGGCAGCGATCCCACCCTTCAAGCTGGCCCAGCTAGAGAGACAGGGCCACATCCGAGCAACAAAGAGGCACTTGGGAGGAGGCTCCCAGGCACAACCATAGGGAGGCCTAGCCTCTCCTCCGCAGCAACCGTCCCCCCAAGGGCAAAACCTGTGGTAGAGGGCTCAAACCATCAAACCACCAGTCCCCCATGTCTGTGGTCATGTTAGCAACCATGGAGGTGGGGTAGGCGAATACCCCTGCATTCTCCACAGGCTCCCCAAGGGGGCACCGCATCTTTTTTTTTTCCTTGTTTTTTTTTTCTTTTTTAACTTTCCCTTCTTTTTTTAAATCAACTGTATGAAAAAAAAGTTAAAAAGAAAACAGACATACAATAAAAGAACATTTCAAAGACAACATAACAAGGGAGTAAGAAAAAGACAACTAACCCAAGATAACTGCTTAACTTCCAACATGTTCCCAAGTTACCCCAAGAAAGTTACCTAATATAGCAACACTTCTGTGAACCTGCTCCTACTATATCCATCAGAAATTAACAGACCATAGTCATTCCTGGGCATCCCCAGAACGTTAAATAGCTTATCTGTTCTTGGATTATTGTTACCCCTTCCTTAATTGCTCTCTATTGCTAGTTCCCCTACATTCTACATTATAAGCCATTTGTTTTACATTTTTCAAAGTTCACATTAGTGGTAGCATATAATATTTCTCTTTTTGTGCCTGGCTTATTTCGCTCAGCATGATGTCTTCAAGGTTCATCCATGTTGTCATATGTTTCACCAGATCGTTCCCTCTTACTGCCGCGTAGTATTCCATCGTGTGTATATACCACATTTTATTTATCCACTCATCTGTTGAAGGACATTTGGGTTGTTTCCATCTCTTGGCAATTGTGAATAATGCTGCTATGAACATTGGCGTGCAGATATCTGTTCGTGTCACTGCTTTCCGATCTTCCGGGTATATACCAAGAACTGTAATCGCTGGATCGAATGGTAACTCTATATCTAGTTTTCTAAGGAACTGCCAGACTGACTTCCAGAGTGGCTGAACCATTATACAGTCCCACCAACAATGAATAAGAGTTCCAATTTCTCCACATCCCCTCCAGCATTTGTAGTTTCCTGTTTGTTTAATGGCAGCCATTCTAACCGGTGTTAGATGGTATCTCATTGTGGTCTTAATTTGCATCTCTCTAATAGCTAGTGAAGCTGAACATTTTTTCATGTGTTTCTTGGCCATTTGTATTTCCTCTTCAGAGAACTGTCTTTTCATATCTTTTGCCCATTTTATAATTGGGCCAACTGTACTATTGTCATTGAGTTGTAGGATTTCTTTATATATGCAAGATATCAGTCTTTTGTCAGATACATGGTTTCCAAAAATTTTTTCCCATTGAGTTGGCTGCCTCTTTACCTTTTTGAGAAATTCCTTTGAGGTGCAGAAACTTCTAAGCTTGAGGAGTTCCCATTTATCTATTTTCTCTTTTGTTGCTTGTGCTTTGTGTGTAAAGTCTAGGAAGTGGCCACCGAATACAAGGTCTTGAAGATGTTTTCCTACATTATCTTCTAGGAGTTTTATGGTACTTTCTTTTATATTGAGATCTTTGGTCCATTTTGAGTTAATTTTTGTGTAGGGGGTGAGGTAGGGGTCCTCTTTCATTCTTTTGGATATGGATATCCAACTCTCCCAGCCCCATTTGTTGAAAAGACCATTATGACTCAGTTCCGTGACTTTGGGGGCCTTATCAAAGATCAGTCGGCCATAGATCTGAGGGTCTATCTCTGAATTCTCAATTCGATTCCATTGATCTATATGTCTATCTTTGTGCCAGTACCATGCTGTTTTGGCAACTGTGGCTTTATAATAAGCTTCAAAGTCAGGGAGTGTAAGTCCTCCCACTTCGTTTTTCTTTTTTAGAGTGTCTTTGGCAATTCGAGGCATCTTCCCTTTCCAAATAAATTTGATCACTAGCTTTTCCAAGTCTGCAAAGTAGGTTGTTGGAATTTTGATTGGGATTGCATTGAATCTGTAGATGAGTTTGGGTAGAATTGACATCTTAATGACATTTAGTCTTCCTATCCATCAACATGGAATATTTTTCCATCTTTTAAGGTCCCCTTCTATTTCTTTTAGTAGAGTTATGTAGTTTTCTTTGTATAGGTCTTTTACATCTTTGGTTAAGTTTATTCCTAGGTACTTGATTTTTTTAGTTGCTATTGAAAATGGTATCTTTTTCTTGAGTGTCTCTTCAGTTTGTTCATTTCTAGCATATAGAAACATTACTGACTTATGTGCATTAACCTTGTATCCCGCTACTTTGCTAAATTGGTTTATTAGCTCTAGTAGGTGTATCGTTGATTTCTCAGGGTTTTCTAGATATAAGATCATATCATCTGCAAACAATGACAGTTTTACTTCTTCTTTTCCAATTTGGATGCCTTCTATTTTTTGTCTTCCCGGATTGCCCTGGCTAGCACTTCCAGCACCATGTTGAATAACAGTGGTGATAGCGGGCATCCTTGTCTTGTTCCTGATCTTAGAGGGAAGGCTTTCAGTCTCTCACCATTGAGTACTATGCTGGCTGTGGGTTTTTCATATATGTTCTTTATCATCTTGAGGAAGTTTCCTTCAATTCCTACCTTTTGAAGTGTTTTTATCATAAAAGGATGTTGGATTTTGTCAAATGCTTTTTCAGCATCTATTGAGATGATCAATTGATTTTTCCCTTTTGACTTGTTAATGTGTTGTAATACATTGATTGATTTTCTTATGTTGAACCATCCTTGCATGCCTGGAATAAACCCCACTTGGTCATGGTGTATGATTTTTTTAATGTGTCTTTGGATTCGATTTGCAAGTATTTTGTTGAGGATTTTTGCATCTATATTCATTAGGGAGATTGGCCGGTAGTTTTCCTTTTTTGTAGCATCTTTGCCTGGTTTTGGTATTAGATTGAAGTTAGCTTCATAAAATCAGTTAGGTAGTGTTCCATTTTCTTCAATGTTTTGAAAGAGTTTGAATAATATTGGTGTCAGTTCTTTCTGGAAAGTTTGGTAGAATTCCCCTGTGAAGCCATCTGGCCCTGGGCATTTATTTGTGGAAGATTTTTGACGACTGATTGGAACTCTTTGCTTGTGATGGGTTGGCTGAGGTCTTCTATTTCTTCTCTGGTCAGTCTAGGTTGTTCATATGTTTCCAGGAAATTGTCCATTTCCTCTACATTATCCAGTTTGTTGCCATACAGTTGTTCATAATATCCTCTTATAATTTTTTTTAATTTCTTCAGGATCTGCAGTTATGTCACCTTTTTCATTCATTCTTTTGTTTATATGGGTCTTCTCTCTTTTTGATTTTGTCAGTCTAGCTAGGGGCTTGTCAATCTTGTTGATCTTCTCAAAGAACCAACTTTTGGTGATATTTATCCTCTCTATTTTTTTGTTCTCTATGTCATTTATTTCTGCTTTAATCCTTGTTATTTCTTTTCTTCTACTTGGTTTAGGATTGGTTTGCTGTTCATTTTCTAGCTTCTTCAGTTGATCCATTAGTTCTTTGATTTTGGCTCTTTCTTCCTTTTTAATATATGCGTTTAGTGCTATAAATTTCCCCCTCAGCACTGCTTTTGCTGCATCCCATAGGTTTTGGTATGTTGTGTTCTCATTTTCATTCGTCTCTATATATTTAGCAATTTCTTTTGCTATTTCTTCTTTAACCCACTGATTGTTTAGGAGTGTGTTGTTTAACCTCCAGGTATTTGTGATTTTTCTAAGTCTCTGATGGTTATTGACTTCTAATTGTATTCCATTGTGGTCAGAGAATGTGCTTTGAATAATTTCAATCTTTTGAAATTTATTGAGGCTTGTTTTATGTCCCAGCATATGATCTATTCTGGAGAAAGTTCCGTGAGCACTAGAAAAGTATGTTTATCCTGGTGATTTGGGATATAATGTCCTGTATATGTCTGTTAAATCTAATTCATTTATCAGATTGTTTAGGTTTTCAATTTCCTTATTGGTCTTCTGTCTGGTTGATCTATCTATAGGAGAGAGTGATGTGTTGAAGTCTCCCCCAATTATTGTGGAAACATCAATTGCTTCCTTTAGTTTTGCCAGTGTTTCTCTCATGTATTTTGTGGCACCTTGGTTGGGTGCATAGACATTTACGATTGTTATTTCTTCTTGCTGAATTGCCCCTTTTATTAGTACGTAGTGGCCTTCTTTGTCTCTCAAAACATCCCTGCATTTGAAGTCTATTTTATCTGAGATTAATATTGCTACACCTGCTTTCTTTTGGCTGTAGCTTGCATGAAATATTTTTTCCATCCTTTCACTTTCAGTTTCTTTGTGTCCCTGTGTCTAAGATGAGTCTCTTTTATGCAACATATTGATGGTTCATTTTTTTTATCCATTCTGCGAATGTATATCTTTTAATTGGGGAGTTTAATCCATTTACATTCAACGTTATAACCGTGAAGGCATTTCTTGAATCAGCCATCTTATCCTTTGGTTTATGTGTGTCATATTTTTCCCCTCTGTCTATTAATATCCTTTATTGTACCCATACTGAATCTTTTTAGTACTGAACCTTTCTCCAAGTCTCTCTGTCCTTTCTTTCTTTCTCTGTCTGTAGGGCTCCCTTGAGTATCTCAAGTAGGGCAGGTCTCTTGTTAGCAAATTCTCTCAGCATTTGTTTGTCTGTGAAAAATTTAAGCTCTCCCTCAAATTTGAAGGAGAGCTTTGCTGGATAAAGTATTCTTGGCTGGAAATTTTTCTCACTCAGAATTTTAAATATATCGTGCCACTGCCTTCTTGCCTCCATAGTGGCTGCTGAGTAGTCACTACTTAGTCTTATGCTGTTTCCTCTGTATGTGGTGAATTGCTTTTCTCTTGCTGCTTTCAGAACTTGCTCCTTCTCTTGTGTGTTTGATAGTGTGATCAGTATATGTCTCGGAGTGGGTTTGTTTGGATTTATTCTATTTGGAGTTCGCTGAGCATTTATGATTTGTTTATTTATGTTGTTTAGAAGATTTGGGAAGTTTTCCCCAACAATTTCTTTGAATACTCTTCCTAGACCTTTACCCTTTTCTTCCCCTTCTGGGACACCAATGAGTCTTATATTTGGACGTTTCATATTATCTATCATATCCCTGAGGTCCATTTCAATTTTTTCAATTTTTTCCCCCATTCTTTCTTTTATGCTTTCATTTTCCATTCTGTCATCTTTGAGGTCACTGATTCGTTGTTCAACTTCCTCTAGTCTTGTACTATGAGTGTCCAGAATCTTTTTAATTTGGTCAACAGTTTCTTTAATTTCCATAAGATCATCCATTTTTTTATTTAGTCTTGCAATGTCTTCTTTATGCTCTTCTAGGGTCTTCTTGATTTCCTTTATCTCCCGTACTATGGTCTCATTGTTCATCTTTAGTTCTTTGAGTAGCTGCTCTAGGTGCTGTGTCTCTTCTGGTATTTTGATTTGGGTGCTTGGGCTTGGGTTATCCATATCGTCTGGTTTGTTCATATGCTTTATAATTTTCTGTTGTTTTTGGCCTCGTGGCATTTGCTGAACTTGATAGGTTTCTTTTAGGATTTGTAGACCAATTGAAGTCCTTATCTCTAATTTATCAGATCTACAGCTTCGTGGAGTACACTTTCTCTAACTAACCAGCAGGTGGCATCCACGAGCCACCTGTTCTCCACAAGCCAGTTATCCCCTGCTTAGCCTTTTTGGTGAGTGGGGGAGTGAGTATTGTGGGGTCCAATTGGTGTACCAAGCTTGCGTGTGTAGTTGGTGTTGCCTGCCCTGTATATGGGGCGTGTTTCTGGGCATTCAGGGAGGGGGGGTGGCTCTAACAATCAAATCTTCTTGGTGATCCTAGAGTTTTAAAGCTGCTGCAATAGTCTAATCCTTCAGTTCAGTCCTGCCACAGTTTGTCTCTGCCACTGACCCACAAGTCATTGGTATTGGCGTATGGCTCCTGAGACTTGCAAGTGGGCCCCTCTTCCAGGCCGTGCACCCCGGGTCCTCTGTTGAGGGATGACTGTGCTATGTCACAGGTGAGTGCCGCTCCCCCAGGGAAGTTCTGGGCTGCTGGGCTGTGTAGGGAGGCTCCGAGTCTGCTGAAATGATGGCTGAATGGAGCTTTGTTAATTCACACTGCTCTACCTTCCCAACTCTGGGACAATCAGCTGAGGTTGCAGGGAAGGCTAATGTCCACGCCCAGTTTTGTGGTGTGTGCCTGTTATTTGAAGCACTTCCTTCACACTGGGTTGTCTGGGGCAGTTCTGGGCTATGGGGCTGGCGATGGGCAGGAGTGTTTCCTGTCCACCAGGATGATGGCTGTGAGCGGACACCCCCCTTTTCTTGGGAAGTTGTGGTGTTTAGTGAATTTTCTCAGCCACTGGATTATTGCGTTTTGTCTCAGAGCTCTCCTAGTTCTGCTCTTGATTTGACCTGCCCAAATAGCAAGTCTTTGAAGCTTTCTGTATTGGGATTCTTAGAGTAATGGTTTTAGAAAAAGAGAAAAGGATTAAAAAACAAACATACAAAAAAAAAAAAAAAACTGGCCCTCCTCAGAGATCTAATGGGTTATTGAAATGCTAAGAGACAAAGCAACCAGGGCCATTAAGGAAAGGTCCACAGGGCAGAGAGATCAGCTTTTCTTCTGGATTTGCAGATGCGCCTCAGGGCCCTTCCCCTTTCTATGTTCACCAGAACTCCAAAAATCCTCCGCTTTTATTTTGGAGTTTTTCGTGTTGTTTTTTTTCTATGCCTGTCTCCTCTCTGCTGGGCTGGCTGCTCTCAGATTCTCTGGTGTCTGGTCTCAGTCTATCTGTGGTTGGAGTTTGGATCAGTAGAATGAGTTTCCGATATGGGCTGCCACTGTAGTTCTGCCTTCTCCTTCCCGGAGCTGACAGCCCCTCCTCCCCCGGGACTGAGCCTGGCAGGGAGGGGCGCGGGTCCCCTGGCCGCAAAAACTTACAGATTTCGCTGATCTCAGCCGTTCCACGTTTTCATGAGTGTTGTATGAAGTATGCCCAAAGTCAGATTGCTCTGTGGTGTCCAGTCCACGCAGTTCCTGGCTTTCTACCTACTTTCCTGGAGGAGTAACTAAAACATACAGCTCACCAGTCTGCCATCTTGCCCCGCCCCTCCAGAATCTCTGACTGTCTTTTTAATTACCACAATTTAATTTATTTTCTTCCTAGAACTTAGCCCTCTCTAAAACTTTCATGTTTATCCACATTTTCTGTTTATTTCTGTTCTTTCTCTTCAACTGGAATGAAAGTTTCATGATAAACAGAAACGTATTAATCCTTTTTTCAATGTTGGGTCTCCAGCACCAAGAACAGAACCAATTAGGTATCCAAATAGTTGGAAATGAACAAATTAAAATCGAGAAAGCAAACTTTACTTAAAACTTAATCCTACAACATCTCATGAGTCCTTAAAAAATGGCTTTGAAAACGTGATACAAAATGACTCTAGCATCTGCTTTCTAGAATAAGTAGCAGTCACCAGTGAGATAGGGTAAAATGAAGAGAGGGCTCATAGCAGCACTTTGAGTAAAACTAACATTTAGAGGAAGGCTAATGGAATAGAAGCCTTCAAAGGAGATTAACATGAAATGTCCAGAAAGGAAGAAAGCCAGTAAGGTCGGTGTCACAAAATCTAAGTAACAAGATTTTTAAAGCATGTCATCAACAATATAAGTGACTAAAAAGTATTCATTGAATTTTTCAACATAGATGTTACTGGTGACCTTGGCAAAAGCAAATTCAGTGGAGTGGTACTTACGATGGAAGTCAGATTCCAGTGAATTAATGAGAAAATGGGACACGAAATTTCAACATAAAATATAGATGGCATGGTTTTGTGTGGGGCATTTTTAGAGTATATTCCTTCTTATCTCAATTTGGCCCATAAGGAGCCTCAATATAGCTCCACTCAAGTGAATGTTTTCATAGAAGCACTGCCTTCTGATGAGCCACTGAACTGGATATTTGCAAATAAATTAGATTTCTTTCCTACCATTCAGCCTTTTAAATATTTGAACACCTACATATTGTATTCCTTAAATCTTCTCTTCTGTAGGCTAAATATTTATAGATTCTCCAGCCATTCCTATGTATAACCTGATTTCAAACCCTTCACTAGAATTCTCATTGTCCTTTGACCACTCTGGTTTACCAATGCTCAACTTAAAATGTGATTTCTAAAAATACTTAATGATATCACATACCTTTTTAAATACCTTAAAAATTCCCCATTGCCCAATTCATTCTGATTTTAAGGCCTTCAACACTATGACTTTAGAAAATATTCTTAGACATTATTTCCTTTTCCCTCCTATACTTATAATATGCAGTCTAGATCAGGGATCAGAAAAAAAAATTTTTAAATAAATGGTCAAATAGTAAATATGTTTGGTTTTGCAGCCTGTTATGGCCTCTGTTGCAGCTACTCAATTCTTCTGTTCAAGTGTGAAATCAGCCATCAATTACAAGTTAATGAATAAACATGACTGTATTCCAATAAAACTTAACTTATAAAAACAGGCAGCAGGCTGGATTTGGCACATGGGCCATAGTTTGCCAAACTCTGGTGTAGACAAATAAAATGGCTTGACATTTCCTGGGCACACATGAGTAATTATTTTGCCTTTGGTCATGCTCCCCATGAAAAGTTATGTTACTAGTCAAGGTAAAGGCTATGCTGCTATAACCAACAGAATCCAAAATACAGCAATTTCCATGCGAGGAAAGGTCTTTCTCTCTCACATACCAGTCCTGGTGTATGTTGACCAGATTGGCTCACAGCTCTGTTCTGCAAGATCATTCAGTAGATGAGCTCTTTCTTGCTAAAGTAGTGGTCAACCCATACTAACTCTCTGGCACTAACACTGTCTCTTAATAACCATTTTCCTAGAGCTATAGACTCAGTTGCCCTTGTTTTAGCTTCTACAGTATTGAAAGAGAGTTTGATCAAATACTTTTCCCCTACATAATCTGGAGATCTATGGTCCCAGACTACTATAAACTTTTCCTATCTACTAAGACAATGACTAATACCTCAGATTTTTGTTACAGAAATTCATTTTATCTGGTACTAATATCTACATTAAGGTTTAGAGTGTGTTAACAAATAGAACTCAACATATTACAAGATTGTTTTTCACTCACAGCTAGGTTTTGGGTTTTTGGTAGATTCTCTGCTCCACAGTCCTTCAGGGACTCAGGCTGCTGGCAGCTCTACTGTCTTTAAAATGAGGCTTCAATGTTCATCTAGGGGGTTGCCACTTGAGTACATTGAAAGAGAAAAGAATAAGGAAGAGCTCATAGGAAAAATTCTTCATGGTCCAGGACTAGAACTGGATGCATCATTTTTTCCCCAGCATTTCATTGGCTGTAACTCTGTCATATGGCCACATCTAACTGCAAGGGAGGCTGAGAAATGTATTTTAGCTATGTCTTTGTCTGCCAGGCTACTAGGACAAATACCACACAAATGGTTAGCTTAAACAATGGGAATTTATTGTCTCACAGTTTTGGAGACTAGGCTTGCTTCCTCCCAGGGTCACTAGCATTCTGTGGCTGGCTTGCAGGCAATCCTTGAGATTCCTTTACTTTATCTCTACTTCCTGTCACAAGGTGATGTCCTCTCCTTTCCTCTTCCCAGGTCCTGCTGATTTCCTACTTCTGTTTCCCATCTGTGGCTTTCTCTCACTCTGGCTTCTGGTTTCTTTCTCTTTATAAGGCCTCCAGTAATCCAGATTACATTCAGTTGGGCCACACATTAACTAAAAAAATAAGACATCTTCAAGAGATCCTATTTATATTGGGTCACACCCTCAGGAATGCAGATTAAAAACATGTCTAAAAGGGGTAGATAATTCAATTTACCTAAGCTATGTGCCTAGGAGGAAGATGAAGATGAATTATGGTGAACAGCTAGCAGTTTCTCCATACACTGTCCATCAAGGCTCTGCAATGCTCCTCCAGCCATGGTTTCTTCTCTTAATTGCTTATCTTTTGTATGAATCTCCACACTATTTTATTTAGACAGCTTTCATGGAACATACTTTTCTTGACCTGAAATGAAGACATCGGTGTGCCTAGATTTGATGATTATTGAAGGCAAGGCTCTGGAATGCCGCCTTCCAGCTGTAGCACTGGAATATGGAAATGTAGCCTAGGGCCATGTGGCCAGGCATAGCAAGGGGCAGATTGGACCTTCTGCATCTAACTCATCTTGGGAATATCACTTGCTTCCATCATAGGATGTTGAAAAATGGAGACCCAATAAATATAGATAAAATCGCTCCATATCATCTCCTACTTTTCTTGGGCTTCACTTAAATGTTAGTCTTTTACTTCCATCTGTAGTATACACTTCTGCACTAGACTTCATCTCACCATAATTCCCCCTCCCCTTGGAACAACCTCAATACAAAAAGGAAATCAATATCAATGTTTGAATGAGGTAACTTTGAATCTGTAACCATAGCTGAATGCTCTGTGGACAAGGAAAATTTCCTCTTCAGGGCATTTAAAAACATTGATACAGAGACTGGAAGTCTTCAGAGCCAAATCATGACAGTGTCAGAATTTTAGGCAGAAGATTCACAATTGTCAGCTGCTGAAGTCACAGATCTACCATGGTTCCAGCCCTTCTTGAATCCTGACTATTAAAATATTTCCTCGGAACTATGAGACACCTCAGTACCCCTTTCAGTGTACTTGATATTTTGCTAAAACATCAATAAAAATGAGTGTCCTACACTTGTTAAAAAAGAAACTTGTTCTTCTCCTGCCACTGTTACATTTTTTACTTTGCTGGGGTAGAGGGAAGGATGATAGTATTGGCGTCATTAGTCTTTCTCTTAGGTATATATACCACATGCCTCAAGCCATTCACCTAGTCATTTTGTCTTGTTCTTGCACAAAATAAACCCTCTTTATTGTGGTTTTCTTTGACTCTTGTACTTGTGTAGCTGGATTTTAGAACCCTCATATATTTGCATTGGCTTTATCTTTTGTTATTATTATTATTATTATTGCATTTAATTCATCACACCAGTCTATTAAATTCACTTTTAGTCCCGACAGAGACATAGGATGTGCTACAGAATGCTAGCTCTTTCTTGGCAATAACCATGATATCTTCTCCTTCCTGAAATGACTGGTAGACTACATTTCTTAGGGCTCTTGCAATTAGGTGGTTGAGTTTTGGTGAATGGAATGTGGTTCAACATGAAGTGTGTTACTCCTTTACAGACCTGGCCTATAAAATCTGTTTTGTGATCCTCCACGCTCCCTTTCTTGTTTACTGGCCAGATGATTCATGATGGACTCCAAAGTCTTAGAAATGGTGGAACAAATAGATTGAAGAAGTCTAGGTTTCTGGAAAACTGCATGGAACCTACCATTGATCTGCAATGTGTGAAAGAAAATAAACTTTACCATGTTAAGCACTAAGATTTAGTGGTTGTTTTTATAGCTATCAAATAACAACAAATCCAGATGAGTAAGGATGTACTTTATTCAAAAAGCCTATTGCAATAGGGAGAATGCTCGAACCTCTGGTTTTGCAAGTGTCTCCAAATCAAACAGAAAGAAGCTTATCTTTCATAGGGAGGGGTAAGCAGGGCTAACAGGAATTTCCTGGGGCTGAGAGTGTTTAGAGAGTGAGTTGGGTGGGGGAGGGAGGTGAGGTAAGCCCTTGCTAGTGAGCATATGGCAGGATCAAGGTAGTTTAACAGGACCCCTTCCTTCCCCCTGCAGTCAGCCAGTTCTCAGAATGGGCCTTTAAAAGAGGATGTCTGCATTTTAGTGTTTGCTTAAACAGGGCGAGTCAAAGTTCAGAGTCCTGAAGGAGAAGAGAAGCCTAACTAAAAGTTTGGTCAGTGGATAAGTAATGGGTAATTGAAAGCAATAAGTCACAGTCTTTCTTGACTAATATAGTATCTTTCTTCAGCTTTATCTATCCTATGCAATCAGTCAATGCGGGATACTGATTACGTGCTTCAACCTGGCGGGCCTGGGCCGGGGGACCGGATCCACCCCTGGGGAGGGTAGTGGGTACGGGTGACAGCGCCCTCCACAGCCCCCCGGGCCTGAGAAGGTGAGGCCGGAGGCAGACCCCAATTCCTCACCCAAAACCAACCGTTGGAGGAAGCTTGCCGGGTAAGACCGCCCCCCTCGTCTAACCACTCAACCCCTCCGTTACAATGCAACGTCCCCTACTGCCAGTGCGCATGCACCAATCATTGTGCAACACCCAACAACCAAGGACAACCTCCGCGCCCTCTCAGAACCAATCCAAGCCTTTAACCTCTACAGCTACCCCGCCCTCTAAACCGCCCGATATAAGCTTGTACTCTCCCCTAATAAACTCTCTTGGTTTCTTCACCCTAAAAGAACCGTGTCCCGCCTGTTCCTTTCTCGCCCTCCTCCATACTTTGCACGCCCCCGCCGGGGACCTGGCCAAGTCCCCCGCCTCGCCCTCGCCTCCGGGAAAGAGCCCCCGCCGCCAGTACCCTCCAAGCAATCCTGAGAGCCTAGGATTTAGCAACCGGCCGCCACCCCCTCCACAGACAAATCAACTGCGACCGCAAGTCAACATGCAATCAGGGTACTTGTTGAACTCCCTATTATACCTATTCTGGGCAGGCTCAGCGCCCTTTAACAACAGCAAGAAGTCAGAACAACTGTAGCAGCAGGTTCAGCAACCCAAGCTTTTTGATGAAAGCCCCTTCCATTTCCCAATTCAGGGTTGCCTCATTATGATGCCAATAGATAAGACAAATAGGGTCACAAACCCCACATTCACCTAAGAGAGAGAAGTGACAAACTGGTGGTAGGACAAAAACATTCTTGAGCTCAGAACTGAATCCCTTCTTCCCGTAATATCAGTATAACATCCTTCCAAACTCTACCATGCTTCTTTCTCTTGGGCAGACCAAGCCACAGCATTTGTGGCTGCATCTGTAAATGCTATTTACTTTATTAAAATGTGATTTTCTCTATTATAATATCATCAACATGAGGGAAAAAATCTCAGAAACCAGGGCAACCAAGAGTAGTACTTGCAGTCTCTTTCTAAGATCTCTGCCACAGTTAATCAGTTTCTTAATCATTTGGCCACAGCTCACTTTTGGAGTCCCAAAAATGCAAAGACTATACAACTTCTTCCTGTTTATATTTCCTGTATGTTCATGAATCTTGCTGCCCAAGATTGAGTCTTTATTACCAAATCATAGTCACCTAATCCCACTAATTTAGTACATTTTGTGTGCTGTTCTATATGATAATTCACAAAGGCTTTCCAAATATATAAACATATAAGTATACCTTCCTGATCATTTTACATGACTTATAACTAAATATAGTGTATAAATTTTTACTTAACCTAATAAAATTTCTCATATCAGCACTTTTCTCTTCAGGTATTACCTACCATTTTCCCACCAATTACATGTGCCTTTCCTAATTTCTTAGTAACTTATGAAAGGAGGAGAGTGTTTCTATATTTTCCCATGTCTTTCACTTCTTGGGCACATATATATTTGATTGCTATTATCAGATTAAAAGTGTACATTACTTTAGTTCTGTTTTGTTTTGTTTTTGTGACTACAAAACAGAGAGCGAAGACAGATCATTTTACTGAAAACAAAGTCACATTCTCAGGTATTGAATACCAACTTAACTTTACTACATTCCTTATTATTCTATAATGAATGCTCAATCCATTAAAAGTCCCTTGTTGACATATGCACATATCTCCTTTTTCATTCTTTCACTTACTACATTGGTTCCCCAATTCTAATGTGCCATATTCAAAACTGGCATTTAACTTTGAAATTGTAATTGCCTCAAAATGTACAGGTCCAGATAATCCCCCCTGTCATTACCATCTGAAACAGCATCTGCTGTCTAAAAAATATAAAGATATTCCAACTACTGCTAACTTCCTCCATTCAAAGTCAAAGAACACCAGCAAATTCAGAGGCTTGAGGCACCTAGTATCAAAGGGTCCATGCTATTTGAATGGATTTTTAAAATTGAAATATTGTTTTCAGTGGTGCCATGAAAGAATTCCTTTGTCACAATCATGGTGATACCTGTAACACCAATTTGAGAAGTTATTTGATATTTGTATATATTCATTGCCTAAATTTTAAACCTTACTAATTCCACAAAAGTAGCTAAGAAAGTCAGAAAATTCAATTAATCATCAAACTCTCTAGAGAAAGAGTGCCATTTTATAACTTTAAACCAGAAACCACACATGAAATTATTTCTATAATTCAGCCTTGGCTACTAAGAGCCAATTCATAAAAAACACACAGTTGGATTTCAGTGCACTCTAGTTAAAGCCTCATATTCACATTATATTTGGAAACAACTCATCCGATATCATCATAAATAATTCACAAATATTTTCAGTACAAACCCTAATTTTTTCAAATAAGACAAAAAATTTCTGAAAGTTTTAACCATAGAAATTTATGGCTATTTAGTTTTCAATGCAAATTCCCATTATTTTCACAAAGATTAAAATACGCCATACATTTACCATATATTCTATGGTAACCACACAGCCACTGCAGTGATAAAATACACTCATATTTAAAAATAAAAAACATGCAAAAATAACCTAATTCAACAGAAAAAAACTGCCAACTTCAAATTAAGGGCATTAGATAGACAAATTAAAAAAATGTAAATATTAAATGCTCAACTTTTATTATAATGTACATGACTATGGTTTACCTTTTAGTTTACTCTAAAGCATTTAATACACATTTGAAAAGTTACTTCATGGACACCTAATAATATGGCAGACAGGGCTTATGCGAAAGCCCCACCCCACCCCATTCCCAACAACAAAAACCTAGAAATGCTGGGCAAACTTTTTAAAAAGTTTTAAATTATTTAACAGAGCTTAAGAAAGTGAGACTTCAGATTCTTATGCTAAGGGCAGACTAGATATTCAGATCATCTGCCCTGCTAAAAACTATTATAAATGCCAATTAAAAAATCTTCTCAAAGAGCTGAAGGTCTTAAAAGACAGTAAGTAATTACCAGGGTAAACTCTTAGTGAAGGTGGGGACCAAGAAAGATAAGTTAACAACTTAAACTGCCTGTATAGTGGGAGTTTTGTGGAATTTGAGTATCAGTTTTGAGAAAAGCATCTGACATAGAAGGTCTAAAATCAAAAAGGAATTAAAAGTACAAAAAGTGGCAAATGCACCAGTAAATATCAATGAACATTACAATAATAATAAGACATGTTAATGGAAAAAAGTAATGACAATAATAAAATAAATTCAGTGGAAGATAATGGAGTCAAAATTCTCTAATGTCTTTGTATCGTTAAGAAGGAGAATAGCTAATAACATTTTTTAAAACATTTTATTGTGAAATATATATACAGAAAAGTGATAAATTTCAAAATACAGTTTAACAGGTAGCTGTAGAGCAATTTTCAAAGTATAGTATGTGTTAAAGTTCCACAATTTCATGTATTTCCTTCTGGCTGTTCCAATACACTAGAAACTAAAAAGAAATAGCTATATAATGATCAGTAGTCATAATCATCTGTTAAATCCTAACTTCTCAGCTACAGCTCCTCACTCTCATTTGATCATTTTCTCAGTCTTCAGGGACATTTGAGCAATGACCATTCTAACTTCTTCATGTTGAAAAAGGTTGTTGACATTATGGGGTAGGAAATGCAACTGGTTGATGTAATGGGTGAGACTGGTACCACTAATTTTCAGGGCTTATCTGGCACAGGAACAGTGTGGAGGTTTTAAGTTTCAGGAAAATAAACTTAATAAGTAAAACCTTTATAGAGTCTTAGATAGAGCCCTGGGTATTCTTTAGAATTTTCAGGAATACTGTTTGTTGGGGCTTGACATATAGTGGCAATTTGTAATATCTGGCTGAAACTTGCGTAAGAGTAATCTCCAGAATGATGTCTCAGCTCTATTTAAAACTTCTTAGCCACTGAAACTTTATTTTGTTACACCTCTTTTCTTCCTTTTGGTCAAGAAGACATTCTCAATCCCGCAATGCCAGGGTCAGGCTCATCCGCAGGACTCATGTCCCACATTGCCAGCAAAACTTACATCTCTGAAATGCATGTCCCTTGTAGGGGGAGGGTAATGAGTTTATTTGCAGTGTTGGCTTAGAGAGAGAGAGGCCACATCCGAGTAACAAGGGAGGTTCTCTGGGGGTGAATCTTTGGCATGTTTATAAGTAGGCTTAGCTTCCTCATTTCAGAAAAATAACAGATATACACAGCCACACATAAAAGAAAACCCAAAACACCCCATATCCCTTATCCCACTAAATTATTTCCCCCTAGTACTAGTAAGGTATTGCTGTTAAATATAGTCCATAGCATGCATGGGTTAGTTTCCCCATATACCACTCTATTATTAACTCTTTGTACAAATGTCATACCTTTGAAGCTGTTCATTCAGGAACTTATTTACATTTGTAGCATTAATTGGTGAAATACATAAATATAAGCAACCCCTTTCAATCGTATTCACCTTCAATAGGCACTGTTACTTATATTCACTATAAGTACCATCCCCTCTATCACTTCCATAGATTTAAATTCAACCTCACTAACAAATCTGGACATATTAAGTAACCACTCCCCCTTCTCTGGCTTCTGTCTATATGTAGGTTCCCTATATTCTGCATTTTAAGACTCTGAGTTTACCTTTTCTGGGTGGTTCATATTAGTGAAATTATACAATATCTACCCTTTCATGTCTGACTTATTTCACTTAACATAATGTCCTCAAGGTTCATCCATGTTGTTGCATACTTCAGGACCTCACTCCTTCTTGCTACTGCATAATATTCGATCATATGTATACCACATTTTGCTTACCTACCCATGTGTTGATTGACACTTGGATTGTTTCTGTCTTTTGGTAATTGTGAATAATGCTGCTATGAACATCGGTATGCAGATGTCTGTTCATGTTCCTGCTCTGAGATCATCTAGGTATATACCGAGTAGCAGAATTGCTGGGTCATAGGGCAACTTGATATTTAGTTTTCTGAGGAATTGCCAAACTGTCTTCCACAGAAGCTGTGAATTGAGTGTTCCACTTTCTCCATATCCTGTCCAACATTTGTGGTTTCCTGATAGTTCAATTGTGGCAATAATAGGCTTTTATAACTGCAATTTGTAAGTTTTAATTTCTAAGAAACCACTGAAGTAATAAAAACAATGAGTCAAACTTCCAAACTAGTATAGTGAATGGTAAAAATAACCCAGAAGAAGGGAAGAAAGGTGTTAAAAGGAAATACAGAACAATGAGAGAAATGAAATGCATGAAATAAGATAGTCAATACAATTACAAATATATCCATGATGACATTAACTGTAAATGGACTAAAATAAAAGGAATATCAGAAGATATGTTCAAAGAACAAAAAATATCTAACTACAAACTGTTTATGACAGTTATATCTAAAACATAAGTGTATAGAATGGTTCAAGTTCCATATCTGGCCAAGACAGATTAAGCTTGATATAGCCTAATCTCTCTCACTGAGTATAACTAAAATATCTGGACAGATTACAAAAAGCAACTACCTGATTGCTTTAAAAGGTAAACAAAGAGGCAGAAAGTGGAGGAGAGTAAAAACCTAGCTATATGGCCCATATTGGGATGTTTCCCTTTTTTTTTTTCTTTTCCCTCCTGAATTTGACTCAAGGTAAAAGTCCCATTTGTGAAATGAAGAAACCCTAGCATGGGTGTTGAAAACCCCCAAATAAACTCTATCCCACTGGCTAATTATATTTGGCAAAAGGACCTCCTACAGTCTGAAGAGTATGGAGGAATCTCTCTTTTTTTTATTTCTCTATTTATTTCTTTCTCATCTCATGCTTTTGACCCAAGAGCAGGCCCCAGTTGAGGAGCTGTGCAGTGTTGTCAGTTGATGAGCTCTGTAGTGATTGTAAGGCAGATAAAACTATGAAATACTGCCCTTTGAACAGAGGAATGAGAAAAAAGAACACCCTCAAACCAGAGAGTGTGGGAGGAATCCCAGACAGAACAGAGCCCAAGAGAGGTATCACATAATTCTCTGTATAAACCCCCAAAAGTCCCAGGCTCATTGCTGAGCTACTTGTGTGAGAGACAGACACAAAGCAGCTGAGTAAATGCTTTGAAAAATGAATTCATACATAAACCACAGCTCATATTTCAGAACAGCTCTGAGTGGCACAAGGGCAGGACAAATAAGACTGTGAAAACTGAACTGAGATTAGACCTACCTCCCACAAACAGTGAGACACAACTTGCAGTCTGAACCAAACCAGGTTGATTGCTAAATAAAAAAAAAATTATCTCCAGCAGATATCAACAGGATCCAAACTCTACACAGCATAATAGTCAAAATGTTTGGGATATCACCCAAAGTTATGCAACATGTAATGAATAATTAAAATGTAAAAAGATCTCAAGATAAAATAAAATCAGTAGCTTCCAATCTCAAGATGACACAGATGTTGAAATTATGACACAAATTCTTTAAAGAGGCTATTATAATTATGATACATTAGATAAAGGAAGACACACTTAAAATTAATGGAAAGATAGAAGTTCTTAGGAGAGAATTACAAAATATTTTAAAAATGGAATTTTAGAACTGAATGATAAAATATATGAGGCAAAAAACTGATTAGATGGGCTCAGTAGGAAAATGTAAATGACAAGAAAGAATCAGTAAACTTGAATTTAAATCAATTAAAATGATCCAATTGGACGGCAAATAGAAAAACTATTTGGAAAAAAACATGAACAGTCTCAGAGACATTTGGGACAGTATTTACAGGTCTAACATTCATAGCATTAGAATTCCATAAGTAAAGTAGAAAGAGATTGGGGTGGAAAAGAAATATTTACTAATAAATAATGGCACCGAAAAATCCCAAAATGTATCAAAGATATAAATTTATGTTCAAGAATCTCATCAAACCCCAAACAGAATAAACTCAAAGAAAATCATGTCTTGATGAATTATACTCACATTATTGAGTTTCAAATATGAAGAAAAATATTGAAAGCAGCTAGAGAACAATGACAGTATGAATAGGAGTACAACTGAAATAGTTATGTATTTTACATTAAAAATGTTGAAAGGAAAGAACTGTCAATCCAGAACCACACCACCAATAAAAATGCCCATCAGGGATTAAGACATATTAAAAACATTCTCATATGAGAGAACATTAAGAAAATTTCTCTCCAGCACCCCTACACTAAAATAAATTTTTGCTAAAAGAAATGATACCAGAGGAAACTTTGGAAGGAAGAGGAGGAAGAAAGAAACATAAGAAAAATTGTAAATATCTGTGTGAATATTTAAAAACTATTAATTTATTTGAAAAAATGCATGAATGTTGAATGCAAAATTAGAACATTGTTGGGTGCAGCATTCAATGTATGAAGATGTAAATACATATGACAATTGCATCATAAAGGCAGAGGGTAATGAGACTGTTATCTTTGTAAAAAGCTTCTAAGTTTTACTTTCAGTGGTGAAATTCTCTCAGGTGACTGTGAAATGTTTGGTACATATTCGCAATCCCTGGAGTAACCACACCTCAAAAATTCAGACATAGCAAAAAAGCCAATACAAAAATTTTAGTGAAATGCTAAAAATATTCAAATATTCCAAATAATTTATGTAAATACTTCACCCTCATCTTAAGGAAACTCTCTACATCTTAAGAGTGGGCTGTGCATAGTGGCTTCCTTTCAAATTTATAGAAAGGGGGGAAGAAGAGTAACTTTATAATGGAGACATCAGGTGAACACGACCTTCTTTTCCTAAGAATTTAACTGGTATATCATAGCCCATCCTTTTTCTTTCAACATTTTTCTTATTCATATGTTTATGTTTTAAAAAGTCCATGCAGATTAACGGGTACATAATTTTTATTTGGAGTGATGGAAAAGTTCAGGTAATGAGTGGTGATGATGGTAGCACAACATTGTGAATGTAATTAACATTGTATACTTGTATAGTTAAAAGTGGTTAAAATGGGAAATGTGATATATATATGTTACCACCATAAAAATTTGGAAAAAAAAACCCATGCAGAATACTACTCTTTTTGGTGTGCATTTCTATGAGTTTTGACAGATCCATACATACATGTAACCACCAGCATACTCAAGAACGATACAGAACAGTTCTATCACTCCCTAAAATTCTCCCATGCTGCCCTTTTGTAGGTAACCCATCCCTTCACCCCAAGTCCTGGGAGAGCACCAATATGCTTCCCATGCCTGAGTAATAGTTCACTGTGAGGATGGGCCACAGTTCACTTATTCATTTACCTTTTGAAGGACTTTGGGGTTGCTTTCAGTTTTTCATGATTGTAAATAAACCTACCATAAAACTTTTGCTTACAAAGGTTATTGATTGAACATAAATCTTCTTTTTCATGGTTCTTGGATAATATCTAGGAGTAGGATTCCTGTTTCATATAGTAAACTTATGTTTAATTTTATAAGAAACTGCCAAACTGTTTTGCAAATTTGTTGTATCACTTTGCATTCCTCCTGGCAATGTATGAGGGTTCCAGATCCTATGCATCCTTCCCACCAATCGGGATTGTTTTTTCCATTTTTTTCAGAAGACTGTATTTTTAATAAACTTTTAAGTTTAGAATGGTTTTATATTTTCAGAAAAATTGCAAAGATAGTACCGAGAGTTCTCATATACCCCTCACCCAGTTTACCCTTTTGTTAACTTCTTACATTACTATGGTACATTCATCAAAACTAAACACTGACATTGGTACTTTACAATAAAATAAACTTCAGACTTCATTTGGATTTCACCATTTTTACCCTTTATGTCCTCTTTCAGCTCCAGGGTCCAATCCAGGGTGCCATGTGGCATTTAGTTGTCATGTCTCCCCAGTCTCCTCTGGTCAGTGGCAATTTCTGTCTTATTTTGTTTTCAAGACCTTGACAGGTGGTCCAGTCTGCTAATGCTGTCAGAATGCAAAACACCAGAAATGGACTGACTTTTATAAAGGGAGTTTATTAGGTTACAAATTTGCAGTCTTAAGGCCATAAAAAGTGTCCAAGCTAAGGCATCAACAAAGGGTAGCTTTACTGGAGAAAGGCCATCAGCATCCGGAAAACCTCTGTTGGCTGGGAAGGCATGTGGCTGGCGTCTACTTGCTCCCATGTTGCATTTCAAATAACATTCTCCAAAATGTTGGCATCAGCTTTCAACAGCCATCTTCAAAATGTTGCTCTTGGCTGCAGCAGCACTGAGTTCCTTCTGTTAGTCAGCTCTTTTATATGACTCCAGTGATTTAATTAAGACCCACCCTGAATGGGTGGGGTAACACCTCCATGGAAATTATCCAATCAAAGTTCTTGCCCACAGTTGATTGAGTCACATCTCCATGCAAACACTCAATCAATAGGTTCTAACCTAATCAACACTAATACATCTGCCCCCACTAAATTGCATCAAAGAACATGGTATTTTGGGGGACATGATATGTCCAAACTGGCACAACAGGCTTGAGGACTATCAGTCTGTATCTTATAAAATGCCCCCCAGTTTGGACATGTCTGATATCATTTCCCATGATAAGATTGAAGTCATGGGCTTTTGGGAAAGAATAGCACAGAGGTGAGGTGCCCTTTTTGTCACATCATATTAGGGGGTATCTCAATACCCATATGACATCACACCAGGGATATCAAAATTCATCATATGGTTAAGGTAGTGTTTGCCAGGTTATCCACTATACAGTTAATATTTTTCCCTTTCCATACTCCATTCTTTGGCAGTGAGTTCAGCCCACACAAAGGGGTGGGAGAAAACTGAGCTCCACCTCCTGGAGTGAAGGTAGCTATATATATTATTTAGAATTCTCCTGTAAGGAAGTTTCTGTACCACACCCCCTACAATTTATTTATTTGTTCAATCATTTGCTCATATCAATATGGACTTGTGGAGATTTATTTTATACTTTGGATTATAATCCACTACTACATTATTTTATTGTTGTTGCTCAAATTGTACTACCTCTGGTCATTGTGAGCTCTTTCCATTGGCTATGTCTCTTTATATACCTCTTCCTTTTGTTTTGGAACACTTCCCTACTTTCCAGCACTGCAAGTTACTCCAGAACCATTTTGTCTATTCCCTACCCCCATGCTAGAATTAGTCATTTCTCTAGGGAGCCCTGGTTTCTTCTACTAGAAGGTGGAATTAGAAACCAATATCTGTGTGCTAGGTAGGCTCATTGCTACTGAGATGTCATTGTTTCCAGGCCTTCTCAGCTGACACAGCAAGATGATAAATGTGAGTATATGAACCCATGTATATACACAAATTGTCTCTACATCTACTTATGTGCATATGCGTGTATTTCAAGAATTAAAAAAAAGATCCCAGAAGTTAAGTCTAAGATGCAAGAGGAAAGCCAAATGAAGAAAATATTAACCATGTGGTTAACTAACAAAAATGATTAGTATAAAAGAACAATGTCATATTTGGGGGTATATGAAGATGATAAAGCTAAACTATCTAAAATTAAAAAAAAAGCAATTGTGCCAAAAGAAATCCTCACTGAGTCTTCATTATGTGCATACGGACTTGATTTCTATATGACCGTGAACCTGCAGGATGTAGGATAGCAAGCAGTTAGTACCTCAGAAGAAAGAACTGGAAAAACTTCTTCACAGGTAACTAATCAGAATCAGCAGAAAAACAGCCTAATAGTGACTAAGTGACTATATTATGTATATTCAGTGTGATGGTTTGAAGCTATATGTACCTCAGAAAATCATGTTCATAACTAATCCATTCTTGTGGGTGTGAACCCATTGTAAGTAGGACATTTTGATGAGGTTATTTCATTTAAGGTGTGGCCCACCTCAATCATAATGGGTCTTAATCCTATTACTGGAGTCCTTTATAATTATGCAGAATGAAATTCAGACATACAGAGAGAGAAAAAGCCATGGGAAGCAGAAGCAAGAAGTTGAAGGTCAATGAAACCCAGAAGAGAACAGAGAGGCCTCCATGTCATTCTCATGTGACAGGGGAGTCCATGACCGAGGATCACTGGCAGCCAGCCCCAGTACACCACAGTCTTTGGGAGAAAGCATTGCCTCGGTGATGCCTAGATTTGGACTTTCCCTGGTCTCAAAACCATGAGCCATTAAATTCCCCTTGTTTAAGCCATCTCTTTGCATGGTTTGCATGAGGAGCCTAGGAAACTAAAACACTCAGCAAAAGGATTTAGGGCTCATGAGTAGGCTTGTGCCTGAGCTTCACTACAACCAACCAATCTTGAACTGATGAGAAAAAAAAAACTCTTTAAGCTGAACACTCTTTGCCTTGTGAAACCATGTTTCGTGCCTTTTGTCATGCAAGGATTTTGGACATAAACCACTAGGATCTCTTGTTGCAAAAATAAGTATTTTTTGGAACAATCCTTATGAGCAGACATACAGAAAACAACATTAGGTTTCCCAAACTCTCATTATTCTACAGCTAGATGGGGCAGATATATTCTGTTGCTTCTGCAGCCAAAGTTCCAGAAGAGAGGGATTGACCATGGCCAGCAGGCTGGACAGGCAACTGAGAGCACTCCAAGAGAAGGAGAGGAACTCAGTCCCCATACTGTGTCATAGGTTAGCCTGAGACAGGCTACAAAACACCTACTTTCTCTAAGTAACAAGAAATATATCAACAGGTCCGCAGCCCAAGATCAATATAGGAAATATGCACACCAAAAGCCAAAGTCTGCATCCTTTGGGTACAGCCTTGCAGCCAGGAATGCTGACATCACCCAAGTACCATGCCCCCTTTCTGGAGACTAGCTTGATCCAGCTAAGCTATTCCTCTGTGAGCACCCAAGGCCAGGAGAATGAATCTCACTTCAACTTTCTAAGCCTCATGCTTGCCTTTGTTCTGGGAGACAGTCTTCTCAGGGCTTGGATTTTCTTAGAGTTATTCTTTCACAGTTAATCTGGAGATCCCATCCTATAGCTTAACCACTACTTAGTGGACAAGATTTTTTGTGCCTTTGCAGTAGTCAACTCAGCCTGAAACTCACTGTGTCTTCACAATCATGATTATTCTTTTATTATAGTAAGCCAAGATGGTAATGGACACATTTAAAGTATTTTAAGGTCCTTATATTTTATTATTCTGAAGAATGGAAAACATCATGACTAACTTTAGGCCTAAAGTTAAGTAGGGCATGTTAAAAATTACAAGTGTAAAAATTGGTAGAAATGTATTGCATGTTTTCTGAAGCAGAAAGTAAGGTGAAAAACTAAAATGAGAGAGGTAAAAAATCTCAATTCAATAAAGGCAAGAAATGAGGAAAAACAATTAAGAAAAAATTTTCAGATAATAAAATAGGAATTACCATATGATGGAAAATAAAATAGTAAGAAAATCCAGATATATAAGTAATCACAATAAGATTGAATGGACTGATAAAAATGTGAGCAATAAAATTCATAAGATTATCCTATACCCCAATATTAGTTTCCTAGGGCTGCAATAACAGAATACCAGAAATTGAGTGTTCCACTATACTAAAGCTGCCAGTATGCAAAGTACCAGAAATGGATTGGCTTTTAAAAAGGGGGATTTAATGGGTTACAAATTTACAGTTCTGATGCCATAAAAGTGTCCAAACCAAGTTCATCTACAAGAGGATACCTTCACTGAAGAAAGGCCAATGGCATCTGGAACAATTCTGTCAGCTGGGAAGGCACATGGCTGGTGTCTGTTGGTCATTTGCTCCTGGGATGTGTTTCAAAATGGCTTTCACCGAAGTATCTCTGGGCTTCTGTCTCTTTCAGCTTCTTTCAGCTCTCTGCTTGGTTCTCTTGGGGCATTTCTCTCTAAGTGTCTGAGAGTCCTCTCTTAGCTTCTCCAGGGCAAACTCTAGGTTTCTTCTCTTAGCTTAGCATCTCCAAATGTCTTTCTGTCTGCATTTCCAAGTGTTCCCAAGTGTCTGGTTTCAATGGTCATCTCCAAAATGTCTCTCTCAGCTTCTCTGAGCTTCTCCTTTCTGTGAGCTCTCTTAAAGTATTCCAGAGATCTAATCAAGACCCACCCCGAATGAGTAGGGTCCACACCTCTATGGAAATGATCTAATCAAATGATCTCACCAACAGTTGGTTGATTCACATTGCCATGGAAACATCCAACCAAAAGATTCCACCCAAAAGATTAGATTAAAATATTATGGCTCTTCCTGGGGTCCATAACATTTCAAACTGGCACATTGAGTGACTTAAAACAGAAATGTATTGTCTCAAAGTTCTGAAGGATAGAAGTCCAAAATCGATGTGTTTGCAGGGCCATGCTCCTCATGAAACCTGTGTGAGACAATCCTTCCTTGCCTCTTCCTAGTTTCTGGATGTTTGCTGGCAATCCTTGGTGTTCCTTGGGGATTTATTAACCTAGAAGTTTTCACTTCTATGACTGTGAAAACATCCAAATTAAGGCATAAACAAGATCCTTTCTGAAGAAAGGATGCTGGCAATCTGGGAATCCTCTATCATGTGGCCAGGTACATGGCTATGTCTGCTAGTCCTTCTCTCCCAGTTTTCATTCCTTTCAGCTTCTGGCTTCAGTGGCTTCCTCTTCTTCTCTCTAGGGCTTTTTTTCTGTGCTTTATCCTCTTATAAAGGACTCCAGTAAGAGGATTAAGGTCCACCCTGGGACACTCCTCAACCTAATCAAAGGGTCCAACCCACAATAGGTCTACATGCACAGGAATGGATTAAAAGAGCATGATCTTTTCTGCAGTATATATGGCTTCAAACCAATACAATAGCCAAGCCTTTATGTAACCTAAACACAAAGATTAAGGACTTAAATGGGAACTTAATTCGCAATAACAATGAAATTAACTATCCTGGTACTATTCTATTTTAGTACACTTGGAAATTATAGTGGATCCTCAAATTGACACAATGTATAGCTTTTCAACTCTTCTTACAGAGGACTCATGCATTTAACTTAGGTAGGAGATTCAAATATGTTCCAAAAACTATTTCTTAAAATTTTATCTATGGAAATTTTATATTGCTAATAAGTAGTTTTAATTGTTTGTTGAGCTGACGCTTCCCAAGCTGGTATTTTTAAATTCAATTTTATTGATATATATCACACACACCATAGAACCATCCAAAGTGCACAACCAGTTAATCACAGTATCATCATATAGTTCTGCATTCATCTCCACAATCAATTTTGAACATTTTCATTACTCCAAAAAATAAAAAGACTAAAAATTAAAATAGAAGTACCCCCAAAACATCTCATACCCCTCCTCCCACCCCTATTATTCATTTACTTTTTGCCCTCATTTTCCTACTCATCTGTCTATACACCGGATAAAGGATGTGTGAGCCACAAGGTTTTCACAATCACAGTCACATCATATAAGCAATATAGTTGTATGATCATCTTCAAGGATCAAGGATAACGGATTGCAGTTCAACAGTTGCAGGTATTTCCTTCTAGCTATTCTAATACACTAAAAACTATATCTATATAGTTTTTATCTGTATAATGCATAAGAATAACCTCCAGAATGATCTCTTGACTCCATTTGAAATCTCTCGGCCACTGAAACTTTATTTTGTTTCATTTATCCTTGCCCTTTTGGTCAGGAAGGCTTTCTCAATCCCACAACACCAGGGCCAGCCTCATCTTTGGGAGTCATGCCACCCATTTCCAGGGAGATTTATACCCCTGAGAGTCATGTCCCATGTAGGGGGGAAGGCAGTAAGTCCACCTGTTGAGCTGGCTTAGAGAGAGAGGACACATCTAAGCACAAAAGAGGTTCTCTGGGGGTGACTCTTAGGCACAATTATAAGTAGATTTAGTCTTCCCTTTGCAGTAACAAGCTTCATAAGGACAAGACCCAAGATTGAGGGCTTGGCCTACTAAACTGATAGCCCCAATGCTTGTGACAATATTAGTAATTCCCCAGGTGTGGAAGTTTAATATTTCCACATTTTCCCCAGTCCCTCAAAGGAGCTTTGCAAATACTTTTTACTCTTTGCCCAAATAGCTCTGGGATGTATCAGGGCTTCATACTGTACAAACCAACCAGACCTCACTCCCTATTCAAGGTTCCATGTAATTATGGTGTTTGAATAAACTGAATATAGAAGTTAAATTATATAGTGTGATACAGAAAATACAGATTTTGCAGTAAATCAACATCTCTACCTTTCATCTCATACAGAAGTTGAAGTTTTAAAACACTGTCAATATCATCCTTTACCCATTAGTCTGATTTACCTTAGTCCTAACCAATGCCATTTCATTCCAATATCTAATTTAAGTCTGATCTCTTTTTCAGCTTTATTAACAGTTGATGTATGGGGTAATGTTGACATTCATACCTGTTAAACTCTGGCTCTGAGTCTCAGGTGTCACAGATATCCAAAGTTCCGTGGACCAATGAGGATATACAAACAGCTCAGCATCTCAGAATTTAGAAATAACTGTTACAACTCATGAATATATGTGACTACTGTAAGAGCTTACAATTTAGGTACCTTTACAGTAAACCTTCCCCTGAAAACTTACGCTCTCAGATTCAATTCTCAGAGTGTGCACATTATAGTTAGTCCATATTCATGAAACATTATAATGTTTGCCTTTTCTATTCTGGCTTATTTCATGTATCATACTGTTTTCAAGGTCCCTTCACCTAGTTTCATACCTCACAACTTCATTCCTTCTTACCACCACTCAATATTCCATTGTATATATACTATGTATACACCACAGCTCACCATTCCATTTGTCAGTTGATATACCCTTAGGCCACCTCCATCCATTAAAAATTATGAATACTGCCACCATAAACACCAGTGTGCAAATGTCCATTCATGTCCCTACTCTCAGTTCTTCCAGGTATACCCAAAAACTGGGTTGCAGGACCATACTGAAAACCCATAGCTAGCTTCCTGTGATACCGCCACACTGCCTTCCAGATTGACGGCACCATTCTACTTCCCCACCAACAGGGAATAGATACATACCTCTCTCCACATTATCTCCACTTCTTGTATCCCTCCGTTTAATTTTTAAACAGTTTTATTCACATATCATACAATTCATTCTAAGTAAACAATGATTCCCATATAATCACATAGTTATACATTCATCATCACAATACATATGCGGATATTTCCACATCTTCCACAAAGAAAGAGGAAGAGGAGGAAAACATGAAGAATAAAATGTTAAAGATACAAGTAAAAATAAAATAAAATAAAATAAAAAGGTCAGCCAACCACAACACCATCAAGAAATCATACCCCTCCCTTATGTCCCCCACTTATTGATATTTAGCTTTGGTATATTGCTTTTTGTTACAATTAATGGAAGCAACTTAGAATGTTACTGTTTACTATAGACTCTTGTTTCCATTGATTGTATTTTCCCCTATACCATCCAATTTTTAACACCTTGCAATGTTGACATTCATTTGTTCTCCCTCATGTAAAAACATTCTTATTTTGTACATTTAATCATCATCACTGACCACTCTAGGTTTTGTTAAGTTGTACAATCCCAGTCTTTATCTTCTATCTTTCCTTCTTGTAACATATATGCCCTTAGCCTTCCTCTTTCAACCATACGCAGAGTCATCTTTGTTCAGTGTACTTACAGTATTGTGCTACCATCACACAATAATGTGTTATAAATTTCTGGATCTATACAATCAATCCTGTTGAACCTTCTGTACTCCTTCAGTTCTTAATGCCCAATCTGTAAACTCTTTATCTCCTGAAAACCTGTTCTCAATTTTAACTCTCAACATTCATTCATCAATGTTAATTCATATTAAAGAGACCATACAGTATTTGTCCTTTGTTTCTGGCTAATATCGATCAACAGAATGTCTACTGTCTACCATATTGTCTTTTGGATTTTATATGTCATATTTTATTTTATTTTACTTTTCCTTGCTCTCTTTTTACCCTTATTAATAGTCTTCATTTCAACACTCTTCTCCAAACCTCTCTCTCCTTGATTTTCCTATCTGTCTGTAGTACTCCCTATAGTATTTCTTGTAGAGCAGGTATCTTGGTCACAAACTCTCTCAGTATCTGTTTGTCTGAAAATACTTTAAACTCTCTCTCATTTTTGAAGGACAGTTTTGCTGGACACAGAATTCGTGGTTGGTATCTTTTCTCTTTCAGTATCTTAAATATATCATACCACTGCCTTCTTACCTCCATAGTTTCTACTGAGAAATCCACACATAATCTTATTGAGCTTTCCTTGTGTGTGGTGGATTGTTTTCGCTTGCTGTTTTCAGAATTCTCTTTGTTGCTGATATTTAATACTCTGACTATTAATTGTCTTGGAGTAGATCTATTTGGATTTTATTTGGGGTATGCTGTACTTCTTCAATCTGTAAGTTTATACCTCTCAGAAGAGATGGGAAATTTTCAGTGATTATTTCCTCAATTATTCTTTCTGTCCCCTTTCTCCTCTCTTCCCCTTCTGGGACAGCCATGACATGTATATTCATGCACTTTGTGTTGTCCTTCAATTCCCTGAGACCCTGTTCACATTTTTCCATTCTTTTCCCTATCTGTTCCTTTGTGTGTAGGATTTCCAATGTCCTATCCTCTAGTTCAGGAATCCTTTCTTCTGCCTCTTCAAATCTGTGGTTGTATGTTTCCATTGTGTTTTTCATCTCTTCTGTTTTGCCTTTCATTCCCATAAGTTCTGCCAATTTTTTTCAAGTTTATGAATTCTTCTTTATGGTCTTTCATTGTCTTCTTTATATCCTTCATCCATTTTGCCACATTTTCCTGGTTGTGTTGATTTAGAAGAGTTGTTTGAACATCTTTACCTAGTTTTTACAACTCCTGCATCTCACTTCAAGTGTAAGTTTATTCCTTCAACTGGGCCATATCTTCATTTTTCCTTGTGTGAATCATAACTTTTTGTTGTCTAGGCCTCTGGTTTCCTTGATTAGCCTGGTTTTCCCAGACCCGATTGACCCAGGTCCCAGGAGGAGGGTGTAATCAGTATCAAGTTTCTCTGAGGATGAGACCCAGCACATTGTGAGACTTTCCTGTGAAGCCTCTAGATTCTGGGGTTTTCCTATCCTTCCCAGCAGGTGGCACTTGTCATCCCACAGCTCCTCAGTTGTGTAAAGATTCTCAGCAGATCCTGTCCTTGCCAGGACTGAGGTTGAGCCAGAATCCAAGCTTACACTGTTTCTGTTTTGCATAATTCTCTGAGGGAAGGCAGTCACTTGAGCTGGGACCTGTCCCCTTTCCTTAAGGAAGATATGCCCTTTAGGGAATTATCTTCTTCACTTGGCTTCTTCCTTTATCTAACTATTTTAGCTCCACCCTTGTCTGGGTCAGTGCTGACATTAGTAAATGCCTGAGACTTTCTCTAATGAGCTACTTAGAATGAGAGTGAAAAAAAAAGAAAAAAGAAAGAAATCCCCTTTTCAAAGTCAGTCCCCAGCTCCTACCCCACCCCAGTTACACTGATCAACCAGAGGTGGTACCCAGTTCTATTTGCCCCTTTTCTTGGGACACAGCCCTTTTCCTGTATAGTGAGCTCAGTTGACTCTAAAAGCCTCTGTTTTATTTATTTATTTATTTTTCCTCAGTCTCACCTCCTCTTTGCTGGGAGAGACCTCAGGGTTTCTTTCCTGCTTGCTTCAGGTTTATCTGCTCTTGGTTGGTATTCAGTAATGCAAATTTGTTAATTAAAACTGTGATTGGAACTTGTTTGAGCTACCTTTCCTTGCTCCCAGCAGATATCACTTCTTTTTCCCATAGGGAAGTGTTCCAACTCTGCCTGTGGGGGAGGGGTGTCAGCTCCACAGTTTGGGGAGCTTGACTTACAGTTCTGTGCTGTGGTCTCAGCTGTTCCACCCATTCCAGACTGGTGTATGATGTGTGTCCAGTCACAGATGTCCCCCAACAGTTGTTCCAGACTATTTACTAGTTGTTCTTGGCTATTTATTAGTTGCTATAGGGGAATAACTAAATTCCACACTTCTCTATGCTGCCTTCTTGCCCTAACTCTCCTGCATCTGTCATAATAATTTTTAATAATCTAAAATCTCTAAACACATTTTAACCCAATTAGCACTAAGTAAATTGGTACAAGTTACAGTTTCATGGTCAAATAATTGTGTTTGTATTCCATTGTTGTTCACCTACAAAGAAAGATTAAATACAAAATGTTTTAAAATAGTTCTTCAACTTAAAAAAATATAATTAACCATGAAGAGTACAGGGCCTAGCTTTAATCAAAGTTTTAAAACATTTACTCTTAAACTTCCTCTCTCTCTAACCACTTTTCTTGAGACAGTCAGTGAAAACCTTCTCTGCTCACTATCAACCCCTCCTATCTTCAAAACATTTTGTCTCATATTTTTTCTGTTTTACTGGATAAATAATACTTTAAATAATACTGGATATATTGGGTTAAATAAAATGTATTGTTGTAAAAATAATTTCACCCACTTCCTTGTACTGTTTAATGCAGCTACTAGAAAATTTGAAATTATATATGAGGCTCACATTATAGTTCTATCAGACAGTGCTGCTCTGGACTAGCTTAGAACATAGCTCAGATGTCAGTGTTCAAATAGTCTTTGTCTGTAGTCTTCTTTAACACCATTTTTCCAAACTAAATTAATGTTTGAAAATATAATTGGTCTAGTTCACTATTTCCCAGACAATTCTTCATCTAACTAGGGAATTTGTATAAAGTTAAATAAAATTTTCCATTATATTTTCTCAGATTTCAAAACATGATAAAGCTTACCTTTATTATCTCCATTTGGCATTACCAGTAAATTTTAACAAAAAGAAGGCAGGATACTTAGGCAAATGGTAGAAACAAGGGGAGATACTCCATCTTTTCATTCAGTGCTATATATTTTTCCTCCTTTTTCAATTAGCACAAGCAATCTTCTTGATATAGTAGCAGCACAAGACGACTGCATATGTTAAGTGATGTTGTGAATTCAGACTGTGAGATTTCCCTCAGAAATTAAATTACTTTTGAAATTCTCCAGCAGAAGCAGCATGATTTCCCCTTATTCTCTATACTTGGCCTGGAATTCTTAGTGATGCAATTTCTTCTTGGAGAAAATGCGTCTAAATGCCTCCGTGGTACTCTCTAAGCTCTGTGTAAGTCCAATATCAACAAAGATGATGAATGGCATTTTTTTAACCTGCCTTGCCATTCATCCAGTTGTCTTCAGGAATTACAGACATAAAGAGGTTGGAATTGCTTGTGACCCCTTTCCCTGTTCTCAGGCAGAGTAAATTGTTTTAAACAAAGACTGGAGTTTGGTTTTAAGTTGGTAGGTTTTTTCAGTTTGATAAAGTTTGTGGCTGAAGATATTCTATCAGACTCATGAAATTTATAGACCTTGCTCAGGTTTATCATTCCTATATACTCCCCTCCCCTAACACCCTTTTCCCTCTGATGTTTCCCAGACTACTAAATACACATTGTGGCTGCAATATATTGAGTGGCCCAAAGAGAAATGGGAAGTTCCAACAATTATCTAGACATTTGATCTACTCAGCTATCTACATTTGATTCACTTCCTAGACAATGAATCAACTTCTTCAGTTTGCATTTATTCATTGGGCTCTGTCTAGAGTCAGTCATTTTGTCACCCCTAATTCATCATAAGGCTCTTCTGAATTGTTCCCCTTTTTTAAGAGGGAAATTCAAAATATTAACAACATCTATATTTGTAGACCTAACATAATTTCATATTAATATCAGAGTCTGCATGTTCAAATAAAAGCACAATGTAACTCTCACCAATGAGGTGGGAAGAATGGCCGACCCCTTCCTGGGCTGAAGGAGCCTACTCAGCCACAAAAGCCCATCTCCCTCAACTATCACAATGAGAAAAGTGACAAGAGGACCAATTTTTCTTATTTCGTTGATTTTAAGGTTACCCAGGGATGTTTTGGTTATTTGAAACTGTCGTACTCAAATATTTGACATCTAAAATCTTTGGCATTGCAGATGAATTTTCTGGTCAGTTCTCATAAATGTTTTATTTATAAGGCTTTATGTTCAATAGGATTTCAGAAGGTTTTCAGTATTTTTCAATTTAGACCAAGTTGGTTTTACTCAGAGAAGACACTCCCACCCCTGCCACCCTGGAAGGTTCAATGGATCCCTTACTTATTTCCCTTAAGCTATCCATTATTCATGAAACATTCCCCTTTATCTCCCTGCCGGACCCCTCCAGAATTTGGAAACTCTTATTGAATATTATATTTTTATGACAATATAATTATTCACATGGGCTTAATCTGAAACTGTCTTCCTTGATAACAGGAAGTAATAGGAGGCACCAGTTACATAACCAAGTCCTATGAATGGTAACTCAAGAACACAGAGGGAATTCCAAACCTATTGCCTGTTGTAGCCTGCAACTTGATGCAGTTGCTTGTGCTTACCCAATGTGTTGGTTTGCAGCTGTTATGTACTCCAGAAAAGGCCATGTTCTTATAATCCATCCCTGTGGTGGCAGACCTATTGTAGATAGGTCATTTTGATTAGGTTTTTTCAATTGAGATGTGACCCAGCCCATTCAAGGTGGGTCTTAATCCTTTACTAGCGTCCTTTATGAGAGGATAAAAGGCAGAGACATTTGGAGAGAGCACACAGAGAGAGAAACACCCTGGAGATGCTAAGAGACAACCCACAGACACTCAGAGAGAAAGCCACTAGTATCAGAAGCTGCAACCAACATAACCCAGAGGAAAGGACCAGCAGACACAGGCTATGTGCCTTGTTATCTGACAGAGGAAACCTGGATGCCAACAGCCCATTGTCAGAGAAGGTAAAGGACACCTTTTCTGTCCCATATGACAGACACCAAGTTAATCATAATCTGGAACCAGGAGGGCAGGTCCACTGGAAATGACACCAGTGAAAGACAATCCAGGAACCTCATTTAACAGGAACCTACCAAGTGCTTGTAACTTCTGAGACTGCAACTAAATTCCCAGTGTTGAACTCTGGGCCCACATCTCACAACTGAAAAAAGCTCCACCACAGTCCTGGACTTGTTCTAACTCTGGAGACTTAAAAATCAAACTTCAAACTATTCAATGACTAGATTTAAATAGAGTCAAGAGGTCATTCTGGAGGTTACTCTTAGGCAAGCTTCAGCTAGATATTACAAATTGCCATGGTATGACAAGCCTCAAACAACAAAATATCTGAAAACCCTAAAGAATATCCTGGGCTCTATCTAAGACCCTAGAAAAGTTTTACTTTTTAACTTTTACTTTTTTGGAAACTTAAGGCCTCCAGATTGTTTCTATGCCAGATAATCCCTGAAACCCAGAGGTACCAGTCTTTTCTAGAACATCAACCAGTTCCATTCTTCTATCCCATGATGTCAACACCCACTTTCAACATGAAGAAGTTAGAATGGTCATTGCCCAAATACCCCTGAAGATTGATAGAGCAATCAAATGAGAAGGAGGAGTTGTAACAGAAAAGTTAGGATTTAACAAATGATTATCACTAATGAATCATTATATAGATATTTCTTATTAGTTTCTACTGTATTAGAACAGTCAGAAGGAAAAACCTGAAATTGTTGAACTGTATCCCAGTAACCTTGATCTTTGATAAAGATTGTATAACTATATAACTTTTATTTTGTGACTGTGTGATTTCAAAATCCTAGTGACTGACACTCCCTTTATCCAGTGTATGGTTAGATGAGTAATAAAATAAAGATATGCATGGAGAAAAGTAGAATATAGGGTACATAGAGATAGATAGAAGCTAGATAAGGGGTAGCAGTTACCTAATATGTACAGAATTGTTAATGAGATTGAACATAAATGTTTGGGAATGGATAGAAGTGATGGCAGTTCATTATCGGGATTATAATAGTGCCATATTGAAGGTAAATTTGATTGAAAGCAGTTGTTTGAAGTCTTGTATGTAAATAAGTTCTTGCATGAACCACTATAAATGTAAAAAATAAATACAATAATAATAAGAAAATAAAAAGTATAATGTGCACTTCATAACTAGGTTAGGTAGCTCTATTTATCCTCTGGAGTTATTCCAATGGAGCTATACACTATGGCTTATTTTTTTCTCCATTTAATCTTTGTTTAATATAAGCTTCACTGAAATATAAATGACATGACATACAATTCAATGTATAGTCACAGAGTTGTACAATCATCACCAAATGCAATTTTAGAAAATTTTCATCACCTCAAAAAGTAAACTTGCACCCTCAGCAGTCACCCCCATTCCCCCAACTCCCCAGCCCTAGGTGATAAATACTTTACATTTTCTTTTATAGATTTGTATATTCTAGGTACCTCATATAAATGGAATAATATGTGACTTATTGTGTCTGGATATATAGCATAATGATTTCCAAGGTCATCCATGTTATAGCATGTATGAGTACTTCGTTTTATATTGACAGCATTCCACTGTATGGATATACCACAAGTTGTTCATCCATTCAACAGTTGGTAGACATTTGGATTTGTTCTCCTTTCTGGCTATTGTGAATATTGTTGCTATGAGAACTCATGTAAAAGTCTTCATGTGGCCATATATTTTCATTTCTTTTGGTTACGTACTTAGGAGTGGAATTTTTGGGTCATGTAAAAACTATATATTTAATATTTTGAGAAATTGTCAAACTGTTTTCCAAAGTGGCTGAGCCAATGTACATTCCTGCCAGGATGTATGAGAGTTCTGATTTCTCCACATTCTTGTCATCCCTTGCTATTTCCTGACTTTTTTATTATAGCCATCCTAGTGGGTATCTCACTGTGGCTTTGATTTGCATTTCCCAAATGACTAATGATGTTGAGCATCTTTTCATGTGCTTGTTGGTTGCTTGTATATCTTCTTTGTAGAAAAGTCTATTCAATCCTTTACCCCTTTTTAATTGGGTTATTTGCCTTTTATTATTGAGTTGTAAGGGTTCTTTATATATTATAGATACTAGACCCTTATGAGGTATATGCTCTGCAAATATTTTCTCCAATTGAATAGGTGGTATTTTCACTTTTCTGATGGTGTCCTTGAAGAACAAGTTTTTAATTTTGATAAAATTCAACTCATCTATATCTTTCTTTTGTCATTTATGATGATTTTGGTGTCATATCTAAGAAATCATTGCTTAACCCAAGATCAAAAAGACTTACTTCTATGTTTTCTTCTAAAAGTTTTATAGTTTTATCAGGGCAACAAAGCAGGAGATGTAACAACAGAAGTAGAACTCAGAGTGATGCTTCCAAGAGCCAGTGAGTGAGGATAAACTCTAGATGCTAGAAAATGCAAGGAATGAAGTCTGCCCTAGAGTATCCAGAATGAATATAACATTTGATTTTAGCCCCATATTACCCCTTTCAGGCTTCTGACCAGCAGAAGTGCAGCATAATAAATTTGTGTTGCGTTAAGCCACACATTTTGTAGGTATCTTTACAGCAGCAACGAAACTAATACATTTGATTTCCATATGAATTTTATGTTTGCCTTGTCAATTTATGAAAGGAAACCAATCCAACTGGGATTTTTTCATTTTCAGATTCTTCTTTGCAACTGTATACAAATACAATGGATTTTTGTATATTGATCTTTTATCCCAAACTTGCTGAAGTCATTCATTAGCTCCAGTATTTTGTGGTGGCTTCCTTAGGATTTTCTATATATGAGATCATGTCATATGCAAATAGAGATAGTTTTACTTCTCCCTTTCCAATTTTGGATGCATTTATTTCTTTTTCTTATGTATTTGCCCTGGCTAGATCTTCCAGTACAATGTTGAATACAAGTGACAACAGTGGACTTCACTGTCTTGTTCTTGATCTTTAGGGGAAATCATCCAGTCTTCCACAAGTAAATTTGATGTTAGCTGTTGGTTTTTTTATAGATGCCCTTTATCAGGTTGAGAATTTCTTGTCTATTCCTAGCTTGTTCAGTGTTGGATCTGTGGGATGGTTTTTTCTGGGTCTATTGAAATGCTAAATTTTACTCAAGTAATATGGTATATTCCATTGACTGAGTTTCAGATGTTAAATCAACTGGGACTGGGGAATAAATCCTACTTGATAAAGGGTATGTTTTTTCATATCTTTCTGAATTTTGTTGAGTATTTATGCATCTATGAATATAGATGTAAGTATATATTCATAAGTAGTTTTCCTTTCTTGTGATATTCTTGTCTCATTTGGTGTCATGGTAAGACCGTCCTCATAGAATGGGGTGATAAGTGTTCCTTTCTATTTTTTGGAAGACTTTGTGAGGGATTGGTATAGATTCTTATTTAAAAGTTTGGAAGAATTCACCAGGCAAGCCATATGGTCCTGAGCTTTTATTGTGGGGAGCCTTTAAATTACTGTTTCAAACTGTTTATTTGTTATAGGTCTATGCAGAGTATTGATACTTATGTCAGATTTGTGGCTATTTAGGAATCTGCCCATTTCATTTAGGTTATCTAATTTGTTGGTAAACAGTTGTTCATAATATTACCTTAAAATCTTTTTTTATTTCTGTAAAGTTGGTAGTGATGGCCCATCTTTTATTTCTAATTTCATTAATTTGAGCTATCTTCTTTATTCTCAATTTTTATCTTAAAAAAAGTTTATTAGAGAAGTTATAGGTTTACAGGAAAATTATGCAGAAAATACACAGTTCCCATATAACCCCCCCCCCCAGGCATGCAATTTCCCCTATTATTACATGTTGCAGTAGTATGGCAAATTTGCTACAACTGGTGAAACAATATTATTGTAATTACACTATCAACTATATTCCACAGTTTACATTGGGCTTCACTGTTTGTGTTGTACAGTCCTATGGATTTTTTAAAAATGTTATTCTAGTTACATATATATGAGCTAAAAATTTAAAACCTGAATTTTCCCCTTTTAACCATTTTCAAACATATAATTCAGTGGTGTTATTACATTCACAATGTTGTGCTACAATCACCACCATCTGTTACCTAATCTTTTCCAATACCCCAACAAATGCACCAATTAATCATTAAAACACTAATATTTATGCACCCCACCTACACCCTACCCCAGGTCCCTGGTAACCTGTATTCTAATTTCTGACTCCATGAATCTGCTTATTCTAATTATTTCATATAGGAGTCATATAATATTTGTCCTTCTATAGCTGGCTTATTTCACTCCACATTTCTTGAAATTTCACCCATGGTGTCACATGTATCAGGATTTAATTCCTTCTTACTGCTGAGTAGTATTACATTGTACGTATATACCAAATTTTGTTTGTCCATTCATCAGTTGAAGGATACTCAGATTGCTTCCACCTTTTGGCAAATGTGAATAACGGCACTATGAACATTTTTGTAGCATTCTGGTGCTAGTTTGGTGCACTCCTTAGGATTTCTTGGCCTGCATCTCTACCACCCACCACATGGTGAGCTCTCTTACCTTATGCATGCTCTTCTCATTTCCACTGACTTTGGGAATCTTCCTGTGTGGTCTTCTATGACTCAGTGATACTAATTTTTTTCTGCTAATAAAGGACTCCTATAATATGGATTAAGGCTCCCTCTGATTTAGTTGGACCACACAATAACTAAAAATAACACCTTCAAAAGGTACTATTTATAAATGGGTTTACATACACAGTGATGGAAATTAAGATTAAGAATGTGTCTTTTGAAGGGATACATAACGCCACCTTCCACAGCCCTCATAAGCAGTTCACACATGGATGTTTGCTTTCTTCCATGCCATCCAGAGCATTCTTTCTGACATCCACTTTTGCTAACAGCCAGAGAAAACTCTCTTTTTTAAAAGAGATCATATGATTAGGTCAGGACTACCTGGATAATTTCCTTTCTTTAAGGCTAATGTGGAACCTTAATTACATATGCAAAATCATTCCACAGTAGTACCTACATTTGGGTTTGTCTGAATAACAGAGAAGTTGTATATAGCCAGGGCTAGGAATCTTATGGGGTGAGAGGCACCTTAGAATTCTGAAATGCCAGAAAGCAGAAAATGACAAAATTAGCTTGAGCTAATGGACATATATGGAAACTTGTACTGTATAATTAGAGAATGTACATTCTTTTTAAGGATGCATGGTATATTTACAAAAATGTACCACATGTGTAATATCAAGAGGATAGCTAAAAGCCATATATATCTGGACATGTAAAGACACATGCTGAAATAACACATAATCATAAATAAGAAATATTTAGAACTAAATGATAACAAAATTCTACATACCAATCTTGTGAGCTGCAGAAAAAGAGGCACTTAAATAGAAATGTATAGCTTGAAATGTATATAAAGGAAAACAATTTGGGAAATTAAGTATCCTAGAAAATATGTTAAAGAAAGAATGATACAATTAACTCAACATAAGTAGAAATAAGGAAACAATAAATGAAAGAGATGAAACAAAATAAGAAAAAAAAAAGATACAGCAGTAAGGATCAAATAAGTCAAAGGTTTATTCTCTGAATAACAATAATGAAATAAAATCTGGCAATATTGAATAATAAAGAACGCACAGGGAGGATCCAATATGGCAGATTAGGAGAGACAAAGCAAAATTTTTCTCCATGAAGAACACTAGCTAAAAGAGAGAAAATGCTCCATAATACTGGTTCCAAGGTTCTACTGGCTAGACAAATTCTGCTACATCCACAGTGATTGTGCACCTGGAGAAACCAAGAAACTGCTTTCATAATGGAGTGGGTGTTTGAGGCTGCTGGGAAAACAGCAGCTGCGCCATGGTGGGGAGAAACCTGGGGTCGGCATTTGGAGGTGGGTTAGTTTGAAAATCTGGAGGAGAACTGCGAATCCGGCAGTGAGAGCCACAAAGTCAAGCGGTGGTGGGAAGCCTTCCACACCCCAGGCACCTGCCTCAGGTGTGGAAGATAGTCTTTCACACACCCACAGCTAATTGTCCTGGAGCCAGGAATGGGAGGCTGCAGCAGGTGGAGGTCCGCAGAAGTGGGAAGTTACCATGCCCCATACAGCCATCTTTTCAGCAGGCTGGGAGATGCCCCTTTGCAGTACCACAGCTGAGAGCTCCCCTTGAGGATTCCACTCAGTTGTGACATTGCTCAGTTTTCCTCCGTGGAGGCCCACAGAGTGCACAGCTTAGAAGTGGGGTCCCGCATGGAAGTGCAAAGAGCCCTACACCAACCCCAAGGACTGTGGGGCCACAGCAGAGAGGGACTGTGGGGAATCTGAGCTGAAGAGTTGGTCTCAAGCAACAACCCCAGAGTATTCCTGTTGCAACCCTGGGAACAGCTGGGAGTTGGTCTTAAAGCAATCTTCCCTGCCTAACTGCACAGGGCACAACCCTCCATTCTCAGAGCCAGCAGTCCCAACTGTGCATAGAAAACTGGTGCACTGATTGGACCTCTACAAGGTTTGGACCCCCACTGGCTGCACAATGTTGGGGAGAATTGGCTTGAGGGAACGAGGTGGCCGGGAGAGCCATCTGCTTGTAGGTCATAGAAAGTGCATTCCACCAAGCTGTAGCTCTGTCAAATTACAGATAATTGTTCAAATAAGGCTGCATATCCTAAAAGAATCCTATCAGGATAAGAAAATGCCAGGAGGTCAAAAACAACAGAAAATTTTAAAGCATAAGAAGAAACCAGACAATATGGATAATCCAAACGTCCAAATCAAAAAACCAGAGGAGACACAGAACTTGGAGCAATTAATCAAACAAATAATCACAAACAAGAAGATCATGGCCCAGGATATAAAGGACATGAAGAAGACCCTAGAAGAGCATGAAGAAGAATTTGCAATAGTAAATTTAAAAATAGAAGAGCTTATGGAAATAAAACAAAATGTTGATAAAATTAAAAAGGTCCTGGAAACACAGAGCAGCAGATTAGATGAACTCAAAGAATGAGTAAGTGAAATGGAAGAAAATGTTTTAGAAAGTGAAAGCACAAGAGAAAAAATGGAGGAAAAAAATTGGAAAATTTGAAATGGATCTCTGGGATATGATGGACAATATGAAGCACAGAAATATAACAATCATTGGTGTTCCAGGAGGGGAAAAGAAAGGTAAATTTCTAGGAAGAGTATTCAAAGACATTGTTGGATAAAATGTCCCAACACTTCTAAATGACATAAATACACAAATCATAGATGCCCAATGAACTACAAACAGAATAAATCCAATAAACCCACTCTGAGACATATTCTGATCAGATTATCAAATGCTGAAGAGAAGGAGCAAGTTCTGGAAGCAGCAAGAGAGAAGCAGTTCACCACATACAAGGCAAACAGCATAAGACTAATTAGTGACTACTCAGCAGCCACCATGGAGGTGAGAAGGCAATGGCATGACATATTTAAAATTCTGGAAGAGATAATTGCCAACCAAGAATTCTTTACCCAGCAAAGCTCTCATTCAAATTTGAGGAGAGCTTAAAATCTTCACAGACAAACAAATGCTGATAGAATTTGCTAACGAGACCTGCCCTACAAGAGATACTAAAGGGAGCCCTACCAGTAGAGAAACAAAGAAAGGAGAGAGAAGTATGGAGAAGGGTTCAGAACTAAAGAGAATTAGTAAGGGTACATTAAAGGAAATAGAGAGAGGGAAAAATATATTTGACAAACAAAAACCAAAGGATAGATGGCTGATTCAAGAAATGCCTTGACAGCAATAACATTGAATGTGAATGGATTAAACTCCCCAATTTGCGGTCGCAGTTGATTCGTCTGGGGGAGGGTGGTGGCCGGTTGCTAAATCCTAGGCTCCCAGGATTGCTCCGAGGGTACCGGCGGCGGGGGCTCTTTCCCGGAGGCGAGGGAGAGGCGGGGGACTTGGCCAGGTCCCCGGCGGGAGGCGTGCAAGTATGGAGGGCGGCGAGAAAGGAACAGGCGGGACACGTTTCTTTTTGGGTGATGAAAACCAAGAGAGAGAGAGCTTTATTAGGGGAGAGTACAAGTTTATATCGGGCGGTTTAGAGGGCGGGGTAGCTGTAGGGGTTAAAGGCTTGGATTGGTTCTGAGAGGGCGCGGAGGTTGATTGAAAAGGGGCGAGAGTTGCTCCGGTAACGGTGTCTGGCAACAATGTATGTGCACTGGTGGTAATGGGAGTTGGACTGGCAACGGGGAGTGTCCGGGCAAGATAAGGGGGTGGGGAAAAGGCGGTTCCCTCCGGCAAGCCTCCCCTAACACTGGTATTTTGGGAGAGGAAATGGGGCCTGCCTCCGGCCTCACTTTCCCAGGCCCGGGGGGCTGTAGAGGGCGCTGTCGCCCGTGCCCACTACCCTCCCCAGGGGTGGATCCGGTCCCCCAGCCCAGGCCCGCCAAGTTGAAGCACGTAATCAGTGTCCCGCACCAATTAAAAGATAGATTGACAGAATGGATTAAAAAATATGAGCCATCAATGTTGCTTACAAGAGATTCATCTTAGACCCAGAGACACAAAGAAATAGAAAGTGAAAAGATGGAAAAAAATTATTCCATGCAAGCTACAGCCAAAAGAAAGAAGTAGAAATATTAATATCAAATAAAATGGACTTTAAATGAAAGAATGTTATAATAGACAAAGAAGGTCACTATATACCAATAAAAGGGACAATTCAACAGGAACAATAACAGTCATAAATGTCTACGCACCCGATCAAGGTGCACCAAAGTACATGAGACAAACATTGGAAAAACTGAATGAAGCAATAGATGTTTCCACAATAATTGTGGGAGATGTCAATACATCTCTCTCTCCTATAGTAGATAAATCAGACAGGAGTAATAAGGAGAGTAAAATCCTAAACAATGTGATAAATGAATTTGACTTAACAAACATATATAGAACATTACATCCCAAATCACAAAGTTACACATTCTTCTCTAGTGCTCATGGAATATTCTCCAGAACAGAGAATATGCTGGCCATAAAACAAACCTCAATAAATTTAAAAAGATTGAAATTATTGAAAGTACATTCTGTGATCACACTGGAATACAGCTAGAAGTCAACAACCATCAAAGATTTAGAACATTCACAAATATCTGAAAGTTAAACAACACACTCCTAAACAATCAGTTGGTTAAAGAAGAAATAGCAAGAGAAATTGCTAAATATATAGCGATGAATGCAAATGAGAACACAACATATCAAAACATGGGATGCAGCAAAGGCAGTATTGAGGGGGAAATTTATAGCTCCAAATGCATACATTAAAAAAGAAGAGCTAAAATCAGAGAACTAAGGAACAACTGAAGAAGCTAGAAAATGAATAGCAAACTAATCCTAAACCAAGTAAAAGAAAAGAAATAACAAGTTTAAAGCAGAAATAAATGACATAGAGAACAAAAAAATAGAGAGAATAAAGAAAATCAAAAGCTGTTTCTTTGAGAAGATCAAAAAGATTGACAAGCCCCTAGCTAGACTGACAAAATCAAAAAAGAGAGAAGACCCAAATAAACATAATAACAATTGAGCGATGCACCATTACTGAGGACTCTGAAGAAATAAAAAAAAAAAATTATGAGAGAATACTATGAACAACTGTATCCCAACAAACTAGATAATGTAGAGGAAATAGGCAATTTCCTGGAAACACATGAACAACCTAGACTGACCAGAGAAGAAACAGAAGACCTCAACAAACCAATCACAAGCAAAGAGATCTAATCAGTCATCAAAAAGCTTCCAACAAATAAATTCCCAGGGCCAGATGGCTTCACAGGGGAAATCTACCAAACTTTCCAAGAAGAACTGACACCAATCTTACCTAAATTCTTTCAAAACATTGAAGAAAATGGAACACTACCTAACTCATTTTATTATGCCAACATCACTTTAATACAAAAACCAGGAAAAGATGCTATAAGAAAGGAAAACTACAGGCCAATCTCCCTCATGAATATAGATGCAAAATTTCTCAATAAATTCTTGCAAATCAAGTCCAAAGACACATTAAAAGAAATCATACACCATGACCAAGTGGGGTTCATTCCAAGCATGCAAGGATGGTTCAACATAAGAAAATCAATCAATGTAATACAACACATTAACAAATCAAAAGCAAAAAATTCAAATGATCATCTCAACACATGTGGAAAAAGCATTCGATGAAATCCAGCATTCTTTTTTGATAAAAACACCTCAAAAGGTAGGAATTGAAGGAAACTTCCTCAGTATGATAAAGGGCACATATGAAAAACCCACAGCCAGCATAGTACTCAATTGTGAGAGACTGAAAGCCTCCCCCCTAAGATCAACAATGAGACAAGGATGCCCACTCTCACCACTGTTATTCAACATTGTGCTAGAAGTGCTAGCCAGTGCAGTCTGGCAAGACAAAGAAATAAAAGGCATCCAAATTGGAAAGGAAGAAGTAAAACTGTTATTATTTGCAGAAGATATGATCTTATATCTGGAAAACCCTGAGAAATTGATGACACAGCTAATTGAACTAATAAGCAAATTTAGCAAAATAGTGGGGTACAAGATTAATGCACTTAAGTCAGTAGTATTCCTATACACCATAAATGACCTAACTGAAGATACACTCAAGAAAAAGATTTCATTCTCAATAGCAACTAAAAAAATCGAGTACCTGGGAATAAACATAACCAAGGATATAATAGACCTATACGTAGAAAACTACATAACTTTACTGAAGGAAATAGAAGGGAACCTAAAAAGATGGAAAAATATTCCATGTTCATGGATAGGAAGGCTAAATGTCATTAAGATGTCAATTCTACCCAAATTCATCTACATATTCAATGCAATTCCAATCAAAATTCCAACAACCTACTTTGCAGACTTGAAAAGGCTGGTTATGAAATTTATATGGAAGGGAGAGATGCCACAAATTGCTAAAAACATTCTAAAAAAGAAAATTGAAGTGGGAGGTCTTACACATCCTAACTTTGAAGTTTATTATAAAGCCACAGTAGTCAAAACAACATTGTACTGGCACAAAGATAGACATATTGGTCACAGCAATTGAACTAAGAATTTGGAGATAGACCCCCCCCCCCCAGATCTATGGTTGCCTGATCTTTGATAAGGCCCCCAAAACCACTGAACTGGGACACAACAGTCTGTTCAATAAATGGGGCTGGGAGAGATGGATAGCCATATCCAAAAGAATGAAAGAGGACCCTTACCTCACACCCTACGTAAATGGATTAAAGACCTCAATATGAGACAGTACAATAAAACTCCTAGAAGATATGTAGGGAAACATCTACAAGAACTTGTATTAGGAGGTCATTTTTTAGACCTTACACCCAAAGCAGAAGCAACAAAAGAAAAAACAGATAAATGGGAAATCCTCAAACTTAAAAGCCTCTGTGCCTCAAAGGAATTTGTCAAACAGGTGAAGGGGCAGCCAACTCAATGGGGAAAAAATATTGGGAAACCATGTATCTGACAAAAGACTGATATCTTGCATATATAAAGAAACCTACAAATCAAAGACAATAGTACAGACAGCCCAATTATAAAATGAAAAGACAGTTCTCTGAAGAGGAAATACAAAGGGCCAAAAAACACATGAAAAAAATGTTTATCTTCACTAGCTGTTATGGAGATGCAAATTAAGACCACAGTGAGATATCATCTCACACCAATTAGATTGGCAGCCATTAAACAAATAGGAAACTACAAATGCTGGAGAGGATGTGGAGAAATTGGAACTCTTATTCATTGCTGGTGGGACTATATAATGGCACAGCCACTCTGGAAGACCATCTTTTGGTTCCTTAGAAAACTAGATGTGGAGTTATCCTTCGATCCAGCAATTTGACTTCTTGGTATATACCTGGAAGATCTGAAGGCAATGACATGAACAGATATCTGCACGCCAGTGTTCATAGCAGCATTATTCACAATTGTCAAGAGATGGAAACAGCCCAAATGTCCTTCAACAGATGAGTGGATAACTAAAATGTGGTATATACACACAATGGAATACTATGCATCAGTAAGAAGGAAAAATGTTGTGAAACATATGACAACATGGATGAATCTTGAGGATATAATGCTGAGCAAAATAAGCCAGGCACAAAAAGAGAAATATTATATATGTTACCACTAATGTGAACTCTGTGAAAAATGTAAAATAAATGGTTTATATTGTAGAATATAGGGGAACTAGTGATGGACAGCATATAATGAAGGGGGAATGATAATCTAATAAGAACAGATAAGTTATGCAGGGTAAACAATGTCATCAGAATGCTCAGGAACAACTATGGTTTGTTAATTTTGGGGGGGTATGGTATGAACAAGTTGGCAGCAATGTAGTTACTTTACGTTAATTGTTTCTCTTATTCCTTTGTTTGCTTATAGTTTATTTTCCTGGGGTAAGGCAGGAACATGTTGGAAGCAATGTAGTTATTTTACGTTATTTGTTTTTTCTTATTCCTTTGTTTTGGTTTTGTTTGAAATGCTTTTTATTATTTGTTTTCTAATTTTTTTATTAAGTTAAAGAAAAACAATGGAGGGATGGGGCAAGATGGTGGAGTGGTGAGGTGTGTGTTTTAGCTACTCCTCTGGGGCAGCTGGTAGATAGCCAGGAACTGTGTGGAATGGACACTGCAGAGGAATCTGAGATTGGACACAGTTATACATCAGTCACAAACATGTGGAGCACCTGAGATCAGTGAAATCTGTAAGTTCTCCTGGCCAGGGGGCCTGTGCCCCTCCCTGCCAGGCACAAGCCCAAGGGAGGAGGGACCATCAGTGCTGGGAACTAGGAGGGAGAACTGCAATTGCAGCTCTAATTAACAAATCCAGACTGCTGAACAAAAACTCCAAACATAGATAGACTGAGACCAGACAACAGAAAATCTGGGAGCATTCAGCCTGGCAGAGCGGCAATAGGACTAGTAAAAATAGCAGAAAAAAAAAAACAGACTTTTGGAGTTGAGGGTGAACATAATACAGAAAAGGGCTGGGCTCAAATAGAATCAGGCACATATATAAACCCAGAGGGCCAAGGCCCTTCTCTGAAAAGTCAGTTATTCCAGTTTGTTTGTTTGTTTGTTTGTTTGTTTTTTGCACCTTAATTGCTCTCCAACTCCTTGTCTTTTTGCATTTCAACAGCCCATCAGAGCTGCAAGGATGATATTAAAGGGCTTTTCTTTAAATAGTCTATACTCAGCCTTTTTTTTTTCTGCTTTCATTTTTTTTTTCTTTTCCTCTTTTTTAAAAAATAACAATTCTAAGTAGCCCATTACAGAAAGCCTCAAAGACTTGCAATTTGGGCCCAGGCAAGAGCAGAGCTAATATGGCTCTGAGCAACAAAGCAATAAGTCTAGTGGGGGAGACAATTTGATAAAGACCATAACTTCCCCAAGAGAAATGAGGTGTGGTCCATCTCCAGTGGCAGCCCTCCTTCGGAGAACTCAGACTCCAGGGGCTGGAATTCAGAAAGCAACTTCAGCTAGTCATGCCCCCGATAGTGTCAGGGTCACCAGGAGAACTAAAAGTTTCATACCTCCTTACACTGGTGGGGGAGCTGCAGGTTGGCAAGTGCCACCTGCTGTACACAGTAGGAAATGCAGAGAGTCTAAAGGCCTCACAGGAAAGTCTCATTCTCAAGGAAACTCCATACTTTCCTCCTGAGACCTGGGCCTCTCTGGACTGGGAAAATCTGACTAGGGTTGACCATATCTGAGGAGATGCTCACACACACAAAAAAGGCTACATAGAGGCAGGGCAAGAAACAGTAAAACAAGAGGTAAAAAACTCTGATCAACTAAATACATCCTAAGTTACAGGCCTAGAATAAACTGAACTAAACATCAAAGGTTAGAGAACAAAGCCAACTAACAAGAAAACCCTAGGTAAAACAGTGAAAACAAGCTCCAGAATAAACTAATCAAGATAGTCAGATGCCTAGATAGCTTACAATAATGAGCCATATGAGGAAACATGAAAATATGGACCAGTCAAAGGAACAAACAAATAGTTCAACTGAGATACAGGAGTTGAGGTGACTAATGCTGAATCAATTCAATGAACTGAAGGAAAATCGAACAAATTTCCTAAATCAGTTCAAAAAATAAGTTAATGAACTGAGGGAAGATATAGCAAAGGAGATAAATGATATAAGGAAGACAGTGGATGACTGTAAAGAAGAATTCATGAACTTGAGAAAACAAATGGCAGAACCTATGGGAATGAAGGCTATAAAGGAGGAGATGAAAACGACAGTGGAGGGATACAACAGTAGATTTCAACCAGCAGAAGAAAGGATCAATGAATTGGGAGATAAGACATTTAAATTCATACACACAAAAGAACAGGTGGTGAAAAGAATGGAAAAATATGAGCAGGATCTTAGGAAGCTGAGTGACAACATGAAGCACTTGAATATACATGTTATGGGTGTCCCAGAGGGAGAAGACAGGGGAAAAGAGGCAGAAAGAATAATAGAAGGAATATTCACTGAAAATTTCCCAGCTCATATAAAAGAAAATTACAGATTCAAGAAGTACAGCACACCCCGATCAGAAAAGATCCCAATATACCTACTCCAAGACAATTACTGATCAGATTGTCCAATGTCAAAGGCAAAGAGAGAATTCTGAAAGCAGTAAGAGAAAAGCAGTCCATCACATACAAGGGAAGCTCGATAAGACTTTTCAGATTTCTCCACAGAAACCACAGAGGAGAGAAGACAGTGGTATGATATACTTAAGATACTGATGCCCACTGTCACCATTGTTATTCAACATTGTGCTGGAAGTTCTAGCTAGAGCAATTAGGCAAGAAAAAGAAATAAAAGGCATCCAAATTGGAGAGGAAGAAGTAAAACTTTCACTCTTTGCAGATGACATGATTCTATATGCAGGAAATGCAGAAAAATCTACAGCAAAGCTATTAGAGCTAATCAGTGAATACAGCAAAGTGGCAGGCAACAAGATCAACATGCAAAAATCTGTAGTGTTCCTATACATAAGTAGTGTGCAAAAAGAGGAGGAAATCAAGAAAAAAATTCCATTTACAATAGCAACCAAAAGAATCATGTATTTGGGAATAACCTTAACGAAGGCTACAAAAGACCCATACAAAGGAAATTACAAGAAACTGCTAAAAGAAATCGAACAGGACCTAAAAAAATGGAAGAACATACCATGTTCATGGATTGGAAGACTAAATATAATTAAGAAGTCAACTCTACTTAAACTGATTTATAGATTCAACACAGTATCAATTAAAATCCCAACAACTTACTTTTCAGAAATAGAAAAATCAATAACCAAATTTATTTTGAAGGACACGGTGCCCTGAATAGCCAAAAATTTCTTGAGAAAGAGGAACAAAGTGGGAGGTCTCACAATTCCTGACTTTGAAGCATATTACAAAGCTACAGTGCTCAAAACAGCATGGTACTGGCATAAGGACAGAGATATCAACAAATGGAATAAAACTGAGTGTTCAGAAATAGACTCTTGCATCTACAGACAATTGATCTTTGATAAGGCCGTCAAGCCAAATCAACTAGGACAGAGCAACCTCTTCAATAAATGGTGTTTGGAGAACTGGATATCCATATCCAAAAGACTGAAAGAGGACTCCTACCTCACACCTTACACAAAAATTAACTCTAATTGGATCAAAGACCTAAACATTAACACTAAGACCATAAGACTCTTCTAAGAAAATGTGGGGCAATTTCCTGAAGATCTTCTGATAGGAGGTAGTTTCCTAGACCTTATACCCAAAGCATGAGCAATCAAAGAACAAACAGACAAATGGGATGTCCTCAAAATTAAACACTTTTGTACATCAACAGACTTTGTCAGAAAGGTTAAAAAGCAGCCTACACAATGGGAGACAATATTTGGAAATCACATATCAGATAAGGGTTTAATATTCCAAATATATAATGTGAGCCTGCAACTCAACAACAGAATGACAAACAACCCAATTAAAAATGGGCAAAAAATATGAACAGACACTTTTCTGAAGAAGAAATTCAAATGGCTCAATAACATCTGAAAAAATGCTCAACTTCTCTGGACATTAAGGAAATGCAAATCAAAACCACAATGAGATATCATCTCACACCTACCAGAATGGCCATTATCCAAAAACAGAAGATTACAAGTAGTGGAGAGGATGTGGAGAAAGGCTCACTGTTGGTGGGAATGTAGAATGGTGCAACCACTCTGGAAGACAGTGTGGCAGTTCCTCAGGAAGCTAAGTATAGATTTGCCGTATGACCCAGCTATTCCATTGCTAGGTATATACTCAGAGGAACTGAAAGTTAAGACACAAACTGACATTTGTAAACCGATGTTTATTGCAGCATTGTTCATGATTGCCAAGAGATGGAAACAGCCCAAATGTCCATCAATGGATGAGTGGATAAGTGAACTGTGGTATATACACATGATGGAATATTATGCAATCACAGAATGTATAATGTGGATGAATTGTGAGGACATGATGTTGAGTGAAGTTAGCCAGAAACAAAAGGAAAAATACTGTATGGTCTCACAGTATGAACTAACACCAGTAAGCAAACTTTGAGAGTTAAAAGATGATAACACAGGCTACCAGGAGATTCAAAGAGGGTAGAGATCAGGTATTTATTGCTGAAGCACTACAGAATGTTCAGCAGGATTGATTGCAGCGATCCACAAATAGCATAATTCTGTATAATGGTAGCATAATATTGTAAGTACATGGGACAAAGATGTCTGTGAGTAAAGCTGAAAGAAGTGGGATAGAGGAATGTATGACAGATGGTAAAGACAGATGATAAAGATTGGGACTGTATAATTTGGCAAAAACTGGAGTGGCCAATGACTGTTACTAAAAGTACAATTACAAAAATGTTTTTACATGTGGGAGAACAAATGAATGTCAACCATGCAGAGTGTTGAAAAAAGGATGGTATTTGGGAAAAAACATAATCAAAGCAAACTGGAGTCTATGGTAAACAGTAACATTATAATATGCTTCCATTAAATGTAACAAAGGCAATATACCAAAGCTAATTGCATATGAGAGGGGGATATAAGGGAGGGATATGGGATTCTTGGTAGTAGTGTTGTTTTATGTCCTTACTATTGTATTGTATGACACTTTCTTTTTCTTTTTCTTTTCTTTTTTATTATTTTTTCAACAACTTTTTCATAGGAATCAATATGTTAAAGTGCTGACTGTGATGATAAATGTACAACTATATGATGATACCATGATCAACTGATTGTACACTGTGGTAATTGTATGGCATGTGAATATATCTATACAAAATTGTAGGAAAAATATAAATAAGGGTAAAAGTGCTGAAGAAAACATGGAGAGAGGAATGTATGTATTTACTGTCGGTTACAAGGTAGAATGGTGTAGCTTTTCTGGAGGTCAATGTGGTGGTTCCACAAGAAGCTAAGTATGTGGGGGCCATAAGGTCCTGCAACCTCATGATGTGGTATGTACTTGGAAAACCCAAGAGCAGAGACATGAATGGACATTTGCACACTAGTGTTTGTGGAGGCAGTATTCGTAATTTGCAATGGGTGGAGGTGGCCTAAGGGTACATCGACTGAGGAACAGAATGGTGAACTGTGGTGTGTGCATACAATGGAATATTGAGCAGCTACGAGAAGGAGTGAAGCTGTGAGACATCAATGAGGTGAATGGATCCTCTACACAGCATTTTGAGTGAAATACACCAGAAACAAAGGCAAACACTATAATGCGTCACCAATATGGACTAACTATAGTGTATAAACTCTGAATTCAATCTTAGAGCACAGCCTAAAGGGGAAACGATTATTGTAATGGTCCCTAGATTGTAATCTCTTACAGCAGTCAAATCTATTCCTGAATTATGATGGCTATCTCCAAACTGAGATGCTGATCCCTTTGTGTATAACCTGATTAATCTCTGGAACATTGGGTATCTGTGTGACACCTGAAACTCAGAGCTAGAGGTCTGCAGATATGAATGTCAGTATTAACGCATACAGCAACTGTTAAAAAAAAAAAAAAGCTGAAAAAGAGCCCAGACTTCAATTAGAGATATGAATGAAGCAGATCTGGTTAAGACTAGGGCAAATCGGGCCAACGGGTAAAGGTTGAAACTGACTGTGTGTTAAAACTTCAACTCCAGTGAGACCAGGGGAACAAATATTTATTTGTTGTATGATCTATATTTTCTAAACAACATAACTTCTACAGTCAGTTTGTTCAAACACCACAATTACATGGAACTTTTAATAGGAAGTGAGACCTGGTAGGTTTGCATAGGTTAGTGTGAAATAGAGACATATCCCAAAGTAATTTGGGCAGAGAATAAAAATATATATGCAGGGCCCTCCTGAGGAGCTGGGGAAAATGCAGAAGTGTTGGCCTTCCTCACCTGGATTGTTTCTGTTGTTCTCACAAACACAGAGGACTGACGGCTTGGTATGCCAGGCCCTCTATCTTGGGGCCTGCCTTTATGAAGCTCATTACTGCAAAGAAGAGGCTAATCCTGCTTATAATTGTGCCTAAATGCCTCCCCCTTAGTGCCTCTTTGTTGCTCAGATATGGCCTCATCTCTCTAAACTAAGCCACCCTGGCAGGTGAACTCACTGCCCTCCCCCATACGTGGGACCTGACTCCTAGGGGTCAAAATCTCCCTTGCCATGTAGGATATGACTCCTGCAGATGAGTCTGAACCTGGCATCATGGGATTGAGAACACTTTCTTGACCAAAAGGGGGATGCAAAATGAAACTAAATAAAGCTTCAGTGACTGAGAGATTTCAAATGGAGTTGAGAGGTCACTCTGGTGGACATTCTTATGCACTATATAGATAACTCTTTTTAGGTTTTAATGTATTAGAATAGCTGGAAGTAAATACCTGAGACTATCAAACTGCCACCCAGTAGCCTTTACTCTTGAAGATGATTATATAGCAATGTAGATTATGAGGGGTGACAATGTGATTGTGAAAGCCTTATGGATCGCACTCCCTTTATCCAGTGTATGGATGGATGAGTAGAAAAATGGGGACAAAAAAACTAAATGAAAAATAGGGTGGGGGTGGGATAATTTGGTTGTTCTTTTTTACTTTTTTTTTTATTCTTATTTTCACTTTTTCTGGTACAAGGAAAATGTTCAAAAAATAGATTGGGGTGATGAATGCACAACTATATGATGATACTGTGAACAATTGATTGTACACTTTGGATGATTGTATGGTATATGTATATGTCTCAATAAAATTGAATTGATAAAAACAATGAATGAGTGTTAAAAAAAGTAAATAAGTAAATGAACAATGGGGGTGGAGGGGAATGGTATTTTTTGGATGTTCTTTTTTATTTTAATTGTCATTTTATTTTTTGGAGCAATGAAAATGTTCAAAGATTGATTGTGGTTATGAATGCACAGCTATATGATGATGCTATGAACAACTGATTGAACGCTTTGGAAGACAGTATGTTTTGTGAATATATCTCAGTCAAATTGCATTATAAAAAATGGCATAGAAAACACAATATTGTTCAGGAAAAACAAGAAAACAAGACATAATTTAAGACAGAGCAGAGATTTGATCAACATAATATTTATTCTAAATAATTCTATGTCAATAAATTTATAAAGTTGGATGAAACAGACAGTTTCTTAGAAAATTATAATTGTTCATCACCGACTCAAGGTGCAGTGGAAAACCTGAATTGACCCTAAACCCCTTTCAAAGACAAAATGGGAATATTCTTAATTATATTATGTGGTAGCATAACACTATTTTAAGATCTGAGAAGAATGGAAAAATAAAATAAAAGACCAATTAGAATTATGACTATAGATTACAAATTCCTAAATAATATAAGCAGAATAAATTCACCAACACATACATACTCACATACATATTACCAAAATGGACCAATCACAGAACACAGGGATGATTTTAACATTGAAAAATCTATGAATGTAAATTTCACCAATTTAGGATTTAGAGAGTGTTGTCTTAATAAAGTTTATATATAAAAAAGCATATGCTAAACTGCATATTTAATAAGGGTGATCATATGACCTGGTTTGCATGGAACAATCTCAGTTTATACCTGTTGTCCCAGAGTGATTATTAAGAGCACCCTGTCATAGGGAGAATAATGAACACCCAAAGATGTTCACATCCTTATTCTCTGAACCTGTGAATATGTTAGGTTACATGGCAAAGGGGAATTAAGATAGCAAATGGAATTCAGGTTGCTAATCAGTTGACTTTAAAATGAGAGATTATACTGGATTACCCAGGTGGGCCAATGTAATCAGAAGGATCCTTAAAGGTGAAAAAGTGAGTCAGAAAAAGAGACAGAAAATGTGACTACTGAAAATTGATCAAAGAGATGCAATGTTGCTGGCTTTGATGGAGAAAGGGGCCAAAAAGCAAGGAATGCAGGTGACCTGTAGAAGTTACAAAAGGCAAAGAAATCCATTCTCCCCTACAGCCTCCAGAAAGGAATATGTATCTACCAGCACCTTGATGTTAGCACAGAGAGATTCATTGTAACTTCTAAACTACAGAACCACAAGATAAAAAATTTGTGTTGTTTTACGTCATGACATTTATCATAAATTTCTAATAGCAGCAATAGAAAACTAAGGATATTTACTATCATTCCTTCTCTAAAACATCCTACTGGGGCTAGTCAGTGCAATAAGACTTGGAAAAGAAAAAGTATATAGATTGGAGAAACATAAAATAACTGTCATTATTTGCAGAGGATATGACTAGTAGAGAAACCACGAGAATTCATAAACCACTGTAAGACTTAAGAAGAGAAATCAGCAAGTTTGATGGGCAACAAAAACAAATCAATCACATCCCCACATGTGTGTAGCAAAGAGTTAGAAAATGTAATATTTATAAGATGCCATTCACTGTACCCCAAAAATTAAATTGGGATTAAATCTAACAAGGATGTGCAAGGTGCTTAGGGAGAAAACTGTAAACTTGGTTGAAATAAATTAAAGTCAACATAAATTAAAATGGAAAAGCATACCTTTATTAAGGAATATGAGGCCTCAGAGCTGGGGGGAAATTTTAATTCTTCCCCAAATGATCTATAAATGCAATGCAATTGCAATCATAAGTAATCCTTGTTCCAAGAAGGTTTCAGGCAACTTAAAATGATTATAAAATTTACAGGGATGAACAAAGGAGTCAAGAAGATAGAACACAGTCCTAAATAAGAGGAACAAAGTGAATGGGCTTGCCCTACATAATATAAAAATTTATTCTAAGGGTAAAGTAATTAATATTGTAATTTAGGCAAATAGGCCAAAAGACAGAGGAGCCCAGAAGCAGAGCTACACGTACATGTCAGAACAGACATTGCTGATCAGTAAAGAGAGCCGAGTCTTCAATATTGGGGGTTAGTAGTAAGAAATGTGCAAAGGCAACTTTAAAACTTTTAATATAAAGTAGAAAATATCATTATGACCACAAGGTAAAGAAGGATTTCTTTAACGTGACCTAAAAATAAGCACAAATTATAAGAGAAAACATTGACCACATTAAAATAAAACTGTATGTACATCCAGAGACACTATAAAGCATGTGAAAGGACTACCTACACACTAGAAGAAAATATTTTCAACCTACATAATTCACAAAGGATTCATATTCATAATATATAAACATTGTTTACAAATCAATAATAAAAGGCAAGCAACGCAACAGCAAAATGGGCAATTTACAGAAGTGTAAACTCAAATAGTCTATAAATGTGAAATCTGCTCAGAAACACTAGTAAACAATGAATCAATGAATCAGCGAAACAACAAGATACCATTTCATACACAATTGATGGGCCACATTTAAATAATGTGACAATTCCAAATATAAAAAAGCTTGCAGAGCAGTGGGAACAATTACACATGCAGGAAAACAAAGAGTATACATTATTTATCAAAAAGCATGGGAGTGACAAATTTCATATTTAAGGAAATGTGATTAGAGAGGGTTATGGAAGGTACTTCCACTACGTATGTAATGTTTCATTTCTCCAACTGGGTAGTGGGCATATAGGGATTTCTTATATTTTCTTTCCCTATAACTGAAATCATTCATCATAAAAATTGTAAACGGACCAATAAAAGCTACCTTGGACTATTTCATGTATTTTTAACAGGGCATATAAACATCTAGGCAAGAGCAATTGATTGAAAATTATACCATAATTTTAATAAACTGAAAATAGTTTTTGAATGTTTTATTTACAAAAGGCAAAAGATTAACCACTGCAAAGTATTATTATTCAAGTGAGGTGGATCTAGTTTCCAGAATGTTTTCTTTTTCCCAAAAAGAAAGGCTATGTGCCAACAATGGCAAATAAACTCAGAAGTTTGGCGTTATTTAAGTCAAGACCTTAGTACAAATGACTCTAAAGATTTGGAAGAAACTTCTTCAGGATAAAAAAATTGCTCAAATTAATTCCTGTTGTGACTGACCCCAGTCATGCATGACAAGTAAAATGCTAAATAGTTTTTTTTTTCTGAAATTATCATTTTAGAATAAAAATATGTATTTATTCCCAAATTATAGTTGTAAGCAATTTTCCTCAAGTTTGACAAGGGATGAATCATTTGTAAGCAGTGCTTTTTAAATGGCTGACAAAAAGAAAAGCCTCTGTCTGGTTCTCCTAGCCTTCTAGCAAAAATATCCACCTTTTATCGCCCAGGTATCCATCTTGCTTTAATTTATGCACTTGCCAGAGCAACAGCTTGTAGATAAATGCAAGTAACATAATATTTGGAGAACATATGAGGTATATCTAAGATTAAAATAAAGCTGAAATGTTTTTGAGGCCAAAAATTCCAATAATGGATGCTTGGAAATCTTGCTCTCAGTATTCATCCCAAATCATGGATGTATTTATTTGTTGTATGTTTGCAATGATTGAAGTTCCTTCACTGCAGTCTTTCTCAAATTTACTTTAGTCACAGAATCTATTATTCAAGGGATTGGGAAACTTTTTCTGAAAAAGGCCAGATAGTAAATATTTTCAACTTTGTGGTCCACATTATTCCTGCTGCATCTAATCAGCTCTGTCATTATAGCACAAAAGCAGCCATAGGCAATATGTAAACAAACAGACCCAGCAGTGTTCTAATAAAACCTTATTTAGGAAAACAGATGGTGGGCCAGATTTGGCCTGAAGGTCATAGTTTGCTAACCTCTATTTGATTCAGGTAAAATCTTACATCAAATCCCAATGCCTTGTAACGGTTCATGAATCGAAGTTCAAACACACAAGACAAGTAAGAAAGACCCTCTTATTTTCTTCCAGTCATCTTCCAAATCATAGGTGAACATGATTAAAAGAGGAAACTTTAGGATGTATATGTTACTAGAATAAAAATTGAAGGATAAAACATAGGACTGTACAACACAGTGAACCTACTGTAGATGGACTATAGTTAATGGTACAAGAATGTTCTTTCACGAATTATAACAAATGTATGACACTAATACAAGGTGTTAATAACAGGGAGGTATATGGGAAAAAATAAACCTAATGTAAACTATGGATGATAGTTAATATTATTTTAATAATCTTTCACTAATTGTAACAAAGGTAACTACTGTTAAAAAACAGTACAATTATTTAAAAAGTGCTGTCAACAATTGTAACAAATATTCCACACCAAAGCAAGGTGTTGGTGGTGTGGTGGTGTATGGGAATCCTGTGTTTTATGCAGTATTGTTTTGCAAACCCAAAACTTCTCTAATAAAAAAACTTAAATTAAAAAAAAAAACATAACCCCAGTTGCTGGCAAATTTTATCTTGGTCATTCCTGGAGCGTATCCCTCTCCCACCCTGGGATCATATGTATCAGCAAGCCAAAAGTGGTGGATTAGGGGACATGAATTCCATTGTTCATGTGTTATCTGTCTGCACTTGTTAACATCCAAACCTCCACTGACACACCATATAATGGCCCCTTCAGATGCAACTTCCCTGCTACCTGCTGTCATTCTTGAAGTATAGGTAGTGGTGCAAATACTAGGAGCACCATGCAGATATTACCAACTATAGATTATCATATCCCTGGGGTGCTTCTAGTATCGAGAACCAGGTTTGACTGCAGGCAGGAGGGACAGAACTTTTGTGCCTTTTCCAGCCTCTGACAATCTTTCCTTTCAGCTATGTTTTTTACAATATCATTCTCTCTGATATACCCTCTTTCCCACAGTATAAGTCCTGCAAATGGTTCAGGGTTTTATACAAGAAAAAGATCCATGACTTGAGGCTGTTTCTGCTTAAATCTCCAGGGATACCTGCTTGGAATGCAATTTATCAAAGTAACAGAACAATGTAATGTTTCAATAAATTATCTTGCACAGGATGAAATACAGAAATGGAGTTGCTGCTGAAGAAGTATCCAGAGGGTCCTGGATCACTGGCCCCTCTCCACCAGCCCTGGATAGGACTATATCTTAGGCATGTAATGTATCTACTGCTGCATGTCAAATTACCACAAACTTAGTGGTTTAAAAAAACATCCATTTATTAATTCAGTAGTTCAGAAGTCCAGGTGCAGAGAGGCTGTGTTCTCTGCTCAGGTTTTACAAGGCTGGAATCAAGGTGATATCTGTACAGTTCTTCTGGTGCTCTGGGGAAGAATCCATTTCCAAGCTCCTTCAGGTTGTTGGCAAAATTCAGTTGGGTTGTTGGACTGAAGTCCCTACTTTCTTGCTGGCCGCCAGCCAGGGGCCGCTCTCAGCTTCTAAAAAGTGACTGCAGTTCCTTGTCATGCGACCCCAACAGGCAGTGCACAACAATGCTCTTTGCTTTTTCCCAGCCAGCAGGGGTGTGTCTCTATGACTTCTAAGACCCAGACTTAAAGGGCTCATGTGATTAGACCAGGCCCGTCTGGATAACCTTCCTTTCCTAACATCACCTGTGCCAAATAACATAACCTAAACAACAGGAGTGATAGCCCATCATATTAAGAGTCCCATGGATTCTACAGGACATGTATATCTGGGGACAGGAATCTTGGGGGACAACTTGGAATTCTACCTATTACATTAGGACCCTAGAGTTCTGTGCCGGTTTGAGTGTATTGTGTCCCCCAAATGCCATTATCTTTGTAGTCTTGTGTGGGGCAGAAGTTTTGGTGATGGTTGGATTTGCTTGGAATGTGCCCCACCCAGCTGTGGGCAATGATTCTGATGAGATGTTCTCATGGAGGTGTGGCCCCGCCCATTCAGGGTGGGCCCTTATCGGTGGAGCTATATAAATGAGCTGACTCGGGGGGAAGAAGGAGAGTGCAGCTGGGAGTGATGTTTTGAAGAGAAGCAAGCTTGCTGGAGAGGAACGTCCTGGGAGAAAGCCGTTTTGAGGCCGGAGCTTTGGAGCAGATGCCAGCTGCCTTTCTAGCTAACAGAGGTTTTCCGGACACCACTGGCCGTCCTCTGGTGAAGGTACCCTATTGCTGAGGTGTTACCTTGGATGCTTTGTGGCCTTAAGACTGTAATTGTTTAGTGAAATAAACCCCCGTTTTATAAAAGCCTATCCATCTCTGGTGTTTTGCATTCTCCAGCATTAGCAAACTAAGACAAGTTCCTTAGATCACAGTTTTAAAATCATTGCCTTACTTAATAGTGGATCATTTTTGGCAAGAATACTCTTTTGTCAGGGATAACAAACATTATTTTTCCCTCAAGTCTATCTTGCTCACCTTCAGTTTTCATTATCATTTAATCCTCAAGAAGAATAGCAAGTTAAGTTAGGAAACACATTATTCCAGGATGCATGGTTTATATTTCTTCAGTTTACTGAGGTCAGCATCTTCTCTATTCTGTTATGTTTCTTATCACTAGAAACACAGAAAATTTAGCATCCTGTATCTTTTTAGAATACTCTAGTCTTTTGATATTCTCCTTTCAGTAGGTGGAGAGAAAACATTCAATTAAGCATAATGTGTTAAAGGTACAATTTTTCTCTCCCCATTCAAATTTCTTTATTTTATTCAGTCATTCATTGAAATCTTTGCTGGGTTTGAGATACAGAAGCAGATGAGCAGACATAGGGATAATGTGGATAATAAAAGAAGACCCAAGAATGAAATGCTGACGCACCAACATTTAAGACCAGGTTGAAGGAAAATGAACCTACAAAGGATCGTGCCAGGTAGTGGCCAGGACCAAGTGAGAGAAATGTTATGGAAGTCAAGTATCAACATCATCAAGTGCAGTACAGAGGTCAAGTAAGTGGAGCACTGTCCTTCTGGAGTGACAACTAGAAGGAGAGTGGTGTCCACAAAGTATCTGCCAGCATTTAATCATGACAACAATAGCCATTGTACGTATTCTAAACAAAAAGAGACTTAATACAGGAGAATAAAGCCTTATAAAACCATTGGAAGCCTGAGGCAGAAAAGAACAAAAGACTCATGGCTGATTTGAGAAAAGTCTGGAAGAATAGTCATTACGGGGAACCTGCTACCAATAACTTCACCTGCCTGCAGACCTGAAAAGGGTCTTCTGCAGCCTGCCCATAGCCAAGCTTCTACCCACAGATGCCACCAGAGAATAACGGCTTCTCTTTCAAATCCACCTTCCAAATCTCATGTCAGTAGTTCTACGATAGAGAACATAATCCAGATAATGGAGGCAAGGGATTCTGGGAAAGGCAGCTCCCAGGTGATGCAGAAAAGAATGAGAAGGGGCAACCAAGTCACCCAGTGACAAAAGACATTTCAATAAACTCAACAAAGTTAGATAACTTACATTGTTGTGTATCTTCTATAAGAGAGAACCCACAGATGTTTAAAGAGAAAACCACTGGAATCAGAAGCTGAAAGCAATGCAACCCGGGAGCAAATGACCAGCAGATGCCAGCCACGTGCCTCCCCAGCAATCAGAGGTGTTCTGGATGCCATTGGTCTTTCCTCAGTGAAGGTATCCTCTGTTGATGCCTTAGTTTAGACACTGGTACGGCCTTAGAACTGCAAATTTGTAACCCAATAAATCTCCTTTGTAAAAGCCAATCCATTTCTGGTATTTTGCATAACAGCAGCTTTAGCAAACCAGAACAATCTCAAACCTGAAAAGGTCTGTATTGAGACCTCAGCAAGAAAAATACATATCTAGTTGGACCAATTAGGTGCAATAATTGGAATATGCTGCCTATCTATACCATGGCCACATTGCATTGATTAGTCGGGCCATGATCCATTATTGAATTATCCTGTTTATATAATTAATTCAGACACAAACACAGTGTGACTTGTTCCACTATACTTCACAAAGCATCGGGCTATTTGTGTATCATGATTACTTTGATTATTCGACGACTTGCTTTTTAATGCATTTTTAATGGAATAAGAAACTTTTCTTCCCAAGTGAAATTATGGAAATCACTGCTAAAACTGTCTTTTAGTCAGATTATGATAATGTTTGCATGAAAACTGCTTCGTTTTCACAAGATTTTCACAATGATCCTCACTAGCTGTTTCAGGGTATATATTTAGTTTGATACCACCAATTTAACCTAATAACTTCAAGAAGTATTTAAAGTTCTGTCCATTTATAAAGGAGATTAAACTGCAAAATAATTCAAACTGAATTTAAAGGATTGGAAAGATTATTAGGATTAGAAAAATCATTGAACTCAACCAACAAGTTGTCATTGAATGAGACATCCTGGCAGAAAGCCCACAGAATGTGCTGTGGGACTGAGCAGTTATGCAAATTAATTGCAGGATACAATGTTAACCTATAGAAAAATAAAATCATCCTACAGAAGCCCAATAAACCATAAATGAACATTAGGTTTCATTTGATAATCAGAAAATATTTTACTCAATTTAAGTTTCAAACTGATTTTGTTCATTTTTACATAATTCTGCTTTGTCAGTATGTCAAATCTTCAATATCTCCTTTATACTCACTAATCCAGCATGTCTTTACTGCCTAGGAAGGCCTCAGCTCTATAGAGAAAATAAAAGTGTGCATTACATCACTAATGAGGGCAATTTACATAATAAGGAGGAACAATCACATTCAGCACTTTCTTCTTATGGAAATGACTTGGGAATTCCTTAGGAAGATCCAGTGACTTCTAAACATGCAATTTGTCACCACCTAGGCTTTTAAAAAAACAAAAATAGAAAAAGAATTCTTGGTTATTCTTCAGTCACAGCCCCCATAAAATCCTAGGTTGATATTTGACCCTGAAATTGTAATTCCTGTAAATGCTACTAACCTTTACACATCTCTTTTCTATGTATTCTTACTTATATAAAGAAAAATAAGCTCATGTGATATTTTAAAACATACTGCACATATATGATAATTGAGACACATTTAAGAGAATTCCTGACATTCTGTTAAACTGTTTTGACATGGATTATTCTCTTGACTAAGTCTTCCATCAAAGGATGACAACCTGCATCCTGCGTTCTCTCCATCAGAAATAATTACGATGATGAAGTGTAACATTTTAATTTATTTTATTCTATTGGTTTGCTGATTTCTCTGCTATTACCTCCAGTCCCTATTGGTCATTGTGTTTCCTTTTTAGTTCTTCATATCCCAATATATTCTTATTTATTTATTTATTTATTTATTTATTTATTTTTGCATCCTCAAGTTACCTTAGTCCATTAGCAGCTTTATTTTTTTTTTCACTTTGGATTGCCAAGGAGATCTTGTTTAAATCATTTAGAAAGAAAAATATATACTTATTAGCCCTTGTATTTTAATAGAAATACTGACAAAGTCACGTTTACATTTCAAATACAAATCACAAGGAAAGGTGACTAAGTACAGAGTACTAAAGATGATTTAAAATAGCTTTCTGCTATAATGCAGGCAGTATTTAGAGCTTGGAGCTCAAATAACAGACTGTAGAAGGGGTGAAAATGCGTCTTGAAAAAAATCTTGGCTGCAGGTCTCCTTCTGTTGGTTGCACTGGTAGATTAGGGGTTTCTCCTGAGCTGGCCCTGAAATCCTCTCCTGGAGGTGCTCTGGATATAACACTGTGTAGGAGTATCAAGAGCTGGGGCTGACCCTGGCCAGCTCCCATCAACTTCCCACAGGTTTCCAGGTCAACAGGATCCTTCTTGAGGGATTAGAGTGGGGGTATGTGAATTATTGCTGGGAAAGTCTGGAGATCTTTTCTTCCAACCAGCACATAACACTCCAACCCCTACATGAGGCACTTCCTCAGCTTTGCCCTGTAATCTGCTCCCATAAGGCTCCTTTTGCCACCCTACACTTCTGTACTTACAAAGTCTTCTGTCCCCCTGCATGAAAAACAAAGAAATAGAAAGTCTAAAATCACAGGAGAGTTCTACCATGTATTGAAACTTTAGGAGCCAGTATTTTGTTCATTTGCTTTTTGGTGGCAGTATTAGGGATTTTTAATTAAAAAGCAAACAAAAACAAACAAACAAAACACTGTTAGTGACTTTACAACTCTGACTAGAGTGATGGTTGCTAGAGAAAAATCCATCAGTCTGTTGGGAGGGGCTCAGCTGGTTTTTCTTCAGAAAGTCTAAGCCGACCTCATGTAAATATCATTCATGTTTAAATGTCTGCCAGTTTAAGTTTATGTTAAATATATATCCCATTTTGCAGTTACTAATGAAATGCATCAGATTCTCTCCCTCCCAATCCCATTTATAGTACACACCCCCTACATACTTCTTTCAAACATTGGTTTGGTACTTAAAATGTTCATCCCCCTTCCCATAAGGATAAGAAAAAATATATAGAAATACAAATTACATAGCTTGAAAATCTACCCAAATATAAAGGATTTTCAAATAGTTTAACAAGGGGAAAAACAAATACTAAAAGAACAAAATATTGTCTTTTTAAAATGTGGAATATTTTGATTTAGGGCAAGTGTAAGTGACAATTATTTAAAGCAAAATTCTATTTGTACCCTGGATAAGGAGCAGAAGCCAAAATCCCTGCTTCACAATAGTTCTCTGTTGAGGACAAGGGACTTTGGCTGAGAATGTATCTCTTAATTAAGAACCAAGCCTTTTATATTTCCAAAGAAAAGTTGTGGGGAAGGGGAAGAAGACAAGTTTTACTGAAAAGTATTACAACAGTAACTCCTTTTGGTAAATAGTGAAATAAATGTCCTGTACATCTGTTCATAGATACTAAATTTGAAGACACATAGTACTGTGGTACACAATAAGCTAGAGCAGTTATGCTAGAATATCAAAGCATATTTCTCTTAATAAAAATTGACAGTATGTATGTTATTTACAAAAGAAAAAGAAAGACAAAAGAAAAACCAAGTTAAAATTCTGTGTGTGTGCAGGTGTGTGTTTCAGAGAGTGAAACTGATGGATGGCATTAGGGTAGACAATTAAAGGAGCAGGTAGAAAACAGTTCCATGGGGAGGCAGGGCAAGCTCACAGCATAGAGAGTTGTGGAATTTAGTTAGTCCTCTAGAGCAACTAGTAAATAACCAGGAATAACTAGTAAATAAACTGGAACAACTGTTGGGAAACATCCATGACTGGACACACATTGTACACCAGCCTGCGAACAGGTAGAAGGGCTGAGATCAAAACATAAACTGCAAGTAAAGCTTCCCAAACTGCAGAGCCAGCACCCCTCCCCCACTGGCACCACAGGCTGAGCTGAAATACTTCTGTCTGGACAAAAGAAACTGGTTAATTGGGGCAAGGGGAAGTAACTCAACCAAGCTCCAATTACAGTTTGGACTACTGAATACAAGCTATAAGCACAGATAAATCCAGAGCAAACAGGAAAGGAATCTGAGGCTCCTCCCTGCAGAGAGGAGACAGGGCTGATGGAAAATAAATAAAAATAGAAACTTTGGGAGACAGCTAAGCTCAGAATACTGTAAAATGGCTGTGTCCCAAGAAAAGGGGCACAGAGAACTGGGTACCAACACCAGTCAACTGGCGAAAACTAGGGAGGTGGGGAACGGATCTGAAAAAGGGCTTTTGCTTTTTTACCTTTTTTTTTCTCACTTTCTAAGCAGCTGATTAGAGAAAGCCTCAGGCATTTTTAACTGTCAGCACTGAGCCAGGCATGGGTGGGGTTAGGATAATTAGACAGACAAAGCAGGAATTCAAGTATGGAAGATAACTCCCTAAAGGGTGTATCTTCCCTAAGAAAAGGGGAGCAGGGCCCAGCTCAAGTGGCTGCTGTACCTCAGAGAATTCAGACCCCAAGACCTAGGTAGGGGGACCAGAAACAACTGAAGCTTGGCTTCTGACACCCTCAGCTCCTGGCCAGGCCAGGGTCCACTGAGAATTAAAGGGACTGTACCTCTTTACAACAGTGGGGAGCTATGGGTTGACAAGTGCCACCTGCTGAACAGGATAGGAAAAGCACAGAGTCTAGAGGCATCACAGGAAAGTCTGACAACCTGCTGGGTCTCATCCTCAGGGAAACTTGATACTGATTATACCTTCTTCCTGATACATGGGCCTGTCTGGCCTGGGAAAATATGATTGAGGTGATCATATCTGGGTAGACCCTCCTCAAAAAGTTTAGGGAAGATATGGCGAAAGAGCTAAACTGTTTAATGAAAACACTGGGCATACTTAAGGTAGAAATTGAAAGTTCAAAAAACCAATCAGCAAAATCTATGGAAATGAAAGGCATGACACAAGAGATGAAAGACACAATGTAAACATACAACAGCAGATCTAAAGAAGCAGAAGAAAACACTTAGAAACTAGAGAACAAGGCACCTGAAAGCCTACACACAAAAGAAGAGATAGAGAAAAGAATGGAAAAATATGAGCCACCTCTCTGGGAACTTAAGGACAAAATGAAAAGCAGGAGTGCACATGTCATTGGTGTCCCAGAAGAAGAAGAGAATGGAAAAGGGGCAGAAGCAATAATAGAGGATATAATCAATGAAAAAGATAGAAGGTAAAGACTGGGACTGTATAACTCAGTGAAACCTAGAGCACCCATCGATTGTGATAAAGGGTACCAATATGTTTTTACATGAGGTAGAACAAATGAATGTCAACCTTGCAAGGTGTTAAAAATAGGTTGGGATTGGGGGAAAATATGATCAATGCAAGCTAGAGACTACAGTTAACAGAAACATTGTATTATGCTTCCTTTTATATAGCAAAGGCAATATACCAAACCTAAATGCATATTGGTGGGGACATAGGGGAAGGATATGGGACTCCTGGCATTGGTGATGTTGCCTGACTCTTTATTCTACTTTAGTTTAATGCTATCTTTCCTTTTGTTGCTTCCTAGCTGTCAAGTTTTTTCTCTCTCTCTTTTTCTTTTTCTTTTGTCTCTCTACCTTCTTTCAGTCTTCCTCCTCCTTTGTGGAAGAAATGGAGAGGTCCTTATACGGATAGTAGTGATGGCAGTGAATACATAAATATGTGACTACACAGGGAACCATCAATTATTTACTTAGGACAGAATGCATGGTGTGAGAACAAAGCCGTCTTAAAAATGGGTTGATAAAGAAACTTTGGGGGCACTATATTGGTGAAATGACAGACACATAAAGACAAATATTGCTGGGTCTCACTGATATGAACTAATTGTAACATGTAAACCCATAGACATGAAATGTAAGTTATCAGGATACAGAATGAGGCTAAAGAATGGGGAGCGGTTGCTTTTTGTGAGCAGAATGTTCAACTAGGGTGAACTTGAACATTTGGAAATGGACAGGGGTGATGGTAGCATGTTGTGAGAATAACTAGCAGTGCTGAATGCTCTGCAAATGTGGTGGAAAGAGTAAACTCAGAGTCACGTATGTCACCAGAAGGAAAGTTGGAGGTTAAAAGATGGGAAGGTATAAAACAGTGAATCTTGTGGTGGAAATGTCTGTGACTAACTGTACAAATATTAGAAATCTCTCTCAGGAACTAGAACAAATGTATGACACTATACCTAGAAGTTAATAATAGAGAGGCATATAGGAAAAAATATATACCTATTGCAAACTATATACTAGAGTTAGTAGTATTTTAACATTCTTTCATCACCAGTAACAAATGTACTACACCAAAACTATGAATCAATAATGGAGGGGGGGGGCGTGGTTAGGAGTATGGGAGGATGTGAGTTTCCTTTTTTTGTCTTTGTTTCTTTTCTGGAGTAGTGAAAATGTTCTAAAAATTGAAAAAAAAATTAATTGTGGTGATGGATGCTCAGCTGTATGATGGTACCATGGGCAAGTGATTGTACTGTTTGGATCTCTGGATAACTGTATAGTATTTGAACAATCTCAATTTAAAAAATGGAAAATAAAACAAGTAGAGGGAACTAAAAAACCAGAGGGTAAATAAGGAACTGAGTCCATTCAATGAAACAGAAGTCACTATTTAAAATAAACGGAATTTATTGAGGAAATTGGTTACATGAAGGTTGGAAGAGCTGGAAGCCAAGTAGGTGGGGTACAGTGAATCACCCAAGAGATTAGCTACAACAGATAACCACTTGCATCCTAGTTTTATGGCTGCAGGCATGGAGACAAGAGAGAAGTGAATTGTCTGAGTTCTTGCACTTAGTAAATGGTGGAAACATAAGGCATATCCAGGGAGTTTGGCTCCAGAGTTTATGCTCTTACCACCTTATAATATAGGATCCATCCAAAGAAGAACAGACAGATATGAAAAGCAACCAAATTTATCTTCTAAAAAAAGTAATAATTTTTCATTAAAAACTGAGATCAGAAATAAATGAACAGAGAACAATGAACTAGAAACTAAATAAGATTCAGTTAACCAGAATGAATAAAAGAGGGAAAAATAAATGGGAAATACACAAGCTTAAGATATGTGGGAGAGAGTAGCAGCAAGTTAAATATTTCTAATCAGAATCCCAGAAATAGAGAATAGAAAGAATGACTTTTTCTCCCAAGAATTGATTAAATAAATGACTTTGAGGATTGAAGAAACAAAATATTTAATCCTATCAGGAAAAATAAAAATGAATCAACACAACATAATGCAGCATGTCAAAAACAAATGGAAAAAATGAAATATATCTGGAAAAAATTGCAGTTTGCCTGCAAAAGGAATGATAAACCAATAGCAGCTGTGTTAATGGCAATAATATTGTCAGAGAATAGTGATTGATAAGAGAAAAAAATATCTACAAAGAGGTGACAAGAAATAATTGCTGGCTAATTCTATTCTCAACCAAAGTATTATTCAAGAACAAAAGTAAAAAAAAGTTTACAGGAAAATAACATGTACACACACACAAAGCAAGGGAGTTCAGCATGAACAATCATTTTTGTTAATTATGTTCTTTAGCATTATAAAGTGTCCTTCTTTGTCTCATTTAATGTTTTAGAGGCATAAATTACCCCTAGTTAAATATTAAGATATCAAGTCCTGATATTTTCATTTTTAATTACCTGGTATATATTTGTTCATTGTTTTAATTTTAACCTTTCAAGTCTTATATTTTAAAAGTGTCTGTTTGTGTACATCATAGGATTAAATTTGTTTTATGATCTAATGTGAAAGTTTTTTCTCTTAATCAGTAAGTTAAGCCCTATTAAATTTAAAGATATGACAGTTATGTTTGGGATTTCTTCTATCATTTGTATGTTTATCTTTTATTATGTGGTCTTTTCATTTTTTTTCAACTGTAGTCTTCTAATAGGAAATTATGCATTTTTAGTTTAAGGGTTACCTTTCAAATTATGCCTTTATAATATACACTTAACATACATGTTATTAGGTGAGCAGACTCTCATAAAGATGTCACTCCTCCTTAGAGGATTGTTAATTAATTAATTGAACATTAGCTCAATAAAACTATAAACAGGAACCAGAGAAATTGATTCTAATGGTCAAATGGAAAAATAAAAGAGTAAAAATATACAGCAAAATCCTTTAAAGGAAGAGCAATGAGAGGAGATTTACCACACCAGACAATAAAACATTCTGTGAAGCTTCAAAAGAGAACAACAAATATCATTTAGGGTTCCTCCAGGTCTTTTTGTAGCTTGATGAAGAGCTCATTTATTTTTATCCCTGACTAATACTCCAGTGCTCATTCACCTATAAAGAACATGTTGGTTGCTTCCTTTTTTGTCAATAATAAACAAGGCTGCTATAAACATTCATATGTGGGAATCAGAGGGAATGTGGTGGCATAGAGAGGAGTGGAGGCTCAGTAGTCCCCCAGAACAACTACAAAAAACCAGAAACAACTAGTAAATAATCCAGAATAACTGCGGGGGGACAAACGAGACCATCCACTCATCATACACCAACCTGAATTGGGAGGAATGCCCGAGAACACAGCATAAAATCTGTAAGTAAAGCCTGCAGAACCAGATAGGGAGACCCCCTCCCCCATAGCCCGAGTTGCGGAGCTGCGTGGTGCCAGAGAGAAGCTCTCTCCCAGCAAGCAAATACAGCTCAGCTGAGCTCCAACTGGGGTTTTAATTAGTGAGTGTGAACTGCTAACTACAGGTATGAATCCCCAAAAAACAGACAGAGGCTTTGGGTGACGACTGACCTTGGAGAGCCGGAGGGTCACCTTGGACTAGGTCAGAAGTGGACTGTTTCTTTTTCAGCTCAGTGGAGAAAGCCCCAGTCATTTTCAGTTCCAGGGCTATGACTCGGGGAAGGGTGGAGACAACACAAGCAGAGAGTGAGACCATTGAAATGATAATGACCTCCACCTGGGGGGGTCTGTCTTCTCTAGGAGGAAAGGGGTGGGGCCCTTTCCATTCAGAACCAGACCCCAGAGCCTGGGGCAACACGGCCACACCTCCTCACACCAGTCAAGAATTATAGGCTAACAGGCATCACCTGCTGGGCAGAAAAGCACAGTGACCCGAGGCATCAAAGGGTGGAGCAATTTTCTAAGACACACCCACAGGGAAACCAGATACTGAATATTTCTTCCCTCTGGGACCTGAGCCTGTTCTGGTCTGGGAAAACCTGATTTGGATAACCAAGGAAACCATGCCTAGACAACAGAAAATTACAACCTACACTAAGAAAAACAAAGTTACGGCCCAGTCAAAGGAACAAACGTACACTTCAACTGAGATACAGGAATTTAAACAACTAATGCTAAATCAATTCAAAAAGTTTACAGAAGATATTGCAAAAGAGATAGAGGCTGTAAAGGAAGCACTGGATATGTATACAGCAGAAATCAAAAGTTCAAAAAACCTACTAATAGAATCTATGGAAATGAAAGGCACAACACAAGAGATGAAAGACACAATGGAAACATACAACAGCAGATCTCAAGAGGCAGAAGAAAACACTCAGGAACTGGAGAACAAAACACCTGAAAGCCTACACGCAAAGGAGCAGATGGAGAAAAGAATGAAAAAATATGAGCAACATCTCCGGGAACTCAAGGATGAAACAAAGTACAATAATGTACATATCATTGGTGTCCCAGAAGGAGAAGAGAAGGGAAAGGGGCAGGAGCAATAATAGAGGAAATAATTAATGAAAATTTCCTATCTCTTATTAAAGACATACAATTACAGATCCAGGAAGTACATCATACTCCAAACAGAATAGATCTGAATAGGCCTATGCCAAGAAACTTAATAATCAGATTATCAAATGTCAAAGACAAAGAGAGAATCCTGAGAGCAGCAAGAGGAAAGCAATCCATTACATACAAAGGAAGCTTAATAAGACTATGTGCGGATCTCTCAGCAGAAACCATGGAGGCAAGAAGGAAGTGGTGTGATATATTTAAGAGACTGAAAGAGGAAAACTGCCAACCAAGAATCCTATATCCAGCAAAGCTGTCCTTCAAATATGAGAGAGAGCTCAAAATATTTTCTGACAAACAAACAATGAGAGACTTTGAGAACAAGACACCTGTCCTACAGGAAATACTAAAGGGAGCACTACAGAGTGATAGGAGAAGACAGAAGTATGTGGTTTGGAACACAATTTTGGGAAATGGTAGCACAGCAATGTAAGTACACTGAACAAATATTTGAATACAGTTGAGAGAAGAAGGTTGGGAGCATGTGAGACACCAGAAGAAAGGAGGAAAGATAAAGACTGGGACTGTGTAACTTGGTGAAATCTAGAGTGTTCAACAATTGTGATAAAATGTACAAATATGTTCTTTTATGAGGGAGAACAAGCAAATGTCATCCTTGCAAGGTGTTAAAAATGGGGAGGCATTGGGGGAGGGATGCAATCAACATAAACTAGAGACTGTAACTAATAGAATCATTGTATTATGCTTCCTTTAATGTAACAAAGGTGATATACCAAGGTAAATACAGATAAGAGGGGGGGATAGGAGAGGCATGTTAGACACTTGACATTGGCGGTGTTGTCTGATTCTTTACTCTACTTTGACTTAAGTTTATTTTTCCTTTTGCTGCTACCTAGATGTCATTTTTTTCCTCTTTCTTTTGCCTCTCTACCTTCTTTGATTCTCCCTCCTGCCTTGTGGAAGAAATGTAGATGCTCTTACATAGATAATGGTGAAGGTGGTGAACACATAAACATATGACCATACAGAGAACCATCGATTATTTACTTAGGATGGAATGTATGGTGTGTGAACAAAACCATATTAAAAAAAAAATGGGTTGATGACAAAACCTCGAGGGCTATATACTGAGAGAAATAAGCCAGACGCTTAAGGACAAATATTGCAGGGTCTCACTGATAGGAACTAATTATAATATGTAAACTCATAGACCTTATATTTAAGGTACCAAGATATAGGACAAGGCTTAAGAATGGGGAGTGGTTGCTTAGTATGAGCAGAATGTTCAACTAGGATGAACTTAAATGTTTGGAAATGAACAGGGGTGTTGGTAGCAAGATGTGGGAATAACTAACAGCACCGAATGGTGTGTGAATGAGGGAAAAGGGGAAGCTCAGAGTCATATATGTCACCAGAAGGAAAGTTGGAGGTCAAAAGATGGGAATGTATAAAACTGAATCCTATGGTGGGCAATGTCCATGATCAACTGGACAAATACTAGAAATCACTTCCATGAACCAGAACAAATGTATGACAATACAATTAGAAGTTAATAATAGAGGGGTATATAGGGAAGAAATATATACCTATTGGAAACTATATACTACAGTTAGTAGTGTTTCAACATTCTTTAGTAGTATTTCAACATTCTTTCATAAACAGTAACAAATGTACTATACCAACACTATGAGGCAACAATTGAGGGGGATTGGTTAGGGATACGGGAGGATTCAAGTTTCCTTTTCTTTTTCTTTTCTTTTTTTTTCCCCTCATTTTTCCATCTTTCACTTTATTTCTTGTCTGGAGTAATGAAAAGTCTCTAAAAATTGAACAAAAATTAAGTGTGGTGATGGATTTAGAGCTGTATGAGGGTACCAGGGGCAACTGATTGTACACTTTGGCTCTTTGGATAATTGTATGGTATCTGAACAATCCCAATAAAAAATAAAAAGGAAAAAAAAGAGAGTACAATATAAGGGATATACAAACAAAGCAATGTAAAATACTAGAATTTCTAGAAATACTTCCAAATGTAGAAACTTTTACATGGCAAAAAAAAAATGCAAAGTTAAATGATAAATGACATATTTGGAAATAATTTGAAGCTCATATTGCATATAAAGGGCTCATCTCTCTAAAAGAAGATCGTATGAATAAGACCAATAAAAATTAGCAAAGGATGTGAACAAACAGGTTACAGAAAAATAAATTACAAATTTCCATTAAGCACATATAAACGTGGTCAAACTCATTCAAATAAGAGAAATGTAAATTAAAACTTCATTGAGATAACATGATCAATCTATCAGTTTGGCAAATAATCTAAAAGTTTGACAACCCTCTGATGGCAAAGCTGGGGAAACGTATTCCCATGCATTGCTGATGGTAGTACAAAATGGTAAAATCCATCTGAAGGGCAGTTTGCAAATATGTATTAAAAATAAAAGTTCATTTACCCTATAATGAAGCAATCCTACCTCTGAAAAAGTATTCTACCAAAGTACATGCATGAGAAAAACATAAGAGAAGCATAACCTTATTCAAAACAGTGCAGCTGTCCATCAATATGTAATGATCAAATAAGCTGTGGAACAGATAGTCAATGGAGTACTATTTAGCAATTTAAATAAATAATGAGGTAACTCTCTATATACCTATATGGAAAGATCTTCTTTTGCATTATGAAGATCTTCAGTATCTAGAAAGATTTTCAGTATACAGCATGAAGCTAAAAAAATAAAAAAGCAATGTCTAGTACTACAGTATAAAGAATATGCTATTTTTTACATACTAGAAAGGAAGAAAAATAAGACCATATTCATATATGCAGGATTTTGCCTAATAAAACTCCCGAAAGATAGGCAAGAAACTAATAAAAATGGTTAACTATTTCTGTGTCCAGAGGGAGAATGAGACTTTTCATTAAATTATTTTTATATTGTTTTGATTTGTTAACTATATGAATACACTATTGTATTAGTTAGGGTTCTCTAAGGAAACAGAATCAACAAGAGATATCTATAAATATAAGATTTATAAAAGTGTCTCATGCAACTGTGGGTATGCACTAGTCCAAATTCGATAGAGCAGGCAGCAAATCGGCAACTCTGATGAAGGTATTCGATGAACTCCTCAGGAAACGCTTCATTGGTCAGCCAAACAAGAAGTGAAGGTCCTCTATCTGTCTCGCTTAAAAGTCTTCGACTGATTGGGTTAAATCCAGCTGACTGCATTTTCTCACTGTGGAAGACATGCCCTTTGTTGATGTCATCAGTCACAGCTGCAGCCAGTTGACTGATGATTTAATAAACCAGCCTTCTGGTTTATTAACCAGCCACAAATGTCCTTGCAGTAACGGTTAGGCCACTGCTTCCTTGACCAGACACCTGGGTACCATCACCTGGCCAAGTTGACACATGACCTAACCATCACAACTATGTATTCACAAGTAAAACTTTTTTAAAAAATGGATTTAAAATAGTATAAACATACATACAAGGACAAAGAGAAAGGGAGAGAAGGCAACAAAATTTTCAAAGTTGGAAAGCATCTGGCATAGTGATAAAAGATTTAAAGTACCAGCAGAGCAGAAATCCAAGAAACAAGCTTCTTTGGGCTGCAGAATCCCAGAATGGGTAGAGCTGAAAACTAACAAAATAGCTAAAATGTGTTTTTAGAAATGTTTAAAAAGCAGGACCCCATCTATACCCCACGCAAGTAGGTAACTAAACCTTAGTCAGCCTAGCATAAGAATAATGGTTTATTTTCTAAAGACAATAAACTGAAGAGGCTCTGGACTCCTAAACACCAAACACAGCTGAGAACAGAGTTACCATACAGAAAATGGAAAGACAAAAAAGAGAGGGATGAGGGAAGAAGGAAGGGGAAAAGAAGGAATAAAAATAGAGGGAGAAGGAGGACTAACATTCACTGAGCAACTACTGTGAGCCAGAGGCCATTATAAACATTTTAATCATCAGCTCATTTACAAGTCAGAAACACTCTGTAAGGTACATACTATAATATTCTCCATATCACATCTGAACAAAGTGTGATACCATGAGGTTAATTCATTTGGCTAAGGATGCACATCTAGTAAGTGAGAAAGCCAGGAATTGCCCAGACAGTCCACTTCTTTCATAAGTCAAAAAAAAATGCCTAAGAATGAATGAAAAAGAAAAGCTCAACCCTCTTATGGAGAAAATCATAAAGTATATTGAAAAACATAAGAAGACCTAAATAAATAAAATAACCATAATCTAGGATAAGAAGACTAACTGTTCTGTATGCGTCAATTGTCCTCAAATTAAATAATAAATTCAATCTATAAATCCCAATCAAAATCCCAGTAGATTTTCTCACAGACCATGAACGGGCAAGCCAGTCATTCGTGATATTACTCAGCATCCATTCTCAGTCATATTCTCCCTTGCCTGCTTCCTCAGTAGACATCAGAAAATCCAAATACTCCCTTTCCCAGACTATCTTGCAGGTAGGATTTAATATGATATCTAGTTTGGGCCAATGAGACATAAAGAGAAATCTGCTGGGGCCTTCTGGGAAGGCTTTAGCTTTCCTGATGAGATGAATGGCAAAGGTCACCCCTCCCACCTTCTCCCTGCCTTGAAAGTAAAAAGGATACTGGGACCTGTAGCAGACATCCTCCAATCTTGAGAGGAAAACCAAAGAAATCATAGAGGCTCCAGTCCTGATATTACTGAGCTGCTGAAACAATGTCAGCAGCTACCTACCCCCAGAATTCTTGCTATATATGAAAGTATGCTTAAAACACTTATATTTGGCTCTTCTGGTACTTGCAGTTGAAATGTTTTCTGTTATTCAAACAATAAAGAGTCAAAATAGCCTAGATGATTTCAAAAATAAAAAGGAGGACTTTTGCTACTAAAATTCATAACATTATGAAGGTATAGTAATTTAAATAGTGATAAAGTCATCTGTAAATAGCAAAAATAAAAAGATCAATGGGATGAAATAGAACCATATTTATACTAGAAGTGTGTGTATCACTGTATCCCCTCAAATCAATAGCAAAAGCAAGTACTTATTGTTATCCATATGGGAGAAAATAAAATTAGATCACTACTTCATATAATTTTTGAAGATAAATTCTAGATAGATTAGATACTTAAGTATGAAAATAAAAACTGTGGAACTTATAAAAGAAAACATAAGAGAATATCTTTATTGTCTCACGGTAGGAAAGAATTTCTTAAACAAGATGCAAAAAGCACAAATCATAAAAGAAAAGCTAATACATTAGACCGCATCAAAATGTAAGACTTCTGTTCACTAACAGATATCATTAAGTGACAAACCACAGATCATGAGATGATATTTGCAAATAATAAAAACAACAAAATAATAGTATCTAAAATATGCAACAAATTCTAAAATTAAATCAGAAAAGGATAAAACAGCCCATTAAAAGATACCAATGTCACAAAAAATTATGAAATGAAAATATATTCAAAACCTTAATATTATTCAGAAAAGAACAAATTGAAAGAATACTAAAATATAATTTCACATGCATCAGACTGGCAAAAATTAAAGGGTCCCATAGTAACAATTTAAGGTCAAAATATGAGGAAAAGTGAACTCATGTTTCTAATGAGGCTGTACGTTGGTGCAAATAGAAAGACTTGCTGATACCTAGCTACAGTTGAGAAAGCACGCACCTTCATTCCAGAAATTACACTCCTAGATATATAACATACAGGAACTCTTGCCCATAATATGATAAATATTCAAGAAGTTTCATTCTACAACTGCATGAATATCCAAAAAGAAGGAACAGTTTAAATGTTTATCAGTAGAAGGATAGATCAATTAACTGATTTAGATGTATGTTGAATAATACGTGCCACTGAAAATGAGTGAACTAGATTCATATGTATCAACATCGAAAATTCTTTAGATTATAATGTTGAGTAAATAGGAGTCTACAAAATTTTCTACAAAGGCTGATACCATTTATATAAGTTTTTGAAACACCCAAAATAATACCACATTTTGTAATGAACACACATAGACATCTAGCAAAATTTTAAAAACAGGCATGGGGATGATATATAACTTCTCACTGGGGAGAAGGGGAAAAACTGGTTAGGGTAGTGCTTTAATTGCTTTAAACATTTTGATGTAAATAAGGCAAAATTTTAATATCCATTAGATCTAGTCAGTGTCATGTTTGTTTTCTGCTTTTGTATGCATCTGAATTATTACATGAAAATGAAAAAAAAAATTAGTGACCAAATAAAAATGGATAGCCATTTGTCCAGTATAGAATGACTAGATGTGGATCTACCACGAATAAACACTTTTATGTCACCAGACTCAAATTTACTGTTGCTCCCAGATGTTAATGCTGTGTAAATTTGACACTAAAAGATCTGTCAATTCAATTGCCCAATATCAGTCAATACAGAAGGGAAAATAAGCACAAAACAAAGCATCAGTTTGGTGAGTACTGTTTATTGACTTGATTAGCTTATATAGTCAAAATTATTCTGTCTTGGCACAGGATTTTGTAGATTTTAATAAACTATAAGTAAAATTTCATAAACAGTTCATTAGAATAGCTTTGGAAGGATTTCCATTAGAATAAAGGGTTTATCAATGATCAATTTTCATAAGGCCAAAGGGTGGAAAAAATGGGCAGATTTCCCTCACATAAAATATTACTATACAATATGGTTCAAGATTTAGCATAACAAAGGAATCTTAATCAAAAAGAAGACAAATGCCGGCAAATGCAGGCAGAGCTCATAAAGTAAAAAAAAACCTTTATAACTACAAAGGCATCCAGGATCTTAAAAATTGGGTCATCTCAGTAAACTTCAGCTAATGAAACATCCTGGTAACACATGAGAACACTGTCTTGTTTCCATTTTCATTGATAATATTAGCTGTGGTATGATAGACTGGGAGAGATTCAGCAGAGGCCTTGTTTCAGTTTGCTAAAGTTGCTGAAATGCAATATACCAGAAATGGGTTGGCTTTTTCAATGGGGATTTATTAACTTAAAATTTACAGTTCTAAGTCCATGAAAATGTCCAAATAAATACATCAAGCAGAAGATACTCTCTCTGAGGAAAGGCTGCTGGCATCTGGGGTTTCTCTGTCACATGGGAAAGCACATGGCAATGTCTGCTGGTCCTTCTCTCCTGGGTTCTGGTTTCAATGGCTTTCTCTCTCAACTCCTGTGGGTCCTTGCTTATTTCTCACAGGGCATTTCTCTCTCTGATCTCTGGGCATTTACTGTCTTTTATCCTCTTCACAAAGGAATCCAGTAAAGGATTAAGACCCACCTTGAATGGGATGGGTCACATCTCAATTGAAAAAGACTTACCAAAAGGTCCCACCCACATAGGTCTGCCCCCACAAGAATGGATTAAAAGAACATGGTCTTTTCTGGGGTACATAACAGATTCAAACTACCACAGGCCTTCTTTTCAATGAATCACATTCCCAGAGACCAACCAGAGGGGCCTGTGACAGGGGATTTGATATTTATACATTACTTTTGCTTTTTAGAGAGTCTCTGCTTCTATCGATATTCATTCATTCATTTGCTGAAAAAAAGTCATTTATTGGTTGCCAGCTCACAATAATGAATAAGACAGATCTGTTGCTGCATAATAAATAACACCAAACCTTAGTGGCCTAAAACAACAATAAATATTTTCTCACAGTTTCTCTGGGTCCAGAATTCCAGAAGCACCCCACTGAGCAGGTGAGGCTCCAAGTTTCTCATGAGGTTCTATTAGATGTCAATCAGGGCTGCAGTCATCTTAAGGCTAATGGTGTTGGGGAAGTCGCTGACACACTCAGTGGCCCTTTCCCAACCCTTGCCTACACCCCTCCTTTTCCTCTCTTGCTTGTTTGTGTGCAGGTGTTCAGTAAGTTTCTATTTCACAAGAGACCTTGGGCAGCCTGGGGGAGATGTTAACTCTTAACCAGCCCCAGCTGCTTACCAGGGCACTGGGTTTGCTTGATGCATGGTTTTTGCTCATTGGTGGGTAGTGGTGGTGTGGGGGCTCGCATTGGGGTGTATAAAAACCCAATCAGTCTGCTGCAAAGGAGAGGCTAGGCCTCCCTATGGTTGTGCCTAAGAGCCTCCTCCCGAATGCCTCTTTGTTGCTCAGATGTGGCCCTGTCTCTCTAGCTAAGCCAACTTGAAACGTGAAATCACTGCCCTCCCCCCTACGTGGGATCAGACACCCAGGGGAGTGAATCTCCCTGGCAACGTGGAATATGACTCCCGGGGAGGAATGTAGACCTGGCATCGTGGGACGGAGAACATCTTCTTGACCAAAAGGGGGATGTGAAAGGAAATGAAATAAGCTTCAGTGGCAGAGAGAATCCAAAAGGAGCCAAGAGGTCACTCTGGTGGGCACTCTTATGCACACTTTAGACAACCCTTTTTAGGTTCTAAAGAATTGGGGTAGCTGGTGGTGGATACCTGAAACTATCAAACTACAACCCAGAACCCATGAATCTCGAAGACAGTTGTATAAAAATGTAGCTTATGAGGGGTGACAAGGGGATTGGGAAAGCCATAAGGACCACACTCCACTTCGTCTAGTTTATGGATGGATGAGTAGAAAAATAGGGGAAGGAAACAAACAGACAAAGGTACCCAGTGTTCTTTTTTACTTCAATTGCTCTTTTTCACTCTAATTATTATTCTTGTTATTCTTGTGTGTGTGCTAATGAAGGTGTCAGGGATTGATTTGGGTGATGAATGTACAACTATGTAATGGTACTGTGAACAATCGAAAGTACGATTTGTTTTGTATGACTGCGTGGTATATGAATATATCTCAATAAAATGAAGATTAAAAAAAAAAAAGACATAATGCTGAGCAAAATAAGCCAGGCACAAAAAGAGAGATATTGTATGTTACCACTAATGTGAATTCTGTGAAAAATGTACAATGTTTTATACTGTAGAATGTAGGGGACCTAGAGATACCAATTAGTGGAGGGGGAATGATAATCTAATAAGAACAGATAAACTATGGAGGGTAATCTCAATGTTATGGGAATGCTCAGGAATGATTATGGTTTGTAAACTTTCTTGGATATAGTAAGATCATGTTGGAAGCAATAGAGTTATTTTAGGTTTTTTTTTTCTCTTATTCCTTTGTTTTCTTAGGGGTTGTTAATTTTCTTGGGGTATGGTAGGAACATGTTGGAAGCAATGTAGTTATTTTAGATTATTTGTTTTTCTTACTCCTCTGTTTGGACATGGTTTATTAATTTTCTTGGGGTATGGTAGGAACATATTGGAAGCAAAGTAGTTATTTTAGGTTATTTGTTTTCCTTAATCCATTGCTTTGTTTGAAATGTTGTGGGGTTTTTTTGGTTGTTGTTTGCCTGTTTGTTTTTAATTTTTTGATAAACAAAGTTAAAAAATTGAAAAAAAATCAGTAGAAAAATGGGAGTAAAAACTAAATGACAAATAGGGTGGGATGGGGGGATGGTTTGGGTATTCTCTTTTCACTTTTATTTTTTATTCTTATTCTGATTCTTTCTGATGTAAGGAAAATGTTCAGAAATTGATTGTGGTGATGAACGCATAACTATATGATCATACTGTGAACAGTTGATTGTATACCATGGATGGCTGTATGGTTTGTGAATATATTTCAATAAAACTGAATTAAAAAAAAAAAACCCAATCAGTCAAGTAGCACAAGCATCCCTTATCTTGGACATGAAGTGGGGTGTTCAGAGCCGCTGACCCTGAACCAAGCAATTGGCCTTACCAGGGGACCAGCCATGGTGGGATATTCTCCCCTGTTCTTTTGGACACTTTGTGCTGTGTACGGAATAAAGTGGTCGTTTGCTGAAAGTCTTTGATGTTCCTAAGCCTATGTTCCCAGACACACCACATAGCAACTCACCCCACAGAGGGATCTGCTTTCCAAGTTGCTCCCCCACATGTTTGGCGATTTGGTGCTAGCTGAGAGCAGGAGAGCTCATTACCTCTCTACATAGACCTCTCCAAAGAGTTTCTTGTGTGCCCTGAGATGGCAGCTGTCTTTCCCCAGAGTAAATGATAAGGGACCAAGGTGCAAGCTGCCATACCTTTTATGACAGCTGTGCAAATCATACACTGCCACTTCTGTCATATCTTATTGGTTACACCAGGCCATCCCTGATTCTGTAAGAGGGGACAGCACAGGGACTCCAATACAGGAGCCAAGGATCACTGGGGGCAATTTTGAAGTGTTATTTCTCTACCTTCTTTACAAAGAGAGCTTACATCATGTAATTCTAATAAAGTATGCTAAGTGCTATGGCATACCATTTTTAATCCTTGGATTACCCCTAGATAATCCATTACACACACACACACATATGGATGTGTGTGTGTGTGTGTGTGTGTGTGTGTGTGTGTATGTATATGTATATATAAATTTTGCTTTAGGATAAAGCTAACACATCCTGAAAGTTTTTGTTTACAGATTTTGCAGATGTTTCTATCATTTGGCCAAGAAAGAAGTTAAATTTTTAATATCTTAGAAAAGATGACATTTGAGGTTGACACTGAAAAAGTCAAACAGAATGCTTGAGGCAAGCCTATATATCAAAACTGGCAGATTGAAACAGGAATGATGCTTTTGGAATCAGATTTTAAACTTAACTTGGTTTTCAGTTTTGCTTACTGGAAAGAACATTCCAATTTAAGATAGGTTTTTATATTCGTTCTTCAGAAGATTAGGTTCATGATCATTGAGAAAACAATTATTATTTTTACAAAATTATGTGCTTTTGAAATATCATGTTTTTGAGCTTAAAGTACAACCATTTCCTAAGGCAGTCTCTTCTAAATGGACCAAAATTACCAAATTGAAAAAAAGGGACCATGATTTCACCATTTTTCTCCCCCAACATTAATAAAACGGCGTGTGATGCTGAGAATGAGAGATCTCAAAGACATTACCTAATTAAGTAAACAGAATTCACATGGGGAAAGCAGGTGATAATTATTTAATGGAAAAGTGTTTGAATATGTTTGAAGAACTTAGCTAGAAAGTAAGACTATGACATTCAAGAGGCAAAATGCCAGAGCTTTGCCACATAGACAGAAGAGAATCTTTTAGCACTTTCATGGTCCTTTGTAACAGAAAAGGATTTAATATTAGGACCAAGGTTAGCCCTAACTACCCTCTTGATATTAAGTTTTTGTCTCTGTTGTGGGCAACTAGTGGAATCCCAAGAGAGCTATTAAGTAGGTTTTACTTCTGACTTCTGGTATGTCACCACTAATCTTCCCAGACAACATAAAGCGGTATTCTGAGTTTAGAACATATACTTGGAAATCTTTGCCATTTAATCATAGCCATCACCCTAACCTGCTGGTCACATAAATCTAGTAACTTGGTAAGGGAACTGAATTCCTACTTACCTCGTTGTTTCCAACTTGTATTGAGTTTCTATGTTCTGACCTGTGTCTGCTCACTTTCTCGATATGCTAATCTCCTATTTAGTTTGACTCTCCTGATTCTCATCTTTACTTTCTTAAAGGAACTCATGTTAACAATGAATATCCTAGGACTTAAAACCAGTTTGACCCACTGTACTTGTCATTTGTGTTTTTATTAGCTTGTTTAATTTTGGCCATCTGGCATTGAAACCACTTGAAGGCTAACCCTAGTCTCCCTTGGCTCCTATCTATTTCCTAAGTCTGATTCTCCATCCTTTATGTCAGTTCTGTGAGATAACTGGAATCCTTGCAATGTCCTTGACATTTTTGCTTAAGTCGAGTAGAGTTGGTTTCTGTTATTTGCAACCAAGACCATGAACTGATACTGAAGTCATTACAGTGAATGTGTTGCAAGCCACAGCTAACCAGGGAAATAAGGTGTGGGAGCCTCAGGCCCAGGGCCTTCCTCAAGAGCCTTGAGAACTGTGTACACAGCAGCTTGCATGACCTAGGTCATTAAGGTTTTGATCTAATCTTGTAGGATCAGGTTTCCAGCACTAACTATAATCTATCACTCACCTCCTCCCTGAAATTCCCTGAGACACTATTTTCTACAAGATAACCTATAATCCTTCCCTCTTCACTGTTGACTACAATCGACCCTTCCTTATGTCACAAGACTCCTGCTCCTCTCATACCCATTTGAATGTCTTTGTTCTGACCCTTATAAACCACTCCCTGGCACCTCCTAGTTTTGCAGAGTACCCACACACCAAGCTCTGAACTTTCCACCATTCAGAGAAGTTGACTTCCATTTCCTTGTAAGTAAGCCCTGAATAAAAACTCATGCCTGAGAACATGTCCAGTGTCTTCTTTAGTCCTTCGGCTACAAAAGCCCCCTTGGGCCATGACACAAGGGAAAGTGAGGATTAGTTATCTGGCTTAGTGAGAGTTGAATGCAGTAAAACATCCTGTCAATATTCATGGATGATCATTGAGTAGCCCATGGTATACAGTGGCAAAACTGCTGATTAAATTAGGCCTATGGATAGCTAGAGTGCAGTGTTCATTGAAGGGAAAGCTTTGGGAGACTGGTTGTAACTTTTTTAGAAACTATGAAGAAATTCAAGGACCGTGGTTGTCACTTTTATAGAAACTATGAAGAAATTCAAGGACAAGCTTCTAACAGTGCTGGACATTTTGTGGGAAAAAGAGCAAGATTCTCAAATCCCTGAATTCCAGGATCAAGGCAGGAAATTATATGACCATGACTATGGTAAAGGAATCTTTTGTCCCTCGCCATTATAGGATTGAGTAAGACGAAAACCAAATACTTAGTGCAATCTTGTGAGTTGCCAAATCACAATTTCAGTTAATCCACAGCCCCACCAATTCTCTATTGTGAAACTTACAGTAGTAAGCAGGAATGAGTTAAGGAAGTAATAGGAAGTGTCATATCAGAGGATGCAGAGGTCCCAGAGTATTCCCAAATTCTGACAGCTAAAATATCTCCATGTTCCTTAATGAATATAGCTATCCTTGCTCTCCTTTTGCTTGAAGATACTAACACTCTCATTTAGAAGTTACCTCCCAAGACCAAACCAATGCTCCTCTTACCTCTAATCCTATCCATCATTGTCTCCAGGTCTAATACTAGAGCCACATGCTAGTATGCTCTGGGGAGATTAATTAAAAAGCTTAATGCTAGAGAAGAAGGCATATACAACATAGTCACAAGACATTTCTTATTTGTATCCATATGAATCTAGGGACTAAGTTTGGGGGTGGTTTCTGAAGATGATCAACCAAGGAAAGGACAGGATTTGGGGATTGGGTATAAACGATCAACATAGGTGTCCTTTACCCACATTTTTATTCAATAGGCTAGCAGAAATAGTTAAGAGTGGTTCTGTTTGCTCAGTTGGTTGATTAAGGCATCTCAGTAATTGTGATCATACTAAATATAATTGCAATGTCAGAAATGTCCTGGTATAATATGGAAGAAGTAACCCAATGACAACAATTGGCTTTGTGTATCCAGCCCACATTTGCCTACTCCATATCCCTGGAGGGAGGTCAGCAGGCATTCCATTCACCACAACCTTGGGAAAATATATTCATAATGGGATCTTCTCTTTTAAAAGAGCCTTATGAGACTTCTCTTTATGACAATTCATTAGGTTAGTTAACTTAAAAATCACTTGATTATAAAATGGCTAGATAAGCCAGATATCAAAAACAACTTCTTAATACACACCTCAGCTTACAAAATATTAATGAGGAATCAAATTGAACAAGCTGAGAACCAGATGCTAAAGCTGTAACTGCAGCTGCTCTGCAGCTGTTTGTCTATCTGGGCAACTAAGAGGTTTTTTTAAACAGTGAAGTGGAGGAAAAGATCCAAACCTTGAGTCCTGTTCCAGTTTGCTAAAGCTGTCAGAAGGCAAAACACCAGAGACGGATTGGTTTTTATAAAGGGGGTTTATTTGGTTTCACAGTTGTAGTCTTAAGGCCATTATGTGCCCCAGGTAATGCATCAACAGTCATGTACCTTCACTGCACTATGGCCAATGGTGTCTGGAAAACCTCTGTTAGCTGGGAAGGCATGTGGCTGGTGTTTGCTACGGAGTTCTGCTTTCAAAATGGCTTTCTCCCAAGATGTTCCTCTCTAGGCTTCAGCTCCTCAAAAATGTCACTGTTAGTTGCTCTTGGGGCATTTGTCCTCTCTTAGCTTCTCTGGAGCAAAAGTCTGCTTTCAACTGCCGTCTTCAAACTGTCTCATCTGCAACTCCTCTCTCAGCTCCTGTACATTCTTCAAAGTGTCCCTCTTGGCTTTAACAAGCTGGCTCCTTCTGTCTGAGATTATATACTGCTCCAGCAATCAAGGCCCACGCTGAATGGGCAGAGCCACACCTCCATGGAAATTATCTCATCAGAGTTATCACCTACAATTGGGTGGGTCACATCTCCATGGAAACATTCAAAGGATTCCAATCTAATCAGCACTGATACATCTGCCCCACAGGATTGTATCAAACAATATGGCTTTTTCTGGGGGACATAATACATGCAAACCTGTGCAAGCCCCATTAGGGGCTCAAGCTGAAGCCCTCTGTATAAACCCTCTGTATAAAGTCAGGACTCTCAAAGGGCTACACCTTCAGTGAAAATGTGGACTTAGGGGAATAAATCCACAAGATAGCAAAGAAACTTCTGTCTCATATTGGAGTCTAGGTGAAAAAGAAGTCTCCCCTGAAGGCATAACATGAGCACAGTCCATTCATAGTTGGGAGCAGGGGTGGGGGGCTTTGAATTTGCACTCCCTCTGCTGTGTGGAGAAAAAGAAATTAATGTCCAGTGTTCTCAGGTGGGTAGCATCCTGGTGATTCTAGAACAAACAAATGCTAATCTTCTCTGGAAAGACGAGCCCTCAATTCAGGCTTTCTAGGATCACCACAGAAAAAGCTGGATTCAACATAAGCTCACAATCTTCAAATACATAAGAGACCAGGAAATAGTACACCTGCAACCAGAATCAGCAAACTCTAGAATAAGACAGCTCAGGAATTGCACTGAATGGAATTATTTAATACTAAATATAAATATGTTAAAATATTTAAATGAAGAAAAGATAAAATGAAACACAAAGAATAGATAGTATTCAAAATGCTATTGGGATTTATGCAAAAGCCAGATGAATCACTAAAATTAAAAAACAAACAAACAACTAATCATCAGAAATTTGTTAAAGGTATTTCTGTTTCCAGAAACTTTGGACTAGGTTATTCAATGCAACACTCCAGCAACTAGAGAAATTGGATCATTACACAGACACACCCCACTCCCTACCACCATCACTATACCTTCTTAAAAGCATCAAAGAGTTACTTAAAAAACTAGGAAATTAACTGGCAAAAATTGAAGGAAAAATGGGAACCCTGAAGATAAAAGAACAAACTTTTATTTTGATGGCATCACTGGTCTAAATAATGTACGGTTCAAACAGAAAGAACAACAACAATTAGTAATTACCTCAAACGGAAAGTCAGTGAAAATTTGTGGGGATAGAGTTAAAGTATTAATAGAGGAAAATTTATTGCATCACATGCATATATTAGAAAAAATGCCAACATCAGGAATCAAGGATCTATTACTGCAGATTCTTAAGATATTAAAATGTAATGAGAGGTTATCATGAACAAATTTGTGAGAATAAATAGAAATATGTAGATAACATGAACAAGTTTCTGGAGATGTGACTCCCTTGAAATTTGAAGCATTACCTACTACTGCACACACATGTACACAAATGGATTACAAATCTAAATGTGAGAAACAAAGCTATATATTTTTAATATAATAGAAATTAATACCTTCATAATTTGAAGTCAGGAAAGGTTTCTTAAAACAGACACAAAAAAGCATTAATCATTAAGAAAAATGCTGAAATCCAACAGAGAAATGTAAGATAAAATCACAGCAAGATACCACTGCACTCCTATCTGATTGGAAAATATTAAAAAGTGACAGTTCAGAATGATAATAAGAATGTGAAGTAATGGGAAGTCTTAGAAACTAATGGTGGGATTACGAATTTGTGTAATCATTTTGGAAAATGGTTTGGTGTCATTTAATATGGTGGAAGGTATGAATACTATATGACCCAGAAATTTCACTCTTGGGTATATAATCTATATCAGAGATTGTCAAAGTGTCATGTGTAGGGAAGTTTCAAGAATAAAGCAGTGGCACCAAACTGTATTAGTAATCTCTTAATTCTTCATGGTCATGTACTCACTGGGAAAAATCATTTTCACTTAGGAATGACTTTGATAAAAAAGCAAACATTATTGATTATATTTATTTTTAATATTCCGGGTGACAAAATGAGAAGCACTCATACTGCACACCAAAGGGCAATGATTGCCTTCAGAACAGCACTTGTGTGATTATTTGAATGGCTTTATTCATGAAACATCATTTTCACTTGAAAGAATGACTGACTAATAAGTTATGGGTATTTGGACATGGGTGCCTGGCAAATATTTTCTTGTAAATGACGTATCACTTCAAGGAAACAATTGACAGTGTTCGTTACCAATTATAAAATTTGACCTTTCTAGCAAAATTTAGGAAGTTGGAAAAGTTGCATCTGACATGGTTGGGTAGTGTGCTCCCCAGTATATAAAAACTTTTCTAATGAGAAGGGTGGTGATATTAACAAATGTAAATTTTTATATCAAATAAAGGAGTGTGTCAGCATTTGGAAGATCTGCAAAATTCAGTGAAGCAATCTCTTTCAAATGATGAAATCATGATATTACAAAATCATGCATGGGCAAAAGATCGAATAAAATTGAAATGGATTTTGATGTAACAGAATATGAAAAGTTCAGTGATATGTTTTCAGCTATCATAATGCAACAAACCTCTAAGAAACTACCACTTGTCAAGTTTTGGTGTTTTATCAAAGAATATCCACAATTATCTGCAAAGGCCACTGAATTATTTCTTCCTTTTGCAACTACATGTCTATGCGAGGCGAGATCTTCTTCACATACTTCAACCAAAACATTTTGTTATAGACTGAGTGCAGAAACAGATATACAAGCCCAACTGCTTCTATTAAGCTAAATATTAGAAGAGACTTGCAAAAAGATAAAGCTGCCATCATCTCACTGATTATTTTTTATTTTGAAAATAAGGTTATTTTTCATAAAATATGTTATTTATGATATCACATAATGGGTTTAGTATTTTTAAATGAATTTAAATATGTATAAATTTCTCAGTTTTAATACCTAATGTAATACATCAAGAGATGTATATAATATATATACATATGTACAGAGGCATGTGTGTGTGTATATATATAAATCAGCACATGAACAAAAGCAATTTGGAGTCCTCAATGACGTTTAAGAATATAAAGGGATCCTGAGACTAAAGTTTGAGGGAAATGTTAAACTATGTGTTTAGCAACAGTGCTTATAATAACCCCACCAGAATAAAGCCAAACAGTAATATGGATAAATGCATTGTGATATAGTCATATGATACAACACTATACATCAATAAAACCAACAAAAGCTGCACATGTTAACATGGATAAATATTACAAACATAGTACAACAATGCACAGCTCAGATTAATAAATCTGGTATATATTTCCATTTGTAAAAAAAACTATGTAATCTAGGGATGCATACATATGTGGCAAAGTTATATTTTAAAAAGTCAAATAAGTGATTACAATAAAATAAGTTTAGATGTTACCACTGTGGAGGTCAATTTGGAATGGACATACAGGAGTTCTCTGGGAATTTGGCCTGCAGGATGTTTCTATGGTCATTTGCACTAAAGTAATCAACTAACTTTAGGTTTGGTTTTACACATTTTCAAAATGTGCTATCTATTTAACAGTTTAAAAGTAAAAAAAAAAAAAAAAGAAAAACAAAAATGTATTAAACCATACATTAGACAAAGGGAATGAAGAAAAAATTAGTGAAATGGAAAAGAAACTATTATTAAAGAAGGACACTGAAAGGAGAGTTTGCAATCAAAGTACTTCACTAAAGAAACTTATACATGATGCATTTAAGGATGAAATAAACTATATACACATGGAAGGTCTGAAATTCAAGAAGGAATAGTATAAAAATCAAATCAAGTGTCCATTTTATAAAGCAACAACTATAATGGTGACTAAGTATAGGGGGTATAAAATAGAAGTTGGATTAAAATATTGGATAGCAGTAATATGTAGAATGGAAGTCAGGGGATTAGAGTTAAAATAATTTGATGTGTTTCTATTGTTTGAGAGAAGAATTAGAGATTATTTTTAATACCTTAACAATTAGGAATGGCCCTGAACTGCATGTAATAGAAAAAAAATCAATGATATTAATTTTTTCTCTTCTGACAAAGGGTCCAGAGGGAATCAGTCAAAGATGCTGCTGTGGATCCTCAAATTCACCTGTTCCATCTCCTGCTCTAAACAGAAAGAGTAAAGAGTGAAAATGAAAAGGCACATACCAGCCAGGTAACTCACTCCCTTTTTTAATATCAGAAAAATAATAGCTTTCATGGAAGCCACATCCAGTAAACAGCTGCTTACAAACTGATGCCCAGAACTAGGTCGTATCACCACTCCTACTTGCCTGGGACTGAGTAAACATGATTTTTTAGCTGGACACAATTCTATTCCAAAAAAAAGGCAGATCCTGTGTTTAGTTTCCTAGATGCTAAAATAAAATACCTTCTAATATGTTGGCTTGCATAATGAGAATTTTTTGGGTCACAGTTTTGGAGGCTAGAAAGCTTGCTTCTTTGTGGGGTCAGTATCTTCTGATTTTCCAACAATCGTTGGGGTTCCTTAGCTTTTCCATCACATGCCAAAGCACAAGGCAGCATCTCTTCCTTCCTTTTCTGGGTTCTGTTGAGTTGCAGCTTCTTCTGACTCCCCAGGAATCCTCATTCATTCTCTCTCTCTCTCTCTCTCTCTCTCTCTCTCTCTCTCTCTCTCTCTCTCTCTCTCTCTCTCTCTCTCATTTCATTCTGTGTATAAAGGATTCCAATAATCCAGATTAAAGACCAACATGATTCAGTTGGGCCACACCTTAACTGAAGTAACATCTTCAAGAGATCCTTAATCCAATATGACTGATGGTTTTATAAGCAGAGGAAATTTAGACACTCAAGAAAGGAGAGACCAAGAGTGAGACAGCCATGTGATGGAGGCAGAGACGGGGTTATGCCACCACAAGCCAAGGTTTAAGTGAGCTAGTCTGTGGTACTTTGTTACAGCAGCCCTGGCAAACCAGACATTGAGTGAGCCACTAGAAATGTCAACCACAAGTATGCATGTTAAGAATGCAAGAGTAGACAAGTATTGTAGGAAGATGGCAAAGTAGGAGCTCCAGGAATCAGTCTCTCCACCAGAACAAATATCAACCAATTGCATCCCCTTTTCCCATAATGTCAACACCCCTTTTCAACATGAACAAGTAAGGGTGGTCACTGCCTAGACAACCCTGAACATAGGGAAAGTGATTAGACTAGAGGAAAGGGTAGCAACAGACAAGATGGAATTTAACAAAGGATTATGAATAATGAATCTAATAATTTTCTTTTTCTTAGTTGCTGGGGTGTTGGAATAGCTAGAAGGAAATAAATGAAATGGTGGAACTGTAACCCATAACATTCTTTGAAATTTTGTTCTAATTGTAATTAGAACTTGTTAAATTGTAATTGGGAAGTTAGGATCTTTTTGTACATATATTTCACAATAAGGAAATAAATAACTGAAACAATGGTATGGTGACCTATAACATTCTTTGAAATTTGCTATGTAACTACTTGTTAAATCATACTTTGAAAGCATCACCTTTTTGCATATATGTTATATATCACAACAAGGAAATAACTGAAACTTTGGAACTGTAATCCATATCATTCTTTGAAATTTGCTCTTTACTTGTTAAATTGCACTTTGGAAAGTTGTCACTTCTATGTAAATATATTATATTCCACAATTTTAAAAAAACAGGCAGAAACTGTCTCAATCAACTATTTCAAAACTCTGGAGGCCAGAAGAACACTGTACAGCATCTAGGAAGAGCAGGAGAAAGAGGCTGATAAATTACAGTAAAGAACTTCACAAAACAGCTCCCATTGCCCATCCCTCAGCCTTGTGGCAGGCAGCAGTGAGGCCCTCAGCCCCCGCTACTTGTGCAGCTTGATGGTGTCAAGTGCAATATAAGGTCTTAGTTCCCTAAGATCAGGAGTGTGCAGTCCAATTACTCATCACTCTTTTTCACTAGCTACTTCATATCACTGGGGGCCTGGCTCTGAGGATAGCCATTATTCCAATCCACCTTAGGCAAAAGTTGCAGAGGAATCTTAGTACCCTTCCTCAAAACTAGGGAAATCAGTTAATAGGCTGCATTTACTTGGCAAGTGCTGAATCAAGAGACCACATCTTCAGCCAGCCATAGAAGAAGCTCCTGGCTCCCTTCCTGTTCCCTCCCTTACCTCCACCTCAGGGAAGTGTGGAGCCGGCTGGTACTTCCTTTGTGGGTCCTGGACTTGTTCTGGCTGGGAAAGATTAACCTAGGAGACTCCTCTCTAGCGTGTCCTCCCTCCCAGAATTTGCCCTCTAGGCAAAAGCAAACTGTGACAACAAAAGCCTGTAAGAAACAATTGAACAGAGCAGCCGGGGGCAAAGGCTTACCTGCATTAAATCCTGTGGTAGAGCTCCCAGGAGAAGGAAGTCTGTTTCCTAGGGAGTAGAGGGGGCAGTCAAACCCCCATAAACAGAGGAACTGGCAAAGAGCAGCCCAGGATAAGACACAAGGTCAGAAAAGATAGGTAGGACCCTGTACTTTACATTTCCCTTCAGTGAACTTGATAGGAGGGCTGAACTCTGAAGGACAACACCTACCAAGACAAAGCCAATCTACAAAGGATGTGAAAGGTGTGCTTTGCATTGGTTTGTTTGGTTTTCTTAGCTGCTGGCACTCAAGAAAATCTGTCATATCACTAGCTGGATACAAAATCAAGAAACAGATAACTCAGGGACTAAATCCCAGAGCTGACATTTTGAAATATTAAAATTTCAAGACAGAGAAACAAAAAATGATGGGCCATCCAAAGGAAGAGGATAGAAATCAGAAAACATTAATGAAGAAGACTCAACTGTCGGTGCACTGGACAAATACTTAAAAAGTAAAGATCTTCAATATGCTCAATGAGATGAAGGAAAATACAGAGAAAGAATTAAAGGATATCAGGAAAATGATAATTGAATAATATGAGAATCTTGTTAAAGGCACAGACCTTTTTAAAAGGAACCAAACAACAACTGCAGTTGAAGACTGAAATAACCGAAATTACTGAACAACTGAAAGGTTGAAAACATGCATGGAAAAATATACACCAAATACTAAATTAAAGAAAATAAGTTAGTTTGATTATTATCAAACAAAATGAGCTTTAAGACAAATAGTGTAATTGCTGATAATTCAGGTCTCTACAGAATAACAAAAGTACAGGTTTTAACATTATACAAGTTAAAAAAAATGTTGAAGTTGGTTTGCCTCAAAAAAGACCCCACAATATGTAAAGCAAACATGGACAGAATTAGACATAATTTGACAAATCTGTAAGCATATTGACAGATTTCAACACGTCCCTAACAATTATTGAGCAGTCAACAAAAGAAAGACAAAATTAGTAAACATTCAGAAGAACCTAAAATAAAAATCAGAGAACTCAATTTAATAAACTTGACTTTAGAGAGAACACAAATTTCTCCCAAGCCCATGTGAGACATATCCAATAACTGACAAGATACTATTCCATGAAGCAGGTTTCAATAAATATGAAATAAACTATAGTGTAGAAGATATTTTATAATCAGGATTCAATTATATTAGAAGTAAATAACTTTTGAAAACTCAAAAATGAAAACTGGAAATTTTAAACTAAAATACCTGTTTCTAAATAACTCAAAACACTGACAAAAAATTTCAATGAAAGACAATATGCATATCAAAAGTTTCACACTGCATGATAAATAGTACTTCAGGGGAAATTGATCATATTAGATACGTATTTTAGAAAAGAATATTGAGATTAATGGACTAAATATTGAACTTAGTTAAAATGATGAAAGAAGGAAATGATAAAGGACTTAGGAGAAATTAATAAAGTGGAAAAAAGGAAACAATAAATGGGATCAAGAAAGCCAGAAATTTGTTCTTTAAAAAGTTACATAAAATCAACAACCTTTTGGCAAGACTGATTAAGAGAAAAAGTAGGAAAAAAACATCATTCAACAATTATATAAATGATGAAAGGAACATAGCCCAACAGAGATGAGAGAAATTAGTGTCACTATAAGTTTATCTATTCACCTTCCTGCTAGAGATCATGGTCATTTCTGCTTATTTTTCAAATGGTAAAATGTTTAATGATGAGAAAGAAGAAACAAAACTGTCATTATGCAAGGTGATGTGAATGTCTACATACAAAAACAATAGGAAGAATTAGAAAATAAAATAAATACCATATACAATTCCAATAAAAATATATAAGGCATCTAAGAATAAATTTCACTAAAGATGATAAATAGGTTTCTGGAAAAATAATACGAATTTTATTGAAAAACTCTGAAAAACTTTAAAGGAGGATGATGATATACTAAGTTCAAAAATAAGAAAATTTGATATTACCAAGATGTTCCATTCTTCACAAATTAGTATATACTTTCATTCAGTTATAATAGAAATTCCGAGAATGTTTCTAGTGGAACGTTACAAGCTGATTCTAAATTTTCATATGGTAGGCAAACAGTCAAGAAAGACAAATTTTAAGAAGAAAACTGGGAAGAACTTGTCTTAAGAGATAATAAAGCAGACTATAAATTGTGGTATTGATACAAGTGTAGAAAAATAGATTAATGGAAGAGAATTAGGAAAAGAGAAATAGACCCATGCATTTAAATACAAATGATATATATTTTGATATTATATGACAATGAGGACATGGGGATTAGGTAACAAATAATACTGGAATATTGTTATCCATACAGAAATCAGTAAAACTGAATCTCTACCTCACACCATCATCCCCAAACAATTCAGGTTTCATAAATTCTTATATCCATTAATTCTTTCAACAAATACTTATTAAGTTTCCACTATGTGCCCGGCACTATTCTAGTGCTGAAAACACTTCATCTGACAAAACAGTCAGAAAAACTCTGCTCTTATGAAGGTTACATTCTAGTCAGGGAGTAGAGATAATAATTATAATACATTGGTAAATTACATAGACTAACAGAAGATAGTAAGTGCTATGAAAATAATACAGAACAGGTTAAGGGGGACTGGAGATGAAGGCAAGGGACTGAAGGTGACCAAATATATTAGCCATGTAGTCAGGAACTTTGAAGGAACAAAGTTGGAGGACTGGTAGTAAATAAGTCTAAGAGGCATATGGATTAATTTCTTGAAATTGGCTAGAATTTGAGAAATATTTTGAGCACCATCAACTGTGTATTCACATCACCATGGACTCTCCTAACACATGGGAGTGAAACAAGTAAGGTGATAAAATAGAGGCCTAAGAACTCCCTGGTTCTTAACATATACCTCAGCACTAGAAGCAGTGGGCCTTACAGAATCATGGAAGTGGCAGAGCCAAGTGAAGGTTCAGTTAAGGCACCAGCATGGAGGCAGCACCTTGTGAGTTTAGGGTACTCTAAGTTAGTGATCAATATATGGTGCTATATTTCCCAAAGGATTAGTCTAAGGCATCACAGAAATCCCAATCCCCTTGTCAATAATTGATTTAAGAATGAGAGGACCACCAATACTGGCCAATGAGATATGAAGGAAAGACTGCTGGGGACTGCAAGTTGGCCATTATTTGTTTCTTGTGAAAGATAGTCAAGGAATATATGTATATATATTCTTGTGTATAGTTATGTCTGGATGTATGCCTAGGATTGTGGCAGCCATTTTGTGACTAAGAAGCAAGCAGCATGGATAGATGGAAAAAGCAGCTCAGGTTCTTGACAACATTGGTGAGCCCCTGATTCAAAGAAGCCTCAAATCCTACCAGTAAATGTGTTGTATGTGAGATGATTAATTTATTTCTTGTTTGTGCTGATTTACATCAGACTGAAATCATCTTATATCAATACAATGGATATGCACACATTAAAGCTTTTGATACCTTTTGTCAAATTGTCCTCCAGAAGACTTGTACAAATTTACATTTCCCTCAGAGTGTATAAAAGGGCCCGTTTTTTCACATCCTTGCCAACACTGGGTATTATCATTCTTCTGGATATTTTCTGATATTTTCAATGATATAATTGTTTTATTTTTCATTCCAATAATAATTTATGAGATGGAATATTTTGCATATTCTTCCTGGTCGTTTGTATTTCTCCTTTTCCAAATTTTTTTTCATGTCATTTGCCATTTATTCAATCAGAGTATGATGTGAGATAGCCTAAGAACATATTTAGAATAAACTATGGATCCAGAACGAGAAATTTAAGATTAATCTCAAACATTTACCCCATCACACACGAGCTCATCCACCTGCATAGACAATTCAGAACCATTCAACATTGTTAAGGAGATTTAGGGTTAGGTAGTTTTCAAACTTAAAGTAAATTTAAATTGGTTAAAATAAAACTCAATGCAAATGTAAAGTAATTATTAAAATAAGAGATATGTAATGGAAAATATAATTTGTTGACAATAATCTGGGTCATGGTATACATATCATATTAATAGGGTCTAAGAAATCAAGAGGTTGATAGGAGAAAAAAAATTCTATATTCTATTTCTTCCATGTGGGAAGAAAAATTAAACATATATATATGAAAGAATGCTTTGAAAACACAGCAGCCAGAATCTCTGTTCAGTAATTCAGCCTCCCAGTTGCTACTCTCCACTGAGTTCCTTGGAGTCTCACCTGGCTGTTGTGCAGTTTTGGAGTGAGCCAACCATATCTTTTATGAAACACAGATTGAGGATTCCCCACTCTGTAGCTGTCTCCTCTCTGGAGTTTTTTCCCCTTTGTATCCATTCACTCTGGCAGTCCCAAACTCTGCTATCTGTCTCCTCAGCCCAGTAAGACAGCCACCTATCTTCAGCACTTCCCAGAGTTCTCAAGGGATAGTTGAGTAAGAGTGAAGTGTTTCTGGTGTACTTCCCTTCACTCAGGGACCGTATACTTTAAAAGCCTTTTCTCCTCCCCTTCTGTTCCAAAATAATTCTGTCCTAAATACATTATATGAGGCCAAGCAAGGTAGGTTCAAATGCCTGGAGTCTGAAAGGAACTATGGAGGCTCAGAAAAGGGTTTCAGAGCCTGAAAGGAAGACCTAGCATGGGGTATCAGAATCCAAGTGAGGTAATGAGAATGTCTGCAAAAGGGGGCTGCCAAGTGCAGACTGTCAGAGACCAAGCTGGTGAGCCTGGCATCCAGATCTTATTGACAAGACATCTGGATATGACTACTGTCTCTGTTGCTTCATCTTTGTCTTTGGCCACACTGTTTAATCTCTTGGCTACTTTATTGGCAATATTGAGATAAATGTACAGACATTTAATTCTAAGAACTGATTTCCGTTCAAACTGAAATTGAGGTAATTTAAGTTAGTGTAAGTAAAAATGCTTTGAAAATGGTAAAGCATTATGCAAGTAAGTTATTATCTATCAAAAATAATAATATTTTCTGAGCAACCAGGAAATAGCTTGCATACCACATCAGTACTGAGTTCTTGATTAAGGCTTTGTGTAACTCCACAGCAAACTGATCAGAGACTTTGGAATTTGTATCTTGCTCTGTCAGCAACATGATACTGGGCAAATTTTTTAACTTCCTGAGCTTCAATTTCCACGATCATAATTGCACAGCTTCGTTATGAGAAATAAATGGTACAAATATGCACTTGGGAGTAAAGGGAAAATTATTATTAACTGAAGAAAGCTAATATCAATTTTTAAAAACCTAACTTAGTAACAGGGGGCAATTTAGGTACTAACACATTTTTCCGGTGGTTTTAAACTTACTAATTAATATTTGAATATTGCATTATGGAATTTATTTTCCTATGTTTGTGAAAGCTCCGTGTTTTTAAAGCATCTTAAGAAATTATGTTATCCCAAGTCTTTTAAAGACTGAGAATTTGTAGAAGGATGCTCAAAAAAGAAACCATAATAACTGATTGATGCCAACCCAAACGAAGTAGAGCACCTGAGCAAAGCCAAATTAATAGCAAAGTAGTGTTTTGTATCTGTTTTTTTAAATGTCATTTGCAATGAATTCTGGAAACCGACCACAATTTCCTTAGCCACACCACCATTTCGGTAACTGCAAGTCTATTCATTTAAAATGTGAAAGGCTGGCTTTTGCAGTCAATATTTTAAAATGTTAATGTTTTGTTAATCTGGGAGCAAATCACTTCCTACTCAAATGGATTGATTTTGTTCAGGAGAGAAGTGTAATCTCTAACAATGTGGTAAGTCATTTAGATATAATTTGAATGGCCAAGAAACCAGTGGGTCTATCACTGAAAAGGGAGCAGACAATAGTTTCAGAAAAGGTTTAATAGAAAATATATGCAGTTTGGTGAATATTTATTTTCCTTGGTAATAACAATATTTATTCATACTAATGTTACTGGACCAAGGCACTGAATTCTTTTGCCCAATGCACTCAAATGAACAATTCCTAAGACTCCGAAGTTTCAAAATCCGTCTCTCTGAACTGCAATAATTCTGAAAGTCTTATAGCATCCAAAGATGGGCAGGTTTTAGGATAATGAGCACAGTGGATCCAGATGATGTAATTAGAGGGGATCTAATTATTGAGCATGCACAGATTGACTACATGCTTAGTCACAGAATGTGTGTAAGAAAATGGCAGCCTTAATATGATGATAAGCATGATTTTTAGTATTATAATGAGGTATAGGTGACTTGTAGGTTAATGTTTAAGCTACTGCACATGTCAGGTGGGCCCATTTTGGTTAGATTCAGCTTCAGTTATCAAGATAAGTTTGGACTTGAGCTGAGTTAGTTCTGGGGTGGCCCAAGGCCCTTCATTAATAAACAATAGGTGCTGTCTTTTGTGATCATAAGACTTTGAAGTAAAAATAAAACCTGGATAAACGGGTACAACTGAAGGTTAATAACAAGGTTTTTATAATCACAAGGGCACAAGATAAAGGCTATACAATTATTGTCAGAGATAAAGGCAGCTGGATTACACTTCAGGTTTCAAGTATTTCCTTCTATCTAGTTTAATATACCAGAAAGTAAAAAGGGATATCTAAATAATGATGCAGTAATCATAATCAGACCTTAAATCCAAACTTCTTGGTTACGCTAATAATATGATTCTAAATAAATACAAACAACCAAGGCAAGGGAAATGGTAAAGATGAGAATATTTTACTGACCTTCCAATAAAAATGTCTACTTCTTCCCCCAGCAATTGCAACTATTCTTGGCAAGCAGCTCTTGAATTATTAGAATGTCAGAAGAAGAAATAAGAAGCAGTCCTAATAATAGATGCATACTCACTCTAATAATGAAGCCCTTAAACAAATACTTTATCTGTCACTAGATCTGTTTGGCTAATCTGCTTCTCCATTAAAAATGCCTCCAATTCTCATGAAATATCATAAAAGTAAAGCTTAAACACAAAGAAAAAATAGGCCACTGCTTCTTCTGTTATGATCACAGCCCTCCCCCTACACATATAAACACACACACAGACTTAAACACACACCTACCATGTAAGTTACACAGCTAGACTCTCTAGCCCCAGGGCTAGAAGCAGAAACACCAAATGCACTAACTGACTTACTCAGGAGGGGGTCACCAAAACATAAGTATGTTCTATGGCAATATTTGAGACATACTGTTCTAGTTTGCCAATGTTGCCAGAATGCAAAACACCAGAGATGGATTGGCTTTTATAAAAGGGGTTTTATTTGATTACACAGTTACTGTCTTAAGGCCATAAAGTGTCCAAGGTAACACATCAGCAATCGGGTACCTTCACTGGAGGATGGCCAATGGTATCCAGAAAACCTCTGTTAGCTGGGAAGGCATGTGGCTGTCATCTGCTCCAAAGTTCTGGTTTCAAAATGGCTTTCTCCCAGGATGTTCCTCTCTAGGCTGCAGTTCCTCAAAGATGTCACTCTTCGTTGCACTTGGGGTATTTTTCCTCTCTCAGCTTCTCTGGAGCAAGGGTCTGCTTTCAATGGCTGTCTTCAAAATGTCTCTCATCTGCAGCTCCTGTGCTTTCTTCAAAGTGTCCCTCTTGGCTGTAGCAAGCTCCTCAAAACATCACTCACAGCTGCACTGTGTTCCCTCTGCCCATCAGCTCATTTATATGGCTCTACTGATCAAGGCCCACCCTGAATGGGTGAGGCCACACCTCCATGGAAATATCTCATCAGAGTTATCACCAACATACAGCTGGGTGGGGCACATTTCCATGCAAACAACCTAATCCAAATGTTCCAACTTAATCCCCACTAATATGTCTGCCCCACAAGATTGCATCAAAGAATATGGCTTTTTCTGGGGGACACAATGTATTCAAACCAGCACACAAACTAATACTAAAAATATATTCATTATTTATTTAAAATTGAAATTTTAAATTTGTTTTGTTTCCATGTTGTTGCCATTCTGTTTTGTTTGTTTATTTATTATTATTATTATTATTATTATTATTATTATTATTATTATTTTGCTAAATCTGGCAACCCTAATTCAGTTTAGTTCTATTTTTGGCTTTGCCATTTATTAACACTACAATCTTGGTTGGCTCAGTTTTCCTCTGATTTTCAGATTCTTCAGTTAAAAATTTATTCCCACTTCAAGGACTATACCCACACTTAATGAACCACTTCCAAGTCATTAAGAAATGACTGCTAAACAATTAATCGATGCTCTGAACAAATGTCACAATTTGGAAACTGAGATTAAAATTGACCGTAGCAACTCCACATATTTAGATGAAGATGATAATATCAGATTACCCGTCAACATTCTGCATTTGTAATGTCCTTTAAGATGACAAATTTCCCCAACCCCCACAGCTATCTAGAAAATATTTCAATTATATTCTCCTTCCTTCCTCCCTAAACCTCCTTGCTATGCATATCATATCATATGCATAGCATCATCAGACTAAACCACTTATTGTCTTTCCCTGTTGTAGCCATTCATAGACTCCAGTGGCACTCTCCATCGTTTCTTGATGATTTTTATCTTTTGACTCACTGTCACTTTCTCTAATAATACTCCAACCATGAGTCTTGGTAATTTCATTATTCATGTGGATGACATTTTGAACACCCTGGAATTCACTTCTTCGACTTTCTTTTTTCAGATAATTTTGTCTTCCACCCTATCACATCCCTCCACTCCCATGGGTATATCTAGATCTTGTCATTGCTGCAGACACAACCTCTCCATAAACTCATTTTGAGTATTCACATTGGGTCCTAGTATCCCAACCCCAATTGCCCTCCCCCCACACTAAGGTCCACTACCCTTAGTAATTTTTCACTATGCCTTGCCCTCTCAAGTCCTCATTTTCTCCAAACTTAAATTCCATAGCCCATCAGTGTTGTAGCCAAAAAGTTAGGATTTAAGAAATGATAATGATTACTAAGTCATTATATAGACACTTCTTTTTACTTTTTAGTGTATTAGAATAGTCAGAAGGAAATAGCTGAAATTGCTCAATTGTAATCCAGTTGCTCTGATTTTTGATAATGATTGTATAAATATAGACTTTATCTTGTGGCCTTGTGATTGTACAAACTCTGTGACTGACACCCCCTTTATCTGTTTTTTCAACTTTAGAGTCTTCTAGTCACAAAGGCAACCCTCTAATGTTAATGAAGGAAATTGAGTCAGCTCAAAACTAACCATTGAATTGTTCTTGAATTGGTTAGCTTAGTTCTAGTATAGCTCCACTCCTTTAGGTTTGTAAATTGTAACTGTTTATACTTGGTATTGAAATGGTAACAACTCCATCTCCCCTTGTTTTAATCAATAAAAACCTTGAACTCCTTAGACTCAGGGAGTCGGATTGTTAGCCAATAGGCCATCTGATCTCCTGCTTCGCACCTAGCAATAAACTTTCTCTCTTTGAAGCCCTAGTGTCTCAGGAATTGGTCATTTGAGCACATTGGGCAGAGAACCCACTGCTTTTGTTTGGTATCAGTGTAATAGGCATTACAACTGCCTACTAATATCTGGTTTGTCTCCACTTCTGGAAACCTAGGAGGACTGTTCTTCTACACTGCCTAAAGTTAGGCAAGGCCTGTAATGCAGCCAGGTAATCGTAATATATTTCTGTAATTCACTCCCTCCCTTGCCCATTGTCATAGGACAATATTTACTTTATTCTCCTCTTACTTTGAATAACCAGCATCTTCTTTCCGTCACTCTCAGCTGATGCTTTTGCTTAGGGCAAAATGTGGAGATGGGGGGGGGGGGGTGGGCAAGAGAGAAGAAGAGGTCTGTGTTTGAAGTCTCCAATTCCTCTCCTACCATCCTTTCTTGGGCCCATTCCAATCAACTTTCATCCGTTGCATTCCACCAAAACCATGCTACTCAAGGAAACAAATAACCTCCATGTATTTATGCCCAATCATCATCTGACTCTTCATCTTATTTGTCCCATCAGCAGCATTTAACACAGTTTATCATCCCTTTTTGAACATTCTCTTCACTTAGCTTCTATTGGCTACACTGTCCTGTCATTCTTTCTATGGCTCAGGCTATTTCTTTTCAATCTCCTTATTCTCACTAAACTTCCAAAAGTTGGAGTACCCCAAGGCTCATTCCATGAATGTTCTCTCTGTCACCTCTTATTGATCCTGTCTAGCCTTTCAGCTTTAAATCTATCTATATGCTGATGACTCCCAAATGCATATCTCAATCCAGATCTCTTCCCTGAAGTCAAATCTTGGATAAATAATGGCTTTTCCATGCTCCTTCTCATTTTCCCAAGCCAGTTTCTCATATAGGTTTCCCATCTCAGTTAATGCCAGTGCCATCCTTCAAATTTCTCAGACCAAAAACTTGGAGCCATCATTAACTCTGTCACATCCCACACAAACACTTTAGGAAATTCTACTGGCTCTACCTTAAAAAAATCCATAACATAATCATTTTCCCCATCTGTACTAATTCTATATTTGTCTAAGCTGCATTGTTTCTTGCCTGGATTATCCTAGTAGCATCCTAACTCATGTCCCTCTTTCTACTCTTGTCCCTTATATGTATTCTAAACACAGCAGCCAGAGTAATTCTTCTAAAACTATGCAGATCATGTTACTGCTTCACATAAAACCCTCCAGTGTCTCCCCCATGTCACTGAGAGGGAAAACAAATTCCTTCAATGATCTACCAACCCTACATGTTCTAGACTTGTTACCTTTTCTACTACTCTACTAGTAACTCACTTTGCTTCAGAAACACAAATGATCCTAATGCTCCTCAAACATTTAAGAAAACCTTTTCTCTTTTTTAGCTATAGTATTTGTTTTTCCTTATGTCTGGGAAAGCTATTTCTCTGGATACCTGCATGGCTCACTCCTTCGTCTCTTGTAAGTCTTGTTTAAATGTCACTTTCTCAATGAGGTCTTTCATGTCTCCTACTTGAAATTGGAATCCCATCTCACTGACTGGCACTCCTGATTCTCCCTCACCACACTTTATTTCTCTCCACCGAACTTGTTACATGTATCATGCTAAATATTTTATCTAGTTGTTCATCCATCTGTGCTAGTTTGAATCCGTTCTGTATCCCAGAAAAGACCATGTTCTTTTAATCCATTCTTGTGGGTACAGACCTATTGTGGGTGGGATGAGGTTATTTCAATTGAGATGTGACCACTCCATTCAATGTGAGTCTTAATCTGTTCACTGGAGTCCTTTATAAGAGGACAAAACACATACAGAAGCTAAGAGATGAAATTAAAAGAAGCTCATAGAGGAAAGCCCCAGAGAAGCTAAGAGAGGACTCACAAAAGCTCAGAGAGGAAACCACTGATGCCAGAAGCTGAAAACAACCAAACCTGGGAGCAAAGGACAAGTAGATGCTGGCCATGTGCCTTGCTAGATGACAGAGGTGTCCTGGATGCCAGCAGGCTGTCTTCAGAGTCCAAGTATCATCCTGTTGGTGCCTTGAGTTGGACATTTTCATAGCCTAAGAACTGTAAATTGTAAGTTAACAAATCTCCATTGTAAAGGCCAACCAATTTCTGGTCTATTACATTCCAGCAGCTTTAGTAAACCAAAACACTATCTAATGCTCATTATAATGGACACTCCACTAGAAAGGAGAATTTTATATATTTTATTCATTATCATATACCTGTGCCAGATCAATGCTTAATAAAGAGTAGCACTGACCAAATATTTGTTGAAAAGATCACTTTCAATTTCAAGTCGTATTTCACCTTAGATAAAGATGAATGTACCCTACTGTTGCTGCCTTACCTTGGAAACTTTATGACCTTAAGACTGTAACTTTGTAACCAAATAAACCCCCTTTATAAAAGCCAATCCATTTCTGGTATTTTGCATTCTGGCAGCATTAGCCATCCATCATCCTTATCACCTAGAGATGTCCTCAACACTCTGATATGGTTCCAGACATTCTACAAAAATATTTTATCATAAATACTGTAAAAATACCTACTTTTTGTTAATACATAATGAAACTCTTTTCATTTGAATAAATATTAATTTACCACATTATTCAGTGTTTTTAAATATTAGCTTTCCACATCATTTAGTCCTTTTAAATTTTATGGTAAGTCATGTCTCATCATATAGTTACTCTATAGAGTATTTGTATTCTGGTCTCCTAGATACACAGGTATCTCTATCAAAATTATTTTTAAATCATTGGATTATTTGTGTGAATTTTATGAAGCTATTCAACTATTAATATAGATTAAATTTAGCACTTGAGGGTATTCACATGGTGGCTATTGAATTTGACTTCATATTCAAAGGAGTGTTTTCTGTAATGCCTAGTTTTGTCAGGCATACCCTAATGAATATATGCATCATTAATGAAATACACACTGCACTTCAGTAATTATAAGTTATCAGGCTTCTTTTCAATAAATCACTCTCATTTGTTAACTTGGACTTTTTCTATTTACACATTTTCTTTATGCCACTTTGGGATAATTCAACACAACTATGCAATGAACCAAACTCTGGAGAAAGTTTTCTCTTGTCAAGCTAAGGGTTCAAACTTGATATACATCATCATCCAAAGTACCACATTTCATATGTAAGGAAATGTGGTTAAATAAGGACAATACCAGAGTAGGAGCCAGGAGGGTTGTACTCCGTTTCTCACTCTGCCACTATCTTGCTGTAAGACTTATGCTATGTTTTAGTTTCTGGGTTCTAAAGCAAATACCATACAAAGAGCTGGCTTAAACAATGGGAATTTATTGGCTCACAGTTTTGAGGCTAGGAGAGACCAAATTCCAGGCATCCTTGAGGTGATGCTTTCTCCCAGAAGACTGTGACATTCTGGGGCTGGCTGCTGGTGATCCACGTCCTTGGCTTTTCTGTCACATGGCAATACATATGGTGGCCACTCCTGGCTTCTCCTTTCTTTTCTGGTTCTGTTGAGTTTCAGCTTCTGCCTGCTCCCTCTGGGTTTTTTTTCCTCTCTGTGACCTTCCCAATAAGGCCTTCCATAATAGAATTAAGACCCCTCCTGCTTTAGTTGGGCCACAGCTTGACTGAAGTCACTTTATAGAAAAGTCTTATTTATAATAGTTCACACCCACAGACATGGGTTAAGTTTAAGAACATGTTTTTCTAGGATACATAGGTCTAAATAGGTCTAAGCCACCACAGGCTAGATGCTATAAACCAGGAGATATTTTTCTCCCCAGAGGTTCTTTGCAAAACTGGAGACATTTTTGGTTGCTGTGATGGTGAGGTTCATGTGTCAACTTGGCCAGGTGATGGCACCCAGGTATCTGGTCAAGCAAGTACTGGCCTAACCATTACTGCAAGGACATTTGTGTCTGGTTAATAAACCAGAAGGCTGGTTTATTAAATCATCAGTCAGTTGGCTTCAGCTGTGACTGATTACATCAACGAAGGGCGTGTCTTCCACAATGAGAGAATGTAATCAGCTGGATTTAATCCAATCAATCAGTTGAAGACTTTTAAGCAAGACAGATAGAGGACCTTCACTTCTGCAGCTAACTAGCAAAGCATTTCCTGAGGAATTCATCAAAGTTGCCAGTTTGTTTCCTAAGGAGTTCATCGAACATGTTCATTGAAGTTGCCAGTGCGTTTCCTGAGGAGTTCATGGAACATCTTCATTGGAGTTGCCAGTTTGCTGCCTGCCCTATGGAATTTGGACTCATGCATCCCCACAGTTGTGTGAGACACTTTTATAAATCTTATATTTATAGATATCTCTTGTTGATTCTGTTTCCTAGGGAACCCTAACTAATACAGTTGTCATAACTAAATAGTGGGTAGAAGCCAGGGATAGTGCTAAACATCCTGCAATGCAAAATCCCACCCCCATGACAAGGAATTATTCAGTCCAAAATGTCAACAGTGCCAAGACTGAGAAACCCTGATTTAAGCAAATCACTTTATTTCTTTGGGTATCAGTTTCCTCATCAGCAAGAGCTTTTAATCATGTCTTAAAGACTCTCCACCAATAAACTCAATGATATAACAAAGAACACTCATGAAAGTATACCAAGGAATTCAACACATTTCAAAATTATTTAGAAACAACATTTATTTCCAAATCAATGTCAGAAGAATCTGCAAAGGAATAGTATGCTGATCTCAGAGTCCCCAGTCGACTGGACTGTCAACCTCATCACACTGCTTCCAAGAAGCGATGTGACACTGTAAGAAATGCCAGGTTGAAAAATATTTGCTTGAGTTTTGGTCAAAAACTAGAAGAAAATGTGTGTTAATTCTTTTATCTGTATATACTGGGTGAAGTTTTTCTTCTCATTTTTTGGTTGCCTTCAGAGACCTAGGGCACTTGAGTTCACCAAACAATCCATTTGATTTTTTTCTTTGTTGCTAACTGAAGTGTTTCTTCATAAATCCCAAGCCACAACATCATTAAATAGTTGATTGCATAGATCTAACTTTTGAGTTTTACAGATAGTATCAAAAGTTCCATGCCCCATGGAGATCTTTTAAGGAAAATAATAACACTGTGTAGTACATTTTATTCATCTACTACTGACTTGATGAATCTCTTATTATGGAATGAACTACATACAATTATCTCTTCCACATTGCAACTTTCCCCATCTCCACATGACATAGGTCAGCATAAGAAATTAAAAGGGAATTTTGGGGGAGCTTTGCGGAAGCTGTCATTATGGTGTTAATGAGTCTACTGTAAGGTATACCAAGGAAAAAAGAAAAGAAAATCCATGAAGCTGTTGCTGCAGCTACACCAATAACTGCAAAGCATTTGCATAAACCACAAGATCTACATCTCTCTCACTTAGAAAGTGCAACATTCTTTTGGATGCAGGATTTTTTGTTGTTTTTTTTTGAAAGGCATTCTGGTACTCCCTGGTATCATACAAGAAAAGGCTAAGTCTTTATATGATTCCCTAAAGGAAAATAAAATTGAGGGGTTTACCCCTACAGATGTTCAGGCCAGCAAAGCCTGGTTTGAAAATTTTTAAAAATGGTTCAGCCTATACAATGTAAAAGTAACAGGAGAGGCAGCATCTGCCAATCAAGAATCAGCTAGGGAATTTCCTGAAACCCTGAAAAAAAATTTTTACATGGATTTTCCAGCTTGCTGGGGCCCCATATCCCTAACCCCCTCAATGTGGAAGGGATAACTGTACACAGAATCTTATAAATGGCAGTCATTTTAAAAGCTCTTCAAGAGGTAAAAAAGACAAATACATTGGCTCCTCCATTATGTCAACAGAAGCCCGGTGAAGATACAATTCATAAGGCTTAGCTGTTCAAAATATCTTTGTACTTATGTTCCTGTTGTGAAAAACACATGCAAAGGTTTTAGTCAGAAGTCAGTGTCGTATCCAAGTAACCAACTTTCTCTGGTGTCTTTCTGGGAAGCACAGTTTACCAATTAGTATCTCTATACCAGAGTTGAATTATCCCTATTTAGGGCTAAATGGCCATGAGAAGAGTCAAAAGAGTGATCACAAATGGTCCACGAGCTGCGCCAGAAACATCTTTTCAATTTAAGTTGCTCATTATTTGAGAAAAAGTGCCAGTGAAACAGGTAGGCGAGACTATCACTATGTCTCTTTTATTTTAGTAGAGGTTAATTTGAGGTATTGTGAAAAGCAAAGGCAGAAACAAGCTTTTCAGGTTCAATACCTTTAATGAGTGAGAAAAGTCTATTTTATATCAATTAAGCACTTAATTAGACAAACAGCAGATCAGATCATGGCTCTGAGAAGGGTGATTTTAAGCCAGGTTTTGATAGCTCAGTTGCCTGAGATGAGGACAGAGGCAGCTGAGGGGACTGCTAACAAAGAATATGTTATTCTAAATGTTTGCCCAAGGGGAAAGAGAATAAAGAATTCCTGGAGTTTATTATCAAAGACTGCTCTAAGTGAAATTAATAGGTAATTGACTAACTCCTAAAATATAAGATTTTGCACCTGAAGAGTGGTTTTAGACTAATAAGAAAGTGCATATTCCTCAAATGCTTTAAAGGCTTGCAGAGTATAAGAGAAGCAATATATTGGACCAACGTTATACCTATCTCCATTTAATGAAAATGAAAATAGGACATATATGACTAGCAATCCACAGAGTATTAATAGGTGTTTATCTTGCTAATATCACAAAATTGTTTGCTTTTAATTAGATAGTTAGCAATACATTTACATTTCACACTCAACCCTCAGGACTTCCAGGAATATGACTCCAACAACAACAGCAAAACTCATGTCTATTTATGAGAGTAAAAGCTGTAGAGATTGCCAAATGTTATGAACTGTTTCTTAGTCAAATGAATGAAGGGAAAATTTGAGAAATCTTAAAAGATAAAAACAGAGCAGATTTATCATTTATCATTCACTTAAATGTGTTATCATCATGGAAAATAAAGCCAGCATACACATTGTGGGCATCAAATAAATTTCAGTTTGGCCATCAAAATCATCTACTCTGAGAAACAAATCTTCATTTACCAGGGAAAAATGAACAGTTAAACATTCCAGGAATTTATACCTTTTAGATGGGGGTGATAATGTCACAAAGTATTCCAGATTCCTACTACATGAGGATAAAATCTACCCAAGAATAATCATTTATTATCAATTAAATTATTGAAAATTTAAGGTGGAATTTGGATACCAATAACTTTTTTCAATGCAATTTTATTGAGTTATACTCACAAACCATATAATCCATCCAAGGTATACGATCTATGGCACACAGTATTATCATGTAGTTGTGCATTCATCACCATAATCAATTTTTGACATTTTCATTACTCCAAAATAAATAAAAAATATTTAAAAATAAAAAAAATTAAGAAGAACACCCAAACCAACTCATACCCCTTAACATCCCTATTATCTATAAATTTTTGTCATTATTTTATCATTCATCTGCCCATACACTGGTTAAAGGGAGTGTCAGTCACAAGGTTTTCACAATCACATGATCATATGATAAAAGCTATAAATTTATATGATTATCATCAAGAATCAAGTTTACTGGATTATCATTCAGCAGATTCAGGTATTTCCTTCTATCTATTCTAATACACTAGAAACTAAAAAGGAATATCTCTAATGCATAACAATAACCTGCAGAATGACCTCTCTACTATGTTTGAAATGTCCTAGACACTGAAACTTAATTTTGTTTCATTTCTATTCCCCCTTTTTGATCCAAGAAGGCTTTCTCAATCCCACAATGCTAGGGCCAGCCTCATCTTTGGTATTCATGTCCCACATTACCAGGGAGACTTACACCCCTGGGAGTCATATTCCACGTAGTGGGAAGGGCAGTGAATTTACCTGCAGAGTTGGCTTAGAGAAACAGGTCACATCTCAGCAACAAAAGAGGTTCTCTGGGGATGACTCTCAGGCATAATCATAAATAGGCCTAGCTTCTCCTTTGAAAGAATGTTTCACAAGTGCAAGCCCCAAGATAAAGAGCTGAAGTTATTACACTGGGATTCCCTAATGCTTGTGGGAATATCAGGAATTCCACAGGATAAGTTTAATATTTTGATATTTTTCCCCATTCCCTCAAGGGGACTTTGCAAATACTTTTTTATTTTCTGCCTAAAGTATTCTGAGGTGCATTGGGGTATCATATATAACCTGTAGAGATTAACAAGATCTCACTCCCTGCTCTAGGTGCCATGCAACCATGTTGTTTAAATAAACTGATCATACAGGTTATATTAGAAAGTGTGCTACAGGTAATATAAAATTTGTACCAAATAAACATCTCTTAAATCACAGTCAAAGCTCAGGAGTAGATGTGACTGCTGTAAGAACTTACAATCTACGAACCTGACCAACAAGCCTCATTGAGCACTCTGCACCCCTGCATCATCGATTGCCCAATCTCTGTCCACGTTCTATCCCCTGGTACCTATGCTCTGGAATTCAATTCTCAGCATTTGCTCATTATAGTTTATATTAGTGAGGTCTTACAATATTTGTCCTTTTGTTTCTGGCTACCAATAACTTTTTATTTAGTTAAATATTTTGAAAGTCTCTGGAACTGAAATCAATTTATGATTTTGATTGTTGTGGGGAGGCACAAGGGATCCTAATATAGTCAGGTGGAATCCCCATAGTTCTGTATCTTCATGCCTCTCTGTGGAAGTTGAACTTGAGTAATACTCCTCTTTGACTTTGCGTCATTTGAAACTGTGGATCTCCTCCTCTCCTGGTTCCCAGAGCACCATGTGATTATAGTTTCCATTGTCCCTCTCTAGCCATTCTTCCTCTGACTTCTTTTCCTCCTCTTACATCCTAAATTTCAGTGTCTTACACAGGGAAAGGCAAGTCTCTCCTTTCTCTATATTATCTTCCTTAGCAATTATATTTCTAATGTCAGCTTCAGCTACCTATGCTATTAGTGGTCTGTGTGTGTGTTCCTCATGTCATCCCATATAGACAATGCATTTCTACTAGCTCTTCTGTCCATTGTAGTCATGACTGCATTGCTATATCCCTGTTGAATGTCTCACTTGAGGCAACTCAGCAAAAGAAAATGGAATGTTGGTCTCTGGAGTCACCAGTCAACTGGACTGTCAACCTTATCACACTGCCTCCTCTAATAGGTGACACAACACTGTAAAAAAATGCCTTGCTGGTATGTTTGCTTAGGTTTTGGTCATGAACTAGAACAAGACCACTTTTCATTCTATTCCTTGTATAGCCTAGAGGAAGTTTCCCATCACAAATCTAGACAGACTTCAGAGACCTTATGCACCTGAGTTCATCAAACAGTCCATTTGATGTTTTTTTCCATGTGGCTAACTCAATTATTTCTCTATGGCTCTCAAGTCATAATTAATATTCCTTTTGCTGTTCTACAAATAACTGTGAAGCCAAAACTGCTACCCACTGATTTGTACACACACTTGCCCACTTTAAAAAAATTTCTATTGTGATAACATATATACCAAACAAAATTTCCCCTTTTAACCACTTTCAAGTTACATACTTCAGTGGTATTAATTACATTCATTTTTGTTGCCCACATAGAACAAGGAAAAGTAGTCACAACAAGAGCAGCTCTCTTTCATTTAGTGCTTGCCTTGCACCAGGAACAATAACCCTTTGAGATGAGTATCACCATTACCATAACACGGAGTATCACCATTACCATAACACGGAGAGGAAAATCAGTCCTTAGAGCTATCATGTAACTTGCTCAAAGTTACACAGAAAGTGGCAGAGTGAGGATTTGATCCCAGCTACAAATATAAAACCTAGTCTCCTGCCAAAATTCTATTGAAGGCAATGAGTCTGTCTTGCTACCTGTTTTGCTTACATGCTCTATCAGTGGCATGCCTGCTTGGACTTCCTCACTTAGAAGTTTTAAGGGGTTTGAATCTTAGATCTCATCTCCAAGTCCCACAACTTTGTCAATATACTCTACCTTTCTGAGCCTTACTTTTCTCTTCTGCATAATAATAACTACCATGCAGTCTGGGTTGAGAATTAAATGAGACAATTATGGTTAAAAAAAACTTAGCAGAGTGCTTGGCATGTGCTCCATGAAAAGCAGCTATTATGATTATTGTTCCCTACTCTGGCTCCTCAGCATCCTTAGTTCCTGCTATCATACCAGTATACTTAATAACCTCTTTATTACTCTATGAATGCTACTTGAAGGCACCCAACCTATTGCCTGGCACACAATACATACATGTCATTACAGTTTTCCTCCCAACTGCCATAGAACATCTTGACTGTGAATGAAATCTACACCTGAAGTTGTTGGTATTAAAGATCATACCCATCCTTCCAGGTGCTCTCGTTGTCTGAAATCTCCAGCCAGACTTTCCTGGCAGGAACTTCCTGCCAGTTGCAGACACTGAAATCCAGTGCAAAAAGATATGACTCCTTATGGGGCATGACATTTTTTCTGGGAGGAAACCCTCAATCAAGCAGGATAGCTATAAAAGTGAGAAGCATGCAGAGACAGCAGTGGTCCAAGACCCTTGGGCACAGCTTCCAGAGCTGAATTTTTAAAGCTTTAATGACATGGGCCAAAATCTTATCTTGGAAAAAGAAGGTCAAAGCATATGGCTTGTCAAGCCAAATAAGATATCTTGCCCTTTTAGAAATAGCACAAGAGGTTTTATTAAATGCATAAGGTAGTTCTAAGGTCACTTCTAGGGAATATAATTATAATTATAAATGATAATAAATGAATTTGTATAATGCACATGCCCAAGACAAGAGCATGCACAGAAAAGGGCTTTATATCAATTTTAAATTCCTTGAAGTTGATAACTGTACTTATGATGGTTACATAAGTGAATATCCTTGTTTTTAGGAAATGCACACAACACTATTAAGTGTTCAAGAAGCATGACTCATACAACCTACACCCAAGTTTTCAGAAAATGGACAGCTAAATAAATAGATAGGCAGATTGTGGTATTTGAAGCTGTGTGTACCCCAGAAGGGATCATATTCTTTTAATCCAGTCCTGTGGGTGCAAATGAATTGTAGGTGGCACTTTTGATTAGTTTTTTTCAGTTGAGAGCTGCCCCAGGGTGGGTTTTAATCCCCTTACTGGAGTCCTTTATAAGAAGATAGAACACATACAGAAGCTAAGAGAAAGAGAAGCTCACAGAGAGAGCCCCAGAGAAGCTAAGAAAAAGCCACTGAAGCCAGCAGCTGGAAGCAATGAAACCCGAAGAGAAGAACAAGCAGATGGCTGCCATGTGCCTTCTCATGCGACAGAGGTGTTCCGGATGCCAGCAGCCTGTGTTCAGAGTCCAGGTAGCATCCTGCTGATTCCTTCAGTTGGACATTTTCATGGCCTTGAAACTGTAGACTGTAAGTTAATAAATCTCCATTGTAAAAGCCAATTCATTTCTGGCATATCACATTCAGGCAGTTTTAGCAAACCAAAGCACAGACAAATCGATCAGTCAATAGAATGGTATGGCAAATGTGGCAAAATGTTAAAATTTGTGAATCTGGGTATCTGAGGGGATAGGTGTTTGTTGGGGTTCTCTGAATGGGGTTTGTAACTGTCTTATAAGTTTGAAAGTATTTGAAAATAAAAAGTTAAAAAGCAAAGTATATGCAGACTAATAAAACTGGGAAAACTCACTTTCATTAGATCCGCATAAAAGAATAAAGGGGACCTTTTAAGAAGTAGGGAAATTATCCATCAGAAGTAAAAATATACAAGAAGGGCTGACGAGGAATGGAAAATGCATATTAATGTAAATGAATATTGATCATATATAAAAACATAGAGAATAAAACCACATGAGAGTGAAAGCACAAAAAGGGTAAGATGTGTAAAAAAATTCATGGCAACATCATTTGTAACAGCAAAAAAACAACTCAATGTGCAACAATAGAATGGATAGCTAAATTGTGCTAGGAGGTCATATGACAACACAACATAAGGAGGAAAAAAATAACCTCCAGTTACTCACATCAGCATAAATCAATCTTAGAAATATATTGTTGACTGAAAAAAAAGGGAAAAAGAGATGTAGATGGCTATATACAGTATGATACCATTGTCATAAAGATAAAAAACAGCAATATAGTGTTTAAGGATACATATGAATACAGTAGAAACAGTAAACATGAAACACAAGGAATGGCTAGAGAAAATTTGGGAGAGTGGTTACACCTATCACCTATGGGGATTGTTTGAAGAATCACAGCACTGTGCAAATTTCTAAACATCTATGTTTTAGAACATAAGAAATATAAGAACATAAAGAAGAGTTTGCATTAAGAACAGTCGAAAACAGAAGCATTTCACTTTATTCATGAAAGGTTTTTATTTTTCGTAAGCGCACATTTTGATTCATAGACGCTGGTTCCAAAACAAATGGAGTGATAACACAAATGTTGACATTAAAAGGGACCAAATAAAATATCTTCAGAAGCACAGGAAAGCAAGGCAAAATGAAATAAAGGCAAAAAAAATAAAAATTAATAAAAATTAATAAACATAAAAATAATCATAAATAAATAAACATAAAACAAAAGAACATAAAATTAAAAACCATAAAATAAACATAAAAATAAATAAATAAACCAAAAAAAAAACCAAAAACTAAAACAAAATAGTAACACTGAAAGTTTCAACAACGCTTCATCCCTTTAGCATCTTAGAGGAAGTTATGTGGAATTTTAAGTAAATAAGCTAAAGTTTATTCTGATCCACAGTTCTAGTGCCATCACTTCCCTTGTCGTTGGTCAAAATCAGTTATTAATTTTTTAATGTGAGTCAGCTTACTATAAAGATACTGGCATCTATGTTTTTCTGCATAAAAATTGGGATTAAGCTGCCTCATCTTCTGATATTCTCGTGAGATTTCTTCACTAATATCCTGATATTCTTTTGAGCCTAGAGGGAACTGTTTCCTTTTTAACTCTAGATTAGCAAATGTGCTAGATAAAGTCAGCATCTTAGTGTACAAGACCTGATAGTCATCATATTCTGCTCTAAATGCCTTCTCATAATGCCGACGTTGCTCAGAAGAGAATATGGTAGCATAGTTGGTTAAATAATCTGGGAGACTAGGTGTTGAACCGGTCTCCCCAGAGGCAGTGAAAACCTGGTTAACTACCTCACTGGAGCTTGGCTTTGTATCTTCACCTAGTTTTTTAGAATTTGTCTTCTGTTTCTCCATTATTTTAAGATTGGAATTTTGGTTCCTTGGTTTGTATTCCATAAATTTATATTTGGATGTTTCATATGATGAAGTTTTGTTCTTCCTGAGTTTCAGATATTTCATTTGACTGCAAACAGATGCTGAAGCTTTCAAAAAAGTTTGTTTACTCTGCTGGCTCTCTAAGCTGCTGCTGTTTCCACTAAAGCTAGCAACACTTGGACACTGAGTCCCAGAGTCTGCTGGAGAACCATGAGAATTGTGCCTGGAGTTGACAGGCTGAGAAGGATTTGAAATGGGATGGTGGTTTGAGGGCAGAGGTGGAGCAGTGGGGTTGACCCTAGATGAAGAGAGTGGTGGGACACCTGCAGCAGATTTTTCACTGGCATTATTCAAATGATTCTTCAGTGATGACTGTAGTCTAGTTGTCAAGTGAGATATTCTAACTTTTCTTTTCCTTAAAGGATCAGTAAAAGTATAATTTAAAAGCTCTTTCTCAGATGGAGATATGTCATCCGTACTAAAATCTGTAGAAGGTTCTGGCTGATTGGTGCCAGTTGTATTCAGAGATGAATCTACTATTTTGTCAAGTTCCAGCTCCAATGACTGCTTGTCTAGATCATTGTAACCAGGACAATCTCTCTCGAGTTCTTTAAAAATGCAATCCTTTAAGGTGTCTGTAAGATTTTTCTGGTTGAGTTCTCCTGCCTGTTGCCAACTTGTTTCCAGGGAGAGGCTGTCCCTCTGTTGGATGCCTTCTTTCTGTTGTTGAACAAGAAGCTCTGGTTTCCTGTATCCCCTCAACACCAGCAAATGCATCACCCTGTCCCTAAGTGGCTGCAAAAGGGTGCTGTTGGCAACCCTCATCTTCCGAATTGTATAGGCAGGGTTAATGGGTGCTGTTCTTTTCCTTTCCGGCACTGGATCTGGAATGGCTTGAGGTGCTCTCCGAACTGGCTTTTTTTTGCCTACAGATGGTTTTATAAATTTTTTCCATTTGTTGCAAGCTTGCCCCTCTTCCTGGGCCATTCCTGCATTCTCATTAGAGTTGTTTGTACCACACACTGTCATTTTATCTGCTCTTACACCCAGGCAACTGAATGGTGAGGGACTGTTGCTTGAGACAGTTTGCTGCGTGTGGTCAACTCTGCCTTGATAGCTACTCGTATTCACATTTGACAATTGGAGGTTAATATTTTGTACTTCAGTGAGTGAATTGTCTGGAGGGGTTCCAAAAAGCTCTTGGATGTCTTTGAACTGAATATAAGCTTGAGGAACTATTGTGCTCCCATAGTTCTGATAAGAGTCAATCGCCTGGATGGCTGGCCCAGTGAGCTGCATGGGTACCACGGTGACATCGTCCGGCCTCTCCACTGCCACCTCTCCTTCCTGGAGTACCAATGCCCCCACAGCTCTGCTTCCAGAGGCTGCTATATAGTCATTTCTGTAAAGATCAAAGTAAGATATTTTAGAAAACATTGACTCGCCTTGCAAGGATTGTATATCTTATTGCTATTGTTTTCAAAACTGCAATTCTAAAACATTGTGTCCCAATGGAACAAAGGAAAGAAGTGCCTGTTTGAGACAGAACCTGGGGAGTAAAGGTGGTTGTAAAGTCAGAATCACTTTCTAATGCTCTTCCTTCTACTTTTTTACTTTATCTGAAGAAGGAATTGCTAACCCAAAGTGGAAAGTGCCAAAATATTCTCTGGTCTCAGTGTATAAAAGTCATCTCCTCCCAGCAAATCCACTATCCAGGAGAGGCACTTGGTGGGAAGAGCAACAGAAGCAACAGGCTTTCGGAAATTGGAGGGGAAGGCTTTCAAATGACACAATCAACTATTAATATAAGCCATCCTTACATTACATACTCTGACAAGCAAGTGAGCACTTGAATCCTTCTTATGGTTGGAGCCTGCCTATAAACAGGAGCCCTCATTTGATAGCTAAACATGTTTATTTTGGATCACTAGTGGGCAAAAACCAGTATTTTAGAGATGTCCATGTCTCTTTCTCAACTTTGTAACCATCACCAATGAGAGGAAGCAATTTCTATCTCCTTAGCTAGCCACTTTTGCTCATTATTCTGCTTCTTTCATCCAGATGATCCTCAGCAAATGATGGGCTTTTGCAGGTGCTTAGGTGCAAAATTGTGCATAGTCAAAGAAATCCTGTAGCTACATATGTTAGAGGCGTATAATTAAGTCCCAGAATGCTCACATATTACTGGGAAACAATTATAACCATTTTCACCCCTCTCCCCCAGCCAATTAGGTACAATTCTCCCTCTTTACCCTATTCACACTCCCAGTCCACTTTATTCTCACATTTCCCCATCTTAACTGATTACATCACCTTCCACCTAGTCCTACAAGAAAACCTCAGTGTCATCTTCTACTGCTCCCTTAGACATAATTCTTCATTTCCCAGAAAATGTTTAATCAGTCACCAAATTTTCTTATTCATCCAGCAGATATTTCTTGAGCACCTATCACATGTCAGACAGTGTTCTATATGCTAGGGATAGTGAAGTGAACAAAACAAAATCAATTCTCTGCTCTCATGACATTTATATTTTATCAAGTTTTTCTGCATAATGCCTTATTCTATTCCCATCCCATGGCCTTTGTCCTAATTTAAGCTCTGAATATCTTAGCTTATGGTATGTACTCTCCCCCTCACTTGATTGCTTACTGCCAGCCTCTTCTTGTTTTAAACCATCTTCCAGTCTGCCAAGAATGATTCCAGTTAACTTTGCTTTAAGACATGTGATGGTTCCCATCACTTAAAGAATACAACTCGAACGCTTTAGTGATATACAAGACCTTTCTTACTCTGGCCTCAACTTACCTTAAAGCTTGTGCCATTTATCTATAAGGCACATTGATCTGTGCCTATTCCCTAAATATGCCCCCAAGTGGGTTCCTGCATCACAGACTTTCACTTGATGTTCCTTCTTCCCTCTAATTCTCTTCTAATTCTTTGCTTGCCTTGTTCTTTTTCATTATTTAGAGAGCCCTTGCAAGGCCACCCTGTTTAAATAGTGCCCCACAGGCATATCCACTCTAAGGCTCTCTTTCCATTTCCCTACTTTACTTCATAGAGCTTTTTTCTACCTGAAATCATATTATATACATTTGTGTGTTTAATGTATGTCATCCTCCACCAGAATATAGGCTGAAAGGGGGTTTGGTTTCTCCAGTCTTTTGCACTGCTGTCTTTCCAGAGCCGAGAACAGTGCCTGGCAGAAATAGTGAACACTCAATACATATTTGCTGAGCAAATGAATATATCAACGCTGTTGACTTTTAAATTCACTCCTAATGGGTTCAAACTGCTGAATTTCTACTCAACCTTAGAAACCTAGCTGAAATATCACTTCGTATTTAAGATCTCTCTCTAGTCAAAACTTAGTACTTTCCTTCATTTTCATCTCAGAGCACTTTGTATGGCCTCTATTAAAAACACCACACATTGTATCAAAACTATTTGTCTCCTCCACTGGATTATGGCTTCTACATGCATGGACACTTCATTCTATTCAAATCTTTATGACCCTTCCTTTTTGCCCCCACAGGCTCACCTAGAAGCAGCAGGTACATAGCAGAAGGCTCTTTCTAAACGTTCAGCAAAAGCATGACTAATAATTCCTTTGCATTTCTCCCAGAAAATTTATACTAACAACACATCAAGGGGTTATATTAAGTCTGCTAATGTCACAGAGATGTTCTGCTCCTCTTTAAGATGTTTTTCACGTTCCTGTGAACTTCACAGTATATTTGTATTAAAAAAGAGTGAAATAACCGGCACAGAAAGAATGTAAAATACTTCATTAGAAAAATCAATGAACCACTGAAGTATATGCAGCAATATAGTGTTCTAATGTATGCACAAATGCTGTTTGGTTCTTCGTAGTGATCTCTAGTAGGCACAAGAAGAAATAATTTATCCTTTAGTATTTTTATCTCTGAAACCTTTGGGAGATTAAATAAAGTATTTCTGGGGTAATTCTTTCATCAAGAGAAATAATGACAAAATAAATACCTTAGCAAGAGAGAGGGGGGAATTATGACAAAAAGTACAAAATACTGTTGATAGATATAAAACAAGACTTGTAAACAAGAAGAAAGATTCTGTGATCTGAGAAGAAAACTGAAGGTTGTAAGGCTGTCAAATATTTCCAAATTGTTATTTATGGTTAATACAATTCCAAAAAACTTGAACAAGGTATTTTTCTCTGAGTCTGTCAAACCTATTCTAGAATTCAACTGAAAGAAGTAGTAAAAGAATTTCACATAGAAGATCAAGATATTATGACATAAAGGTACAATAATTAACAGAGTGAGGAACTAGCATAAGAAGAGAGAAAATGAATGAACATGAACAGATATCTGAGACGCAGAAAAAGTAGATTAAAGAAACATCACTTAAGTTGTCAAAATTCAGCAAAAATATCAAGTTAGAATCTCTTTATAACATATAATAGAATGAATCCTAGATGCATCAAACAGTTAGAGATAAAAACCAAACCCTAAGACAACAAAAGACTTGAAATCTTAGATTAATGGTAATAATCACTTCAGGAACATGATAATATTCAATTGCATCCAAAATAATCATCATATAAAAGGCACTCAAATTTTATCACAGTAAGCCCAAAAACTGGTGTCAAAGTGAGGAAAGCTTGAGGAATAATGTGAGATGTCACTGTTAGGAGGTACAAAAGGCTATTGGATAGCAACATGATTGTGACCCAAACTGGCATGGCTGGAAACTTGTTGCTGGGCCTTAAGAAAAAGTTAATTGGTAAAATTATTGAATACTATACTACTTTTCTGATTAAGTAGATGGAAATAATAAATTGTATTTTAATAAAATACATAAAATAGAATTTCCCTTCTAAATGGTCTAGCTTGCAATATTGTTACCATCATTGAATAAATGTTTAATCCACAAGACATTGGGCATTTGGATAAGAATAATAAATAGAATGAGTACATAACTAAATTAATTTGAAAGGTCATTGGGCCACTGTTGTCCCACTTTGGCAAACGTTTATAACTCTACCTGATTCTCCAGCAAACACTGAAGCAGTTAAAATGACAAAACATTATTAATCAACTTTACTGTAAGTGATATACTGATTTCACAGTCAAATGATGCTTCAAAACCTGACTTTGGCCACTGTAGTCACTCCACACAAATTAGTAAGACCACCAAACTTTAAGCTCTGCTCAGTTCTCCAAAATATCAGGAGGCATAGTGGAGCCATGCCCACTCACTCAGACCAGCTGTCCTAGATCTTACTGATATCCTTTCAATGACCTGTTTGGTACTCTTTGTAGTAAAACAAATTAGATACCACCTAAACCAAGATAAACCCCTATTTTTGCTAATCCTTGAAATTTTTGATGTCTAGCCTAGTTTAGAGCTATTTCTACCATTCCTTACCTATCCATTGTTACTGGTCATCATCCGAATTATGAGCCCCAAGATAGCTCCTCTCTCTTCACTGTGTATCTTCACACTGCTATGAACTTGCTTAGCTAGGCAACCAACAACATACCCTCACTTCTAGAAGTCTGACATCACAATCAGCAACCTTATTGAACATTCTCCATCTCCTACCTTAAAGGGAAACTAGGCTTTCACCAAGGATGCCATTTTGTCTGCGTCCCTTCAAAATGAGTTCACTTATTCTCTCAGACTCATTTTCTCCTGTGTTTTCTAGTGACACCATGAGAATATTTCATTATTCATTCATTCTTAAAGGTACCTCCTCCTCTGAGGCACAAACGTTCTGGCTTTAACTTTTATACCATCAAACTCCTGATCCTGGTCTACTCTCTATGACTTAACTCACATTATTCTGCCCCAAGATCTATAGGGTCAGTTATAACAGACTTTATTTGATGCCTAAAGTGTTCCAGTCTCATTCCTGCATCAAGGTCTTTGTATATGGTGTTCCCATGCTGTTCCAATGCTCCCTCCACACACAACCACCAGCTTAGCAAGCCCTTATCCATACTAATAGTTAAAATATTTTATTAAAGTCTCAGTGTATTAATCACAGAACGAGCAGAAAAGAGATGGAATATGCAAATCAGGACAATTAAAGGAGGGTTTAACAAAGGGTCTATTTACAAGACATGGACACATTGTAGGGAAACATCAAAAGGTATTGCTGCATCCTAGGTCTAGTAATACTCTTAGGCCAACAGAGAACAGAGAGGGAGAGAATTATATACAGAGAATAGGGTGGAGAAGTGCAGTGACAGATGGTCAAGGGACAAAACCAGCCAAAGACAACAAACAAAGAAGGGAATTGAAGGAATAAATATCTCTACCTTCCTTTCCCACCTTCCTCTAATCTGCTGGAGTATGCTCATTAGACAACAAGACCAGAAGTCTGAGAACACTGAGTATTCCATATAGGTCAGCTCCCTGTAACAGAAAGCAGATTTTCACTGATCCTCCAGAGCAAGTCACTTTTCCCTATTAAAAACCATTGCAGCACTCGGCATTTATTTATTCAATTTTTCGAGAACTAATCTTATACGGAATTCCTTATATTACAAACCCTGTCCTCATATTGTAAATTCTTGAAAGGAAGAGACAATGGCTTCTGAATATTTTATATGTCTATCCCAATGATGTAGTTGAACATGTGTGAATTCATGACAGTGGGCACATTTCTTTTGGTACACATGTGAAAGTGGTCAACGAAATAGTTCCACACAGCACTGTAGAGCATGCTAACAACATTAATGGCTTTGACAGGCAATATGTCCACTTAAGTTCGAAAATAAAGGCTTTCATGTATTACATTCATACTTCAGGTCCACATTTACACACCAGTTAAAGATAATCCTTATTCTCCTTATTCTTCAGGTGACTTCATAATGATTCTTGATTCAGAATTTCACAGTCTTAACAGAATAATTTCTTCCATATACTAAAATTTCTTCTCTCAGATTGTTCACAGTCACCTGCACCAATGCATTGATCTGTAACTCTGACAATACAGTGAAATAGAATGTGAGCTGATAAAGGCTCTTGGAAATGTCCTTATTTTAAAGGAGCCCATAGGGGGTGAATAATTCAGTACTTACTTTGTGTAGAAACCATTTCAAGGAAAGATTCTGTTCCCACCTTCCCACCTTTTTGAAGCTCCATTGGACTTAATGCTGAGGACCCTGTTCCTCATGGTTACTTGATTCTAACTGGTTGGTTAAATAGTAAAGAGATGAGGTCCAATCTCAAGACAACCAAGAGCCTGAGATAATAGTCATTCTCTCTGATGATTGATCTCTTCAACATTGGTGGGCATGTGTCTGGTAAGCCTCTCTGAATTATTTCTCTCTCACAACCAACACAAAAGAATTTTTAACTTTTGAATTATCTGTGAATAGTCTTGCTATCAAAGTCCTTCCCACTCAGAACACAACATTCTAAACACAAATATTGTTTAAAGCATTGGTTATGGTTCTAAAAAATGCCTCCTTGCTATGTGAAATGCCACCAGGACTGAGCTTTCCATAATCATATATTAATGTTAACTAGGACTGTCTGGCCCATTATCTGGTGGCATTCTAGGCAAATGTAGGCACTCACTGTGCTGTCTAGTAAAGCCCAGCATTGAATAAGGCCAATTGGGTGGTTGTTGGATCAACGCAGTAACACTGTGTTCTATCAATGTTTTTAGCAGTCAAGACTGCACACTGTAAAGGGGCAATATTCCAAACAATGACTGAATTTGGTTAGTGTGAGTGGTAACCTTTGGATATAATTTAATTTGTTTTGGGCTTTTCTCTCAAACCAATTTAATATCATATTTTCCTATATGATATTCCATTTTGTGAGCTTTCATGCATTTTCAAAAAGTACCTTTTAATAAATATGTTGTTGCCTTCAATTTGAGATTACATTTTTACCAGTTAGGAGAACTAGTGTACAAGGGAAAAAACATTCAAATAATTTTGAGGTGTAGCCATATGTTGTTACAAATTAACATTAAACCATTGTTTTATTGATTCACTTGATCTTTCATGTTGGTGTATTTTAGCCACAGTTGGATTTGGTGTATTACACAGAATGCTCAAAAGATAAGGGTATTTCTCTATGACCTTACCATAAGCTGTGAACATAAAATTCTGAAAAAGATTATCAAAAGACAGCAATTATTCAGTGTCATGCTTTAGCTCCTAGTTTGATTAGTTCTGTAGGTGAATACCATACCACAAGTTTGCTTCTTCCTTCCTTGCTCTAACAGAGAAAAAGCTTGAAAGGTCTTCAGTCAACTTTACCCAACCCCTTCATTTCCCAGCTAAAAAAAAAACTGAGGTCCAGAAAGGAGAAAAACAGTGCCATGGGTTATAGTATTTGCCAGAGCTCAGGTCATGATATGCTGGCCCAATATTCTGTCAACTATACCAATGTCTACATTTAGGGGATGCATGAAATAGATAACAGAGAAGATAAAGAGAGAGGAAAGGGACAGTCATGGGAGTAGGATGAGAAGCTTAAGGTTATAGCTGGGTTAGTAGTCATCATGGGAAGAAACCATTTCAGTTGATCTTCCCCCTACCTCTTTACCCTGTATCTCAAGCCCAAAGTGGCATGAATGAAACATTAATTCTGATACACAGTAGCCTGCTTGCATAGATACATGAATAATGAATCATAGGAATACTGACTTTGTCACTTGGGAGCATCAAAAAAAAAAAAAAAGCATTGGATCAACCAATAATTTATGTCATATCCAATTCTGTCATTTTTAGATGGACATGACCATAATTTTCCAGAGATTAATGGGATTCATAGAAAATTAAGCTTCAATATTCTGTAAAAAAAAATGTGACTAGGCTTTTTTCAAACCCAGTTCTTCAATATTTTGGGGGAAATCTCAAACATAATGAGATCACTACCAATTTCCATAAACTAAACAAATTAAAGGTAAATTACTAAGGGGTGATGTCATTAACATGGTGATGTAAAACAGTTACTGAAAACCTCTCCCCAGAGATTCAGTGAAAAAAGGGACAATTCTCACTTGCTCAAAACTCTGGAGTAAGGTAAAGACTGGAGAAGGATCCCACAAATGCTGAATTGAAGAAAGATAAAAATATCAAGTAGGAAACTTCAATCCCAGACTGGCTAGTCCTCTCCTCTCCTCCTCACTCAGTCCCACACAGCTTGGGAAGTGCTAGAGATAGCAGCTGGGATCCTTCCCACCTTCCACCAGAGACACAGACTATAAAATCTCACAGCAATGAGGCACATCAACACATATATCCAGACACAGAGACCGAAGATCACAGGGACCAACAGCAGGATACAAGTGGCTGGAGAGGGTGGAATATAAAAGAGCAGCAAGGAGGAGTTTCCAAAACGAAGGATTAGGGAGGGATGTCGGGAGCCAAATCGCCACATCCTAAACCTGATGGCAAGGCCTCAGATTCAACAGAAAACATTACTGTGGATGTGCCGCACAGCGGCGGGCGTGGCCCCTCGACGGATCCTGGCAAAGCCTACCACCGATGGACTATTGCAATGCTGATTCTTTTAATCTTTGTGCTTCTGCTTTCTCTTTTTCTTTGCTAATGTTATTATTTGGGATATACTCTGGATAATAATCAAAGATATGACAAAGTGTTGGGCACCTTCCGATGATTTTACCTTTCGATGAACCCCCTCCTCCACCTATGAGAAAGCAGCCACCCCGTTTAGCTGCCTGAAGCCCCCTTGCCCCTTTCCAGACATCCTCCTTTACACAAGTTCCCCCTTTGACATCCAAAAATATTTCACTGAGAAAGTGATTAGAAGGCCAAAGCAGAAGCAATGTAAACCACGTAATTCATCACCCAGTTCCTTGACAGGCCCCGTTGTTTGCTGAGGTTAGAACTGAATCAGGGTCAACACGCTCCACTAGTGCCTAATGGCTGGCCTCGGGCAGCCAGAACATACAAGAAATTCTTTGGGCACCCACCCCACGGGCTTATGGTACGAGAGTAGTTCCTCGTATGAGCCCACAGCTAATTTACTTTAGGTACAAAAACAAGCCCTTCTAAATAATTAAAATAGCCAAAACAGAGATCATTGCTGAGAACAAGGAAGAATATTATGAGGAACTTGGAAGGTCTGCACCGGAATAAAATTGTCTTAACATAGGGATGAAAACACACACTGCTCGGTCCCCCCGCCCTGTTCGGACCCCAATGTCCCCTGGAATTGAGTAACAATGGTTTTGTGATTTATAAGCTGTGCTTGCCAGCTCTCACCCGCGTGATCCAGGTGCAGAGCTTATGTAACTTTGAGCTATAAAAGAAAATCACTTTTTCATTAAAATTGTCGGAGCCCTGAGCTTCGTCCCAGACACTTTGCGTGTCTGTCTCCTTCCTTGCTGCGCCGACGCCGACCCCCACTTTAGGACCCTGTCACGTTTGCTGAGGCAGGACCTCGGCAGAGGGAACAGCAAAATCCACTTCTTCCCCAAAAGCAGTAAGTAGCCAGGCTGAAACCACTGTTTGGGTCCCAGGGGACAGGGGAGAACATTTCAATTCTCAAATCAGTATGGGATGAAGGGACTGAGTAAATGAGGGCAGAGACTGCAATTCTGGCCTGGGGTCTTTGGGCCTATCCCCAACTCTTGAGGGAAGCAGCAGCAGGAGTCCCAGTCCTTGTCTGAGGGACAGCTGCAGATGGGGGTGACTGTGGGAGTTCCCCACCCCAAGTACAGGGAGGGACACATCCCAATACTAAGCCAGATATTAGCCAGGGAAGTGAGATCCCCAAAGTTTCAGTTCCATCAAGTGCGGACAGGTGCCATGAGTTAAACAGCTTCTGAGGACAAATAGGTAACTGAAGAATGCCATCTGCTGAGGCAGGCTGGAAAGTACAGGGGTAAAAACAGGGCTTTTCAGAGCCTCTACAGACCCTATCCAAGGCCCATCAGAACTGGTCTATATCCCCTGGACAGGTACCTAGCCATGTTTTGGCTGGGAAATTCTGATGGTCCACCTCTCAAAGCAGGGCCCTAATTCAAACACAGTCAACAACTAAATCCTAGATAAAAGAGAGAAACCATCATTCAGAATACACCCATCAAGATACTCAGATGACCAGGTATCAGCAAAAAATCACAAAACATACTAAAACACAGGAATAAATGGCCCAGTCAAAGGAACAAATCAAGAAGTCAGAGGAGACACAGATTCTGAAACAACTAATCAAATATGTTCAAACAAATCTCCTGAATCAATTCAAAGAAATGAAGGAAAATATGTATGAAAAAATAAAGGATATTAAGAAGACACCAGGAGAGCATAAAGAAGAATTTGAAAGAATACATAGAAAAATAAAAGTCATTATGGAAATAAAAGACACTGTAGATGAAATTAAAAATATACAGGTGACACATAGAGATTTAAAGAGGCAGAGGAAAGAATCAGTGAGATAGAAGACAGAGCAACTGAATTCAGACAAAAGAAAAAATGGAAAAAAATGCAAAATTTAAACAGGGTGTCAGGGAAATGACTGACAACTCAAAGTGCAAAACATTTGCATCATGAGTGTCCCAGAAAGAGAAGACAATGGAAAAGGCCCAGGAAGAATATTCAAGGAAATAATGGCCAAAAATTTCCCAACCCTTATAAAAGATACAAATATGCAAATTCAAGAAACCAAAGTACTCCAAACAGAATAAATCTGAATGGATCCACTCCAAGATACATACTAATCTGGCTGTCAAATGCCAAAGAGGAGAAAATCCTGAAAGCAGTAAGAGAAAATCAATTCAACAGATACAAGGGAAGCCAAATAAGACCAAGTGCCTTTACCTCATCAGACACCATGGAGGTGAGAAGGTGCTGGAATGATATATTAAAGATACCAAAAGAGAAAAACTTTCCAGCGAAGTATTCTGTATCCAGCAAAGCTGTCTTTCAAAATTAAAGGAGAAAGGAGGCGGGGCAAGATGGCAGACTGGTGAGCTGTATGTTTTAGTTGCTCCTCCAGGAAAGTAGGTAGAAAGCCAGGAACTGCGTGGACTGGACACCACAGAGCAATCTGACTTTGGGCATACTTCATGCAACACTCATGAAAACGTGGAACTTCTGAGATCAGCGAAATCTGTAAGTTTTTGAGGCCAGGGGACCCGCGCCCCTCCCTGCCAGGGGAGGACGGGCTGTCAGCTCCGGGAAGGAGAAGGGAGAACTGCAGTGGCAGCCCTTATCGGAAACTCATTCTACTGATACAAACTCCAACCATAGATAGACTGAGACCAGACACCAGAGAATCTGAGAGCAGCCAGCCCAGCAGAGAGGAGACAGGCATAGAAAAAAAACAACACGAAAAACTCCAAAATAAAAGCGGAGGATTTTTGGAGTTCTGGTGAACATAGAAAGGGGAAGGGCCCTGAGGCGCATATGCAAATCCCGAAGAAAAGCTGATCTCTCTGCCCTGTAGACCTTTCCTTAATGGCCCTGGTTGCTTTGTCTCTTAGCATTTCAATAACCCATTAGATCTCTGAGGAGGGCCCTTTTTTTTTAATCCTTTTTTCTTTTTCTAAAACAATTACTCTAAGAAGCCCAATACAGAAAGCTTCAAAGACTTACTATTTGGGCAGGTCAAGTCAAGAACAGAACTAGGAAGGCTCTGAGACAAAACGCAATAATCCAGTGGCTGAGAAAATTCACTAAACACCACAACTTCCCAAGAAAAGGGGGGTGTCCGCTCACAGCCATCATCCTGGTGGACAGGAAACACTTCTGCCCATCGCCAGCCCAATAGCCCAGAACTGCCCCAGACAACCCAGTGTGACGGAAGTGCTTCAAATAACAGGCACACACCACAAAACTGGGCGTGGACATTAGCTTTCCCTGCAACCTCAGCTGATTGTCCCAGAGTTGGGAAGGTAGAGCAGTGTGAATTAACAAAGCCCCATTCAGCCATCATTTCAGCAGACTGGGAGCCTCCCTACACAGCCCAGCAGCCCAGAACTGCCCTGGGGGGATGGCACTCACCTGTGACATAGCACAGTCATCCCTCAACAGAGGACCCGGGGTGCACGGCCTGCAAGAGGGGCCCACTTGCAAGTCTCAGGAGCCATACGCCAATACCAAGGACTTGTGGGTCAGTGACAGAGACAAACTGTGGCAGGACTGAACTGAAGGATTAGACTATTGCAGCAGCTTTAAAACTCTAGGATCACCAGGGAGATTTGATTGTTAGGGCCACCCCCCCTCCCTGACTGCCCAGAAACACGCCCCATATACAGGGCAGGCAACACCAACTACACACGCAAGCTTGGTACACCAATTGGACCCCACAAGACTCACTCCCCCACTCACCAAAAAGGCTAAGCAGGGGAGAACTGGCTTGTGGAGAACAGGTGGCTCGTGGACGCCACCTGCTGGTTAGTTAGAGAAAGGGTACTCCACAAAGCTGTAGATCTGATAAATTAGAGATAAGGACTTCAATTGGTCTACACATCCTAAAAGAACCCTATCAAGTTCAGCAAATGCCACGAGGCCAAAAACAACAGAAAATTATAAAGCATATGAAAAAACCAGACGATATGGATAACCCAAGCCCAAGCACCCAAATCAAAACACCAGAAGAGACACAGCACCTAGAGCAGCTACTCAAAGAACTAAAGATGAACAATGAGACCATAGTACGGGAGATAAAGGAAATCAATAAGACCCTAGAAGAGCATAAAGAAGACATTGCAAGACTAAATAAAAAAATGGATGATCTTATGGAAATTAAAGAAACTGTTGACCAAATTAAAAAGATTCTAGACACTCATAGTACAAGACTAGAGGAAGCTGAACAATGAATCAGTGACCTGGAAGATGACAGAATGGAAAATGAAAGCATAAAAGAAAGAATGGGGAAAAATTGAAAAAATTGAAATGGACCTCAGGGATATGATAGATAATATGAAACATCCAAATATAAGACTCATTGGTGTCCCAGAAGGGGAAGAAAAGGGTAAAGGTCCAGGAAGAGTATTCAAAGAAATTGTTGGGGAAAACTTCCCAAATCTTCTAAACAACATAAATACACAAATCATAAATGCTCAGCGAACTCCAAATAGAATAAATCCAAATAAACCCACTCCGAGACATATACTGATCACACTATGAAACACAGAAGAGAAGGAGCAAGTTCTGAAAGCAGCAAGAGAAAAGCAATTCACCACATACAAAGGAAACAGCATAAGACTAAGTAGTGACTACTCAGCAGCCACCATGGAGGCGAGAAGGCAGTGGCACGATATATTTAAAATTCTGAGTGAGAAAAATTTCCAGCCAAGAATACTTTATCCAGCAAAGCTCTCCTTCAAATTTGAGGGAGAGCTTAAATTTTTCACAGACAAACAAATGCTGAGAGAATTTGCTAACAAGAGACCTGCCCTACTGGAGATACTCAAGGGAGCCCTACAGACAGAGAAACAAAGAAAGGACAGAGAGACTTGGAGAAAGGTTCAGTGCTAAAGAGATTCGGTATGGGTACAATAAAGGATATTAATAGACAGAGGGGAAAAATATGACAAACATAAACCAAAGGATAAGATGGCCGATTCAAGAAATGCCTTCACGGTTATAACGTTGAATGTAAATGGATTAAACTCCCCAATTAAAAGATATAGATTCGCAGAATGGATAAAAAAAAATGAACCATCAATATGTTGCATACAAGAGACTCATCTTAGACACAGGGACACAAAGAAACTGAAAGTGAAAGGATGGAAAAAAATATTTCATGCAAGCTACAGCCAAAAGAAAGCAGGTGTAGCAATATTAATCTCAGATAAAATAGACTTCAAATGCAGGGATGTTTTGAGAGACAAAGAAGGCCACTACATACTAATAAAAGGGGCAATTCAGCAAGAAGAAATAACAATCGTAAATGTCTATGCACCCAACCAAGGTGCCACAAAATACATGAGAGAAACACTGGCAAAACTAAAGGAAGCAATTGATGTTTCCACAATAATTGTGGGAGACTTCAACACATCACTGTCTCCTATAGATAGATCAACCAGACAGAAGACCAGTAAGGAAATTGAAAACCTAAACAATCTGATAAATGAATCAGATTTAACAGACATATACAGGACATTACATCCCAAATCACCAGGATACACATAGTTTTCTATTGCTCATGGAACTTTCTCCAGAATAGATCATATGCTGGGACATAAAACAAGCCTCAATAAATTTAAAAAGATTGAAATTATTCAAAGCACATTCTCTGACCAAAGTGGAATACCATTAGAAGTCATTAACCATCAGAGACTTAGAAAATTCACAAATACCTGGAGGTTAAACAACACACTCCTAAACAATCAGTGGGTTAAAGAAGAAATAGCAAGAGAAATTGCTAAATATATAGAGACGAATGAAAATGAGAACACAACATACCAAAACCTATGGGATGCAGCAAAAGCAGTGCTAAGGGGGAAATTTATAGCACTAAACGCATATATTAAAAAGGAAGAAAGAGCCAAAATCAAAGAACTAATGGATCAACTGAAGAAGCTAGAAAATGAACAGCAAACCAATCCTAAACCAAGTACAAGAAAAGAAATAACAAGGATTAAAGCAGAAATAAATGACATAGAGAACAAAAAAAACAATAGAGAGGATAAATATCACCAAAAGTTGGTTCTTTGAGAAGATCAACAAGATTGACAAGCCCCTAGCTAGACTGACAAAATCAAAAAGAGAGAAGACCCATATAAACAAAATAATGAATGAAAAAGGTGACATAACTGCAGATCCTGAAGAAATTAAAAAAATTATAAGAGGATACTATGAACAACTGTATGGCAACAAACTGGATAATGTAGAGGAAATGGACAATTTCCTGGAAACATATGAACAACCTAGACTGACCAGAGAAGAAATAGAAGACCTCATCCAACCCATCGCAAGGAAAGAGAGCCAATCAGTCATCAAAAATCTTCCCACAAATAAATGCCCAGGACCAGATGGCTTCACAGGGGAATTCTACCAAACTTTCCAGAAAGAACTGACACCAATCTTACTCAAACTCTTTCAAAACATTGAAGAAAATGGAACACTACCTAACTCATTTTATGAAGCTAACATCAATCTAATAACAAAACCAGGCAAAGATGTTACAAAAAAGGAAAACTACCGGCCAATCTCCCTAATGAATATAGATGCAAAAATCCTCAACAAAATACTTGCAAATCGAATCCAAAGACACATTAAAAAAATCATACACCATGACCAAGTGGAGTTCATTCCGGGCATGCAAGGATGGTTCAACATAAGAAAATCAATCAATGTATTACAACACATTAACAAGTCAAAAGGGAAAAATCAATTGATCATCTCAATAGATGCTGAAAAAGCATTTGACAAAATCCAACATCCCTTTTTGATAAAAACACTTCAAAAGGTAGGAATTGAAGGAAACTTCCTCAACATGATAAAGAGCATATATGAAAAACCCACAGCCAGCATAGTACTCAATGGTGAGAGACTGAAAGCCTTCCCTCTAAGATCAGGAACAAGACAAGGATGCCCGCTATCACCACTGTTATTCAACATTGTGCTGGAAGTGCTAGCCAGGGCAATCCGGCAAGACAAAGAAATAAAAGGCATCCAAATTGGAAAAGAAGAAGTAAAACTGTCATTGTTTGCAGATGATATGATCTTATATCTAGAAAACCCTGAGAAATCGCAGATGATATGATCTTATATCTAGAAAACCCTGAGAAATCGATGATACAGCTACTAGAGCTAATAAACAAATTCAGCAAAGTAGCGGGATACAAGGTTAATGCACATAAGTCAGTAATGTTTCTATATGCTAGAAATTAACAAACTGAAGAGACACTCAAGAAAAAGATACCATTTTCAATATTTCAATAGCAACTAAAAAAATCAAGTACCTAGGAATAAACTTAACCAAAGATGTAAAAGACCTATACAAAGAAAACTACATAACTCTACTAAAAGAAATAGAAGGGGACCTTAAAAGATGGAAAAATATTCCATGTTCATGGATAGGAAGACTAAATGTCATTAAGATGTCAATTCTACCCAAACTCATCTACAGATTCAATGCAATCCCAATCAAAATTCCAACAACCTACTTTGCAGACTTGGTAAAGCTAGTTATCAAATTTATTTGGAAAGGGAAGATGCCTCGAATTGCTAAAGACACTCTAAAAAAGAAAAACGAAGTGGGAGGACTTACACTCCCTGACTTTGAAGCTTATTATAAAGCCACAGTTGCCAAAACAGCATGGTACTGGCACAAAGATAGACATATAGATCAATGGAATTGAATTGAGAATTCGGAGATAGACCCTCAGATCTATGGCCGACTGATCTTTGATAAGGCCCCCAAAGTCACTGAACTGAGTCATAATGGTCTTTTCAACAAATGGGGCTGGGAGAGTTGGATATCCATATCCAAAAGAATGAAAGAGGACCCCTACCTCACCCCCTACACAAAAATTAACTCAAAATGGACCAAAGATCTCAATATAAAAGAAAGTACCATAAAACTCCTAGAAGATAATGTAGGAAAACATCTTCAAGACCTTGTATTAGGTGGCCACTTCCTAGACTTTACACCCAAAGCACAAGCAACAAAAGAGAAAATAGATAAATGGGAACTCCTCAAGCTTAGAAGTTTCTGCACCTCAAAGGAATTTCTCAAAAAGGTAAAGAGGCAGCCAACTCAATGGGAAAAAAATTTTGGAAACCATTTATCTGACAAAAGACTGATATCTTGCATATATAAAGAAATCCTACAACTCAATGACAATTGTACAGTCGGCCCAATTATAAAATGGGCAAAAGATATGAAAAGACAGTTCTCTGAAGAGGAAATACAAATGGCCAAAAAACACATGAAAAAATGTTCAGCTTCACTAGCTATTAGAGAGATGCAAATTAAGACCACAATGAGATACCATCTAACACCGGTTAGAATGGCTGCCATTAAACAAACAGGAAACTACAAATGCTGGAGGGGATGTGGAGAAATTGGAACTCTTATTCACTGTTGGTGGGACTGTATAATGGTTCAGCCACTCTGGAAGTCAGTCTGGCAGTTCCTTAGAAAACTAGATATAGAGTTACCATTCGATCCAGCGATTGCACTTCTCGTTATATACCCGGAAGATCGGAAAGCAGTGACACGAAGAGATATCTGCACGCCAGTGTTCATAGCAGCATTATTCACAATTGCCAAAAGATGGAAACAACCCAAATGTCCTTCAACAGATGAGTGGATAAATAAAATGTGGTATATACACACGATGGAATACTACGCGGCAGTAAGAAGGAACGATCTCATGAAACATATGACAACATGGGTGAACCTTGAAGACATAATGCTAAGCGAAATAAGCCAGGCACAAAAAGAGAAATATTATATGCTACCACTAATGTGAACTTTGAAAAATGTAAAACAAATGGCTTATAATGTAGAATGTAGGGGAAATAGCAATAGAGAGGAATTAAGGAAGGGGGAACAATAATCCAAGAAGAACAGATAAGCTATTTAACGTTCTGGGGATGCCCAGGAATGAGTATGGTCTGTTAATTTCTGATGGATATAGTAGGAGCAAGTTCACAGAAATGTTGCTATATTAGGTAACTTTCTTGGGGTAAAGTAGGAACATGTTGGAAGTTAAGCAGTTATCTTAGGTTAGTTGTCTTTTTCTTACTCCCTTGTTATGGTCTCTTTGAAATGTTCTTTTACTGTATGTTTGTTTTCTTTTGAACTTTTTTTTCATATAGTTGATTTAAAAAAGAAGGGAGAGTTAAAAAAAAAAAAAAAAAGAAAAACAAGGAAAAAAAAAGATGTAGTGCCCCCTTGAGGAGCCTGTGGAGAATGCAGGGTTATTCGCCTACCCCACCTCCATGGTTGCTAACATGACCACAGACATAGGGGACTGGTGGTTTGATGGGTTGAGCCCTCTACCACAGGTTTTACCCTTGGGAAGACGGTTGCTGCAAAGGAGAGGCTAGGCCTCCCTATGGTTGTGCCTAAGAGCCTCCTCCCGAATGCCTCTTTGTTGCTCAGATGTGGCCCTGTGTCTCTAGCTAAGCCAACTTGAAACGTGAAATCACTGCCCTCCCCCCTACGTGGGATCAGACACCCAGGGGAGTGAATCTCCCTGGCAACGTGGAATATGACTCCCAGGGAGGAATGTAGACCTGGCATCGAGGGACGGAGAACATCTTCTTGACCAAAAGGGGGATGTGAAAGGAAATGAAATAAGCTTCAGTGGCAGAGAGAATCCAAAAGGAGCCGAGAGGTCACTCTGGTGGGCACTCTTACACACACTTTAGACAACCCTTTTTAGGTTCTAAAGAATTGGGGTAGCTGGTGGTGGATACCTGAAACTATCAAACTACAACCCAGAACCCATGAATCTCAAAGACAGTTGTATAAAAATGTAGCTTATGAGGGGTGACAAGGGGATTGGGAAAGCCATAAGGACCACACTCCACTTTGTCTAGTTTATGGATGGATGAGTAGAAAAATAGGGGAAGGAAACAAACAGACAAAGGTACCCAGTGTTCTTTTTTACTTCAATTGCTCTTTTTCACTCTAATTATTATTCTTGTTATTCTTGTGTGTGTGCTAATGAAGGTGTCAGGGATTGATCTGGGTGATGAATGTACAACTATGTAATGGTACTGTGAACAATCGAAAGTACGATTTCTTTTGTATGACTGCGTGGTATATGAATATATCTCAATAAAATGAAGATTTAAAAAAAAAAGACATAATGCTGAGCAAAATAAGCCAGGCACAAAAAGAGAGATATTGTATGTTACCACTAATGTGAATTCTGTGAAAAATGTACAATGTTTTATACTGTAGAATGTAGGGGACCTAGAGATACCAATTAGTGGAGGGGGAATGATAATCTAATAAGAACAGATAAACTATGGAGGGTAATCTCAATGTTATGGGAATGCTCAGGAATGATTATGGTTTGTAAACTTTCTTGGATATAGTAAGATCATGTTGGAAGCAATAGAGTTATTTTAGGTTTTTTTTTCTCTTATTCCTTTGTTTTCTTAGGGGTTGTTAATTTTCTTGGGGTATGGTAGGAACATGTTGGAAGCAATGTAGTTATTTTAGATTATTTGTTTTTCTTACTCCTCTGTTTGGACATGGTTTATTAATTTTCTTGGGGTATGGTAGGAACATATTGGAAGCAAAGTAGTTATTTTAGGTTATTTGTTTTCCTTAATCCATTGCTTTGTTTGAAATGTTGTGGGGTTTTTTTGGTTGTTGTTTGCCTGTTTGTTTTTAATTTTTTGATAAACAAAGTTAAAAAATTGAAAAAAAATCAGTAGAAAAATGGGAGTAAAAACTAAATGACAAATAGGGTGGGATGGGGGGATGGTTTGGGTATTCTCTTTTCACTTTTATTTTTTATTCTTTTTCTGATTCTTTCTGATGTAAGGAAAATGTTCAGAAATAGATTGTGGTGAGGAATGCAGAACTATATGATCATACTGTGAACAGTTGATTGTATACCATGGATGACTGTATGGTTTGTGAATATATTTCAATAAAACTGAATTAAAAAAAAAAAGTTTGGTGAAAGCAAACCAATATTTTGCTTCCCCCCAAAATAAAATGTAGGTGGCTGTGCTGGTTTGGATCTATTATGTCCCCCACAAAAGCCATGTTCTTGTAATCCAATCTTGTTGGGGCAGACTTATTGTGGGTAGGTTCTTTTGATTAGGTTGTTTCCATGGAGATGTGACACCACCTTGGGGGTGTGACCCCACCCATTCAGGGTGGGTCTTAATTAGTTTACTGCAGTCCTTAAGACAGCTAGCTGAGAGCTGACCCAGACCCAGATGCTTGGTGATGCACACAGAAAGACATCTGGAGAGGTTAAGCTTAAAGTTGAAGCTCCGAGTTTGCAGAGAAGCTAAGTGATAATCCACCGATGCTTAAGGAGAAAGCCACTGGAATCAGAAGCTGAAAGCAATGCAACCGGAGAGCAAAGGAACAGCATACGCCAGCCATGTGTCTTCCCAGCTGAGAGAGGTGTTCTGGATGCCATTGGCCTTTCTTCAGTGAAGGTATCCTCTTCTTGATGCCTTAGTTTGGACACTTTAATGGCCTTAGAACTGCAAATTTGTGAACTAATAAACCCCCACTGTAAAAACCAAAAAAAAAAAAAAAACCTTAAATGCTAAGGGAGTTGGTGTGGGGAAGAGTAAAAGTGTCCCATCTAGTGTCTCTTTAAAATTATTTGTTTCTTTGTCTGTTTTTTCTTTCCTTCCGGCTCTGCAGGCTGGCTCTTTGGAAGTACACTGATGATGGAAAAGATAAGGAAGGTGGTTCCGCTAATAACTGGGAAGAGGCAGGTTGACTTAGCTTTCTGAAGAGCAGATGCTTGGAACACCATGCATTTCCTAAGTCAATCATCTACTCAAATCCTCTTACTGCATTAGAGCAGGATGTTGAGGTCCTGGAGGCAGCCTGCAGGGGCAAAACTAAGCTGAGTGCCAGGCACACAATCCAGCTGTGGGGTAAGTCTGGAAGTGCAAGTCTGAGAGACTGAATTCAGTAATGAGAAATTGTGAATATCCTTTTCCAATTCCAATTGTGAATATCATTTTGTTATTTAGAACTTTAGGGCAGTAGCTGAGTCACTGGGGCTTTTTGGCATTGCTGATGTATCCAGAGTCACCCAGACAATTATTTCGGCAAACAAGTCACCACCTCTTACTGCTGAATGTTGCGGAAGGAGTGGTTTAGGAATACATGGACCTGGGTTCAAATTTGACTTCTTCCACTGTCCAGATGTGTGATTTATGGCCTCAGACTACCCTCAGAAGCCATTTGTGCCAAGGGACTGAAATTATGTATGCTTAACAAATTCTCCAGGTGTTTGTTATTAAAAAATCAGGTTTGGGAAACGCAGTCTAGTATCTTGCTACTCAAAATACTGTCCTGGTTGTCAGAATCTGCATCGCCTGGGAGCTTGTTAGAAATGTAGACTCTCTGTCCAGATCTACTGAGTCAGAATTTTAACAAGGTCTCCAGGTGATTCCTGTTCACATTAACTTTGGAGGAGCCCTGCTCTAATCCTGTCTCCCACTTCTGACAAGTAGCCATCTGGCTTGTTCTGGAACATCTATGAGCAACTAAATTTGGTAGCCTAATCTTGGCAGAGAGAATTGCTAAAGGTTGGCAACTTTAATTTTTTTTTTACTTATTTTTAAAATCTACTTGAGGCCAGTACAGAAAATGAAGAAACTCAACACTCAAGTGTAAGCAGTGATTCCGAGAGAGTGAAAAAGACTTTGTGGTATATGCAGAACTTAGCCCACTACCTCCTGGGTGGGGGGGCTCATTGTGCTCATTCTGAAGAGAAGGAGCGAGTGGAAGGCAAACAGCACAGTCCATAGGGAGTTCCATCCTGGAGAATGAGGTAAGTTAGGTTATGTTCCCTTCAAGCATTTCTTTTAGAAGATTGGAAGGAGGCTATTTTGTCATAATCCTTTCAATTCTTTGAAAATATGCCATTGGGATGTTCCCTTCTGCTGTGATGGTATGAAAAGCAGTCAGCTTGTATGCTTGGAAACCATGGTTGCCTTTATGAATTCAGTGAACTACAAACCATATAGAAATACATTTTCCAAAATCTTTATTCACAAACAATTTGAGATTTAACAATTCCAATTTCATGCAGCTGTAGGTTTTGCCATCTTCTCAGTAGCTCTCGAGCATTTATAGATCTACAAATTGCTTTTCAGCCAGACTCCAAAACCCTTCTTGGTCCACACTCAGGACACTGGGATTGGTGTTTGGCACAGTGATCAACCTACATTTAATGGGGAGAAGGTTATTTACCATAAACATAGCCTATTGTAACAGCAGCTTTAGAATACTGCTTGTTAAATCCCTGAAGCTTTTTTTGGTCTCCTAAATTATTGGATTATTGGCCCATTACAACACCCTTCTTTTAATGACTCCTATCCGAAGACAAGGAACACATTTTCAAATGACAATTAATAACTGTAGCTAGCTTATGATCATTTACAATTAATAAAACATTTCACATACCTAACCTTATCTGAAGTCAGGGAGATATTATCATTTTCCCCTCAATTTAGATGAGTAAAATGAAACTTAACTGACTTTAGAAAATTGCTCAAGGTCACATGGCAAGTAAGCTGGGGAGTTAGGACCCCAATATGGGTCTTCATATTCTAAAGATGATTTTCCTTCCACTTAGCAACCATGCCTTCAGGATGTTTTGGACGCTTACATTAAGGATGTGCCCTGTTGGGAGCTGGGCTGGATTGTTTGTTGTTATTCAGCTTAACTGCCACGCATTTGCATTTCAAATGAGAAGCCAGCAACTAGTTGCCTCAGGATTCCCTTCCACATATAGTTCTGGGTTGGAGTCTGCCAACAAGAGAGTCACTTGGATACTATTTGAAATGCACAAGAGAAATAGAGGGTGTTATTTTATGGAGGCAGTTGCAGACAGATGTATGAACAGACCAGACATTTGAAGCTACTTACTGGGGAGTTTCTTGAGAGTTACCTGCATCTGGTGAGGCTTCTGGCAAACATTGAAAAACAACCTGCTTTGGTGTACAGACTAGATTGTCTGTGGTGATTTTCTTGACACTTTTAACTCTTGTGTATGCCCCCAAGGCCAGAGTAAAAATCCCTTTTCACTAAGAATACATTGAATAAGGAGCATTGTGGGAAGATAGTGGAGTAGGGAGCTTCAGGATTCAGTCCTTCAACCAGAACAACTATTAACAGGCAGAAACTGTCTGAAACAACTAGTTTAAAACTCCACAGTATCCAGGGAAGAGTGAAAGGAAGAGGCTGATACATTATGGTAAAGAACAGTAAATTGCTCTCTGTGGGGTGGCTACTGGAACCCATCCCCCACTCTCACAACAGGCCGACCGTGGGGTCAATTCCTTGGCTAACCCACTGGTGACATAAAGGGATGTAAAACTCCACTTCCCCAAGGACAGGGGTGGGTACGGCTGATCACTGATAAGAGCTTTTGATTAGCAACTTCAGATGGCTGGAGGCCCAGCTCTGAGGGCGGCCATTATTTCAACCCACTGTGGACAAAGTCCATGGCAGAGGAGGCTTAAAAATGCTACCCTTCCTCAGGGATGCAGGGGGCAGTTAGTTGAAGGCTGCATTTACTGGGCAGAACAAGAAAGCTCAGCTTTGGGGAGCCATGGAAGAAGCTTCTTTAACCCTTCCTGATCTCCTCTCCAGGGCACTTTGGAGCTGGTCTGTTCCACCTCGAGGATTCCTGTTCCTCTTCGTGCTGGGAAAGATTGACTTGGGAAAGTCCTCTCCAATGGACCCCTCCTCTCAGAATTTGCCCTCCAGGTGAAAGCAGCTTAAGAAAACAAAAGAAGTGTCAGATACTATAGAGGAAGACAACCTGGGACAAAGGCTTGCTGGCTTTAAACATACCAGAGAGGGAGGTCCATCTCCTGGGAAGCAGAGAGAACAACCAAACTCCTGTAAAAGGGGAACTCCAAGACAACTAACAAAAAATGCCCAGGACAAGACACAGACCCAGAAAGACATGGAGAATCTTGCACCCTGCATGTGCATGTGCCTTGGGCAGACCTTCCTGATAGGAGGGCTGAAGCTCAAGAAAATCTCTTTCTAATCACCAGCTACATACAAGCTCAAGAAACGGACAGCTAAGAGATGACCTCACAAGCTAACATTTTGAAATATTAAAATGTACAGTGTGCAAAAAAAGTGTTTTTGATTTCCAAAGCTGCCAAAATGTAATATACTAGAAATGGGTTGGCTTTTACAATAGAGACTTATTAACTTAAAATTAACATCTCTTAGATCATGAAAATTTCTAACTAACTCAAGGCATCAACAAGATGATACCTTCTCTGAAGACAGGCTGCCAGCATCTGGGACACCTCTGTCACATGGGAAGGGACATGACCAGCATCTACTTGTCCTTCTCTCCTAGATTTCATTGCTTCCAGCTTCTGGCTTCAGTGGCTTCTTCTCTAAGCTTCTGCATGTATGTCTTTTAGCTTCTGCCTCTCCTAGCTTCTCTGGGTGAGTCCTTGTCTCTCAGCATCTCTGAGTTTTCTCTTTGACCTTTATCCTCTTATAAAGAACTCCAGTAAGAGGATTAAGACCCACCCTGGGGCACTCCTCATCTGAAATAATCTAATCAAAGGGACCCATGGACAATAGGTTTACACCCACAGGAAAGGATTATAAGAACATGATGTTTTTTGGGGTACATGCAGCTTCAAATCAACACAAAGAGTACAGGACAAAGAAACAGGAAATGAAGGTTCATCCAAAGAAAGAGGATAAAAATTCAGAAAAAATCAATGAGGAAGACCAGAATGTGGACATACCAAACAAAGCCTTTAAAAATGATCTTTAAAATGTTCAAAGAGATGAAGGAATGAAGGAAAATACAGAGAAAGAACAAAAGGATACCAGAAAAACAGTGAATGAGCAATATGAGGACCTTAGTAAATAGATAAAAATTTTTAAAAGGAGCCAAACAGAACTATTGGAATTGAAGATAACAATAACTGAACTGAAAAATTTCCAGGAGGATTTCAACAGCAGATTACAGCTGGTAGAAGAAAGAATCAACAAGCTTGAAGATAAGAAAGTTGATGAGTCAGGCTGAGGAGCATAAAGAAAAAAGAATTATAAAAAAGTAAAAGTAGCCTAAGACAGCTATGGGACACCATCAAGTGCACCAATATATGCATTATGGGAGTCTCAGAAGAAGAAAGACAGAAAAGGGCAAAGGAACAGTCAAAGTAATAATGACAGAGAATTTCCCAAACTTAGCAAAAGATGTGAATATGAACTCCAAGAAGTCCAGAGAATGCTAAACAGGATAAATATGAATAAAAATGCACTCCATCATCTATTGATCACGCTATTGAATGCAAAGGACAAGTAGAGAGTTCTGAAAGCTGCAAGAGAAAAGAAATGTGTTGCATACTAGGGAGTCCCAATTAGATTGAGTGCCAACTTCTCATCAGAAACCTGGAGGCAGAAGGCAGTGTTGGTATATCTAAATTGCTTAAAGAAAACAACTGCCAACCAAGAATCTTCTATCCAGAAAGACTTTAAAATAAAGGAGAGATTAAGACATGACCAGATAAGCAAAAGTTGAGGTAGTTCATTACTATTAGACCTACCCTACAAGCAATGCTAAAGGGGGTTCTTTGACAGAAAGCAAAGGACACTGCACAGGGGTTCAAAGTGGCATAAAGAAATAAAGACTCCCAGTAAAGGCAACCATTTGGTTAATCATAAATGCTACTATTATTGTATCATATTGTTTGGTTTGTAACTGCACTTCTTCCTACAGATCTTAAAATGCAAATGCATAAAAAGTAATGATAAAACTGTGGTTTTTGATATACAATGTACAGAGATATAAGTGGTAACAAGTACAAAAAAAGTAGGGGGTAGAAGGGTATAGGAATAGTATGTGTGCCTGCTATTGAAGTTAAGTTGGTATCAAAACAAATATGATTGTTATATAGGTAGGATGTTAAATTTTAACCCCATGGTAACCAAGAGGAAAAGAGATGAAGGGCAGTGGGATCACCTGCCAAGGTGACTTAGTTAGAGAGGGCCACATCTGAGCAACAAAGAGGCATTCAGGGGGAGACTCTTCGGCACAATTTTAAGCAGGTTTTGCCTCTCCTTTGCAGTAACAAGCTTCATAGGGGCCAGCCCCAAGATAGAAGGCTCAGCACGTCAAGCCATCAGTCCCCAGTGTTTGTGAGAACATCAGCAACAATCCAGGTGAGGAAGTTCAAGACCTCCAAATCCTTCCCCAGTTCCTCAGGGGGCCCTTGAATATATATTTTTATCTCTGCCCAAATTGCTTTGGGATGTGTTGCTATTTCACTCTAACCTATACAGACCTACCATAGCTCACTTCCTATTCAAAGTTCCATGTAATTGTGGTGTGTTTTAGTTTGCTAATGCTGCTGGAATGCAAAACACCAGAAATGGATTGGCTTTTATAAAAGGGGGTTTATTTGGTTACACAGTTACAGTCTTAAGGCCATAAAGTGTCCAAGGTAACACATCAGTAATCGGGTACCTTCACTGGAGGATGGCCAATGGTGTCTGGAAAATCTCTGTTAGCTGGGAAGGCACATGACTGGCGTCTGCTCCAAAGTTCTGGTTTCAAAATGGCTTTCTCCCAGGACACTCCTCTCTAGGCTGCAGTTCCTCAAAAATGTCACTCTTAGTTGCACTTGGGATATCTGTTCTCTCTTAGCTTCTCTGGAGCAAGAGTCTGCTTTCAACAGCCATCTTCAGACTGTCTCTCATCTGCAGCTCCTGTGCTTTCTTCCAAGTGTCTCTCTTGGCTGTAGCTCCTCTTCAAAAGTTCACTCTCAGCTGCACTGAGTTCCTTCTGTTTGTCAGCTCATTTATATAGCCCCACTGATCAAGGCCCACCCTAAATGGGTGGGGCCACGCCTCCATGGAAATCATCCCATCAGGGCCATCATCCACAGTTGGGTGGGGTGAATCTCCATGCAAACATTCAAAGAATTGCAATCTAATCAACACTGATACATCTGCCCACAAAAGATTACATCAAAGACAATGGCATTTGGGAAACATAATACATTCAAACTGGAACATGGTGTTTGAACAAACTGCCTGTAGAAGTTATATTGTTTAGAAAGTATAGATCCTACACCAAATAAACATTTCTTCCCTTGGTCTCACATGGAAGGTTGAAGTTTTAACACACAGTCAGTTTCAACCTTTACCCTTTAGCCTGATTTGCCCTAGCCTTAACCAGATCTGCTTCATTCATATCTCTAGTTGAACTCTGGGCTCTTTTTCAGCTTTTTTTTTAAACAGCTGCTATATGCATTAATACATTCATATCTGCTGAGCTCTAGCTCTGAGTTTCAGATGTCTCACAGATACCCAATGTTCCAGAGACCAATCAGGTTATATACCCAAGGGATAAACATCTCAGAGTTTGAAGACAGCCATTATAATTCAGTAATAGATTTGACTGCTGTAAGAGCTTAATCTAGGGACCATTATGATAATCATTTCCCTGTTAGGCTGTGCTCTCAGGTTCAATTCTGAGTTTACACATTGTAGTTAGTCCATATTGGTGAGGCATTATTGTGTTTGCCTTTGTTTCTGGCATACTTCACTCAAAATACTGTCTACAGGATCCATCCAAATCCTTGCATCTCTCACAACTTCACTCCTTCTTGTAGTTGCTCAATATTCCATTACATGAATACACCACAATTCATCATTCTGTTCCCCAGTTAGTGTACCCCTAGGCCACCACCACCCATTGCAAATCATGAATACTGCCTCCATAAACACCAATGTGCAAATGTCCATTCATGTCTCTGCTCTCAGATCTTCAAATGACATACCCCATAATGAGGTTGCAGGACCTTATGGCCCCCACAGACATAGCTTCTTGTGGAACCACCACAGTGACCTCCAGAAAGGATACACCATTCTGCCTCTTCATCAATAGTAAATAGGCACATCCCTCTCTCCATGTTTTCTCCAGCACTTTTATCTCTATTTATATTTTTTCCTACAATTTTATAGAGATATATTCACATAACATACAGTTATCCAGTGTACAATCAGTTGTTCACAGTAATTCATACAGTTGTACATTTATCACCACAGTCAGCACTTGAACATATTTATTACTATGAAAAAAATTTTGTGAATAATGTAAAAGATCATAATAAAAAAATAAAGTGTCATACAATACAATATATTAGTAAGGACGGAAAACAACACCACTACCAAGAATCCCATATCCCTCCCTTATATCCCCCTCTCATACACATTTAAGTTTGATATATTGGCTTTGTTACATTTAATGGAAGCATATTACAATGTTACTGTTGACCATAGGCTCCAGTTTGCTTTGATTATGTTTTTTTTCCCAAATACCATCCATTTCTCAACACTTTGCATGGTTGACATTCATTTGTTCTCCCACACGTGAGAACATTTTTATATTTGTACATTTAGTAATGGTCATTGGCCACTCCAGTTTTTGCCAAGTTATATAGTCCCAGTCTTCATCATCTATCTTTACCTCTGGTGTCATACATTCCCGTATGCCACCTCTTTCGGCCTTACTCATAGACATCTTTGTTCAGTGTACTTACAATATTGTGCTACCATCACGTAGTATTAGGCTATCTATTTGTGGATCTATACAATCAATCCTGCTGAACATTCTGTAGTCCTTCAGCATCAAATGCCTGATCTCTACCCTCTTTCTATCTCCTAGTAGGCTGTTTTATCAGCTTTTAACTCTCAAAGTTTGCTCACTAATTTTACTTCATATTAGTGAGACCATGCAGTACTTCTCCTTTTGTTTCTGGCTAACTTCACTCAACGTAATGTCCTCAAGGTTCATTCACATTATTATATGTTCCATGTCTTTGTTCTGTCTTACAGATGCAAAATATTCCATCATGTGTATATACCACGGTTTGTTTATCCACTCATCTGTTTATGGACATTTGGGCTGCTTCCGTCTCTTGGCAATCGTCAATAATGCCGCAGTAATCATCAGTTTACAAATGTCCATTTCTGTTTTAACTTTCAGTTCCTTTGAGTATATACCTAGCAATGGAATAGCTAGTCATATGGCAGATCTATACTTACCTTCCTGGGGAACCTCCAAACTGTCTTCCAGAGTGGTTGCAAAATTCTACATTCCCACCAGCAATGAATAAGTGTGCCTCTTTCTCCATACCCTCTCCAGCACTTGTAATTTTCTGTTTTTTGGGTAATGGCCATTCTGGTAGGTGGGAGATGATATCTCATTGTGGTTTTGATTTGCATTTCCCTAAAAGCCAGTGATGTTGAACACTTCTTCAAAAGTTTTAAGCCATTTGTATTTCCTCTTCAGAAAAGTGTCTGTCCATGTCTTTTGCCGGTTTTTTAATTGGGTTATTTGTCTTTCTGTTGTTGAGTTGTAGGATTGCTTTATATATTTGGGATATTAAACCCTTATCTGATATATGGTTTCCAAATATTGTCTCCCATTGTGTAGGCTGCCTTTTTACTTTTTTAACAAAGTCCTTTGATGTACAAAAGTGTTTGCTTTTGAGGAGATCCCATTTGTCTATTTGTTCTTTGGTTGCTCGTGCTTTGGGTATAATGTCTAGGAAACCACCTCCTATCACAAGATCTTTAACATAGTGCCCTACATTTTCTTCTAAGTGTTTTATGGTCTTAGCACTTATGTTTAGGTCTTTGATCCAATTAGAGTTAATTTTGTATAAGGTGTGAGGTGAGAGTCCTCTTTCATTCTTTTGGAAATAGAGAACCAGTTCTCCAAACACAACTTATTGAAGAGGCTGCTCTGTCCCAGTTGATTTGGCTTGACTGCCTTATGAAATATCAATTGTCTGTAGATGCAAGAGTCTATTTCTGAACACTCAGTTTTCATCCATTGGTTGGTATCTCTGTCCTTATGCCAGTACCATGCTGTTTTGATCACTGTAGCTTTGCAATATGCTTCAAGGTCAGGTAATGTGAGATTCCCCCACTTCATTCCTCTTTCTCAAGATATTTTTGGCTATTTGGGGCACCTTACCCTTCCAAATAAATTTGGTTGTTGTTTTTTCTATTTTTGCAAAGAAATAGATTTTATTTGGTATTGCGTTGAATCTACAAATCAGTTTATGTTGGGATTTTAATTGGTATTGCATTGAATCTATGAATCAGTTTATGTAGAGTTGACATCTCAATTATATTTAGTCTTCCAATCCATGAACACAGTACGTTATTCCATTTTTTAGGTACTGTTTGATTTCTTTTAGCAGTTTCTTGTAGTTTTCCTTGTATAGGTCTTTTGTGGCCCTCGTTATGTTTATTCCTAAATACTTAATTCTTTTGGTTGCTATTGTAAATGGAATTTTTATTTCTTCATCTTGTTGCACATTACTTGTTTATATGAATACTACAGATTTTTGGGTGTTGATCTTGTAGCCTGCCACTGTGCCATATTCATTGATTAGCTGTAATAGATTTGCTCTAGATTTTTCTGGGTTTTCTACGTATAGAATCATGTCATCTGCAAACGGCGGAAATTTTACTTCTTCCTCTGCAATTTGGATGCCTTTTATTTCTTTTTCTTGCCTAATTGCTCTAGCTAAATATTCCAGCATGATATTGAATAACAATGGTGACAGTGGGCATCCGCCATGTTCGTGATCCTGAGTACCATGTTAGTTGTGGGTTTTTCATATATTGCCTTTATCATATTTAGAATGTTCCCTTCTATTCCTATCTTTGAAGTGTTTTCATCAAGAAAGGATGTTGAATTTTGTCAAATGCCTTTTCTGCATCAATTAAGATGATCATGTGGTTCTTTTGCCTTGATTCATTGATGTGGTGTATAACATTAATTGATTTTCTTGTGTTGAACCAGCATTGCATACCTGGAATAAACCCCACTTGGTTGTGGTGTATAATTCTTTTAATATGCTGCTGGATTCTTTTTGCACGTATTTTGTTGAGGATTTTTGCATGTATATTCATTAAAGAGATTGGTCTATAATTTTCTTCTTTTTTAGGATCTTTGTCTGATTTTGGTATTAGGATGATGTTGGCTTCATAGAATGAGTTGTGTAGCTTTCCCTCCTCTTCAATTTTTTGAAGGTTTTGAGCAGGATTGTTATTAATTCTTTCTTGAATGCTTGGTAGAATTCACACGTGAAGCCATCTGGTCCTGGGCTTTTCTTTTTTGGGAGTTTTTTGATGACTGACTCAATCTCTTTGCTTGTGACTGGTCTGTTGAGGTCAGCTACTTCTTCTCAGATTGATGTTGGTTGTTTATGCTTTTCTATTAAGTTCTCCATTTCATGTTAGTTGTCCGGTTTATTAGCATATAGTTGCTCGTAGTATCTTCTAATTATCTCCTTTATTTCTGCCAGGTCAGTAGTTATGTTTCCTTTCCTGTTTCTGATTGCATTTATTTGTAGGCACTCTCTCTCACTCTCTCTCATTCTCTCCCCGCCCCCCCCCCTCTCTCTCTTATTTTTTTGTTAGCCTAACTAGGGGTCCATTAATTTTGTGGATTTTTTTGAAGAACCAGCTTCTGGTTTTGTTGATTCTCTCTATTGTTTTCCTGTTCTCAGTTTCATTTATTTCTGATCCTTTTTATTTCTTTCCTACTGTTTTCTTTGTGATTTATTTGCTGTTCTTTCTCTAGTTCCTCCAGGTGGACAGTTAATTCCTCAATTTTTGCTCTCTCTTCTCTTTTAATATAAGCATTTAGGGCAAAAAAAATCCCTGTCAGCACCACCTTTGCTTCATCCTGTAAGTTTTGCTATGTTGTGTTTTCATTGTCATCTGTCTCAAGGTATTTACTAATTTCTATTATAATTTCTTCCTTTACCCACTGTTTTTCTAAGAGTGTGTTGTTTAGTCTCCATATATTTGTGAATTTTGCAATCTTCTGCCTGTTATTTATTTCCAAGTTCATTCCATTATGATCTGAGATAGTGTTTTTAAAAATATCAATATTTTTAAATTTTTTGAGACTTGCTTTGTGACCCAGCATATGGTGTATCCTAGAGAATGATCCATGAACACTTGAGAAAAATGTGTATCCTGCTATTGTGGGGTGTTGTGTTCTATAAATGTTTGTCAAATCTAGTTCATTTATCATACAATTCACCGTCTCCATTTCCTTGTTGATCCTCTGTCTAGATGTTGTATCCATTAATGAGAGTGGTTTTTGAAGACTCCAGCTATGATTGTGGAGTTATCTACTTCTCCTTTCAGTGTTCTCAATGCTTGCCTCATGAATTTTGGGGCATCTGGCTTGGTATATAAATATTTATGACTTATATTTTCTTGATGAATTGATCCTTTTATTAATATATATATTGTCTTTCTTTGTCTCTTTTAATTGTTTTACTTTTTAAGCCTAGTTTGTCTGATATTAATATAGCTACTCCTGCTTTTTTCTGGTTGCTCTTTGTATGAAGTATCTTTTTCCAACCTTTCACTTTCAGCCTATTTTTGTCCTTGTGTCTAAGGTGAGTTTCTTGTAGACAGCATATTGATGGGTCCTGTTTTTTAATCTATTCTGCTAGTTTTTCTCTTTTTATTGGGGAGTTTAATCCATTAATATTTAGTGTTATTACTGTAAGAGCAGTACTTTCTTTCATCATTTTGTCTTTTGGATTTTATGTCATGTCTTATTTTTTGCTCTCTCTTTTTACCCTTTCTGATAATCTTCATTTCTACACTCTTCTCCAAACCTCTTTTTCCTGTCTTTTCCTATCAGCCTGTAGCACTCCCTTTAATATTTCTTGTAGCACTGGTCTCTTATTCACGAACTCTCTCAGTGTCTGTTTGTCTGGAAATATTTTAATCTCCCCCTCATTTTTGAAGGACAGTTTTGCTGGATGTAGAATTCTTGGTTGGCAGTTCTTCTCTTTCAGTATAGTAAATATATCACACCACTGTCTTCTTGCCTCCATGGTTTCTGCAGAGAAATCTGTACATTGTCTTATCGTGCTTCCCTTGTATGTGATGGATTGCTTTTCTCTTGCTCCTTTCAGAATCCTCTCTTTGCCTTTGACATTGGACAATCTGATCAGTAAGTGTCTTGATGTAGGTCTCTTGGGGTCTATTCTGTTTCAGGCACACTGTACTTCTTGAATCTGTAATTTTCTGTCTTTCTTAACAGTTGAGAAATTTTCAGTGATTATTTCTTCTATTATTCTTTCTGTACCTTTTTCCCTCTCTTCTCCCTCAGGGACACCCATAACATGTATATTTGTGTGTTTCTTTTGGTCACTCAGCTCCCTGGTACTCTGCTCATTATTTTCCATTCTTTTCAGCATCTGTTCTTTTGTGTGTGTGAATTCAGATGTCTGGTCTTCCAATTCACTGATACTTTCTTCTGCCTATTCAAATTTACTGTTGTAACCCTCCATTGTCTTTTTTTTAATTTAGTAAACTTTATTTTGAAATAAATTCAATCTTACAGGAACAGTTGCAAAAACAGTACAACCCCCATACATAGAACTCGATCATACCCCGAACCCCCTCCCCCGATACCCCGATCCATCTCCTTTAAGATCCTGTCACACCACAGTCTCTTTCTTTCCCTCCCTCTCTCCCTCCCTCCCTCCCTATCTATCATCCATCATCTACTGCTCTGTCCTATATGAGAGTAAGCTGCACATATCCTTGAACAAGCAATCTAATTCACATATACCTTTCCCATGGACAAGAACATTCTTTTATGCAATCTCATTAAGCGCAGCTAAGAAGTTCAAGAAATTCAACATTGATATAAAGCTTACATTCTGTATTTCCTTTTTTTTTTTCCTTGTGTCCCATCTGTGTCCCTTTGAGCCTCCTCTCCTCCATCCTCAGATCCCATCCAGGATCATCTGTGGCATGTAATTGTCATCTATTTAGACTGTGTTTTTTTTTTTCAATTGTGGAAACATGTATATAGCCTAAATCTTTCCATTCCACCCCCTCCCTAGCATTCCATTAGTGGAATTAATCACATTTAGAATGTTGCAATGCTATCACCTTCCCGCCATCCATTTCTAGAAATTTCCCTTCACCCCAAACAGAAACCCTACTCTCATTTCTTAACTCTCCGTTGCCCCTTCCCCCACTTCGTAGAACCCCTACTCTACTTTTCATCTCTATGGTCATATTCTCTGATACTTTCTTTGTGTTCACCATGGGGCTTAAATTTAACATCTTAAATCTATAATAATCTTGTTTTTCTTTGATAACAACTTAACTTCCATATGACACATAAACTATGTTCCTATACTCCATCATTCTCCACCTTTATGTGGTTCTTGTCAAAAATTACATATTTTACCTTGCGTCCAAAGCCACTGATTTATCATTGCAGTTCATGTATTTTAGATCCTGTAGGAAGTAAATAGTGGAGTTATAAATCAACAATACAGTAGTATTGGTCTTTATATTTACCATGTGATCTTTACTGGAAATCTTTATTTCTTCTTGTAGTTTCAGTCAATTGTTTAGTGTCCCTTCTTTTCAGCCTGCTGAACTCCCTTTAGCATTTCTTATAGGACTGATTACTGGTGATGAAGTCCCTCAGCTTTTGATCGTACAGGGATGTTTTCATCTCCCCCTCATTTTTATCCTCCAGATGTTTGTGAATTCTCCAAGTCTCTGATGGTTATTGACTTCTATTTGTATTCCATTGTGGTCAGAGAATGTGCTTTGAACAAATTCATTTATTTTATTTTATTTTATTGAGGCTTGCTTTTATGTCCCAGCATATGGTCCATTCTGGAGAAAGATTTGTAATCACTAGAGAAGACTGTGTGTCCCAGTGACCTGGGATGTAATATTCTATATATAACTGTTTAAATTTTCTATATGTCTCCCTTCTTTCTTTGTTTCTCTGTTGGTAGGGCTCCTTTAGTATCTGAAGTAGGGCAGGTCTTTTATTAGCAAAATCTCTCAGCATTTGTTTGTCTATGAAAAATTTAAGCTCTCCCTCAAATTTGAAGGAGAATTTTGCTGGGTAAAGTATTCTTGGTTGGAAATTTTTCTCTCTCAGAATTTTAAATATGTCATGCCACTGCCTTCTCACCTCCATGGTGGCTGCTGAATAGTCACTACTTAGTCTTACGTTGTTTCCTTTGTGTGTGGTGAATTGCTTTTCTCTTGCTGCTTTCAGAACTTGCTCCTTCTCTTCAGTATTTGACAGTCTGATCAGAATATGTCTTGGAGTGGTTTTATTTGAATTTATTCTATTTGGAGTACGCTGGGCATTTATGCTTTGTGTATTTATATTGTGTAGAAGGTTTGGGAAGTCTCTTTGTAGACCTTTACCCGTGTCTTCCCCTTCTGGGACAGCAATGAATCTTAAATTTGGACGTTTTATTTTATCTATCATATCCTTGAGATCCGTTTTGATTTTTCTTTCATTTCCATAAAATCTTCTATTTTTTTATTTACTCTTGCAGTATCTTGTTTATGCTCTTCTAGGGTCATCTTTATGTCTTTTATATCCTGTGCCATGCTCTTCTTCATGTCCTTTATATCCCATGCCATGCTCTCATTGCCTGTCTGTAGTTCTTTGATTAACTGCGCCAAGTACTGTGTGTCTTCTGATCTTTTGATTTGGGTGTTTGGGTTTGGGTTCTCAATATTGTCTGGTTTTATCATATGCTTTAAGATTTTCTGTTGTTTTTGGCCTACTGGCATTTGCTTTACTTAATCTTTAATTTGTCAGAATTGCAGCTTGGTGGTGTACACTTTCTCTTACTAACCAGCAAATGGCATCCATGAGTCACCTATTCCCCTCAAGTCAGTTCTCTCCAACTTTGTGGTGTGTGGGGATCTGATTCTTGTGGGGTCCAATTGGTGCACTTAATTTGGATGTGTTGTCGGTGCTGTCCACCCTGAATGAGGGGCGTGTGCCTGAGCGGTTAGGGAGGAAGTGCAGCTTTAATAGTAAAAAATCCCAGATGTTCCCAGAGATTTAAGGCTGTTCTCTGCCACTGACCCAAAAGTCCTTGGTATTGGCATAGGGTCCCTGGGATTCCCGAGCAGGTCCCCCTTCCCTGCTGTGCTCTTCCAGGACCTCTGCTGAGGGAGGGCTGTGCCATGTCACAAGTGTGCGCCAGCTTCCAGGGAAGCCCTGGGTCGCTGGGCTGTGTAGCGGCGTTCCCAACCCGCTTGAAAGATGGTTTAATGGGACGTGTTAACTTCCCTCTTTTCGCACAGCTCCACCCTCCCAGCTCTGGGACAATGAGCTGTGAGTGTATTAAAGGTCACTGCCCATGGCCAATACTGTGGTGTGTGAGCAGTGCTGCAGGAAAGACTCCTTGTCACGTGGGTTTCTTGATGTGGCTCTGTGCTGTGGGTTAGGCCCTGGGCATGAGTACCCCCCCTGCCAGGGAGATGGCTGCATGTCATGCATTTTTTTCCTCCTTTTGGATCCCCTTTGCTCCCCTGGGCCCTAGACAATCAGCAGTGGTTGTAGGAAGGGGTATCCTCCATGCCAGACAGTGAGGCATTAGCCCAGCCCACTTCCATCGTATCTGCAGCTGCTCCAGGTCTTCTTTTTTTTTTTTTTTTAAAGAACTAGTCCATCTCCAGATGCAAACCCACAATTTCCCCACACTGCAGCATGGCCGAGGGACTCTAAGCTGACTCACTCATTCATTTCAGACTGCAGACTCCTGGTTTCACCAAATGCACATTCCTTGTGGATTTAGCAGAACTTGTCTGGCTGGTGCAACTCTGGAAGTGGTATTCTGGGTCACTTTCTAATTTTTGTCTAGTATTTTTCACAGAGGTGTTTTTTTGCCCTGTCTCACCTAGCTGCCATCTTAGGTCCATCTCTCCTTCTCCTCCATTGTCTTTTTCATCTCTTCCATTATGCTCTTCATTCCCATAAGTTCTCCATTTGCTTTTTCAAGTTTATGAATTCTTCCTTATGGTCATCCAGTGTCCTCCTTATATCCTTCATCTCTTTTGCTATGTCTTCCCTCAGTTCTTTGAGTTGATTTTTGAATTGATTTAGCTTTGTTTGAACATCTCCAATTAGTTCTTCCTTCATTCATTGAATTGATTTAGCAATAATTGCTTCAAGTCCTGTGTCTTGGTTGAACTATTTGTTCCTTTGGCTGGTCCATATTTTTGTGTTTCTTATCATGGCTTGTTATCTTAAACTGTCTAGGCATCTGACTTTCTTAATTAGTTTATTCTGGAGTTTGTTTTCACTCTTTTACCTAGGGTTTTCTTGTTGGTTGGCTTTATTCTCTAAAATTTGATGTTCATTTCAGTATATTCTAGACCTTTAACTTAGATTCTGTTTCGTTGATCAGAGTTTTTCACCTCTTGTTTTTCTGTTTCTTGCCCTGACTCTATGTAGCCTTCTTGTGTGATAGTCTCCTCAGATATGGTCAACCCCAGCCAGGTTTTCCCAGTCCAGAGAGGGCTGGGTCTCAGGAGTGGGATATGGAGTTTCCTTGAGAATTAGACCCTCCTGTGAGGCCTTTAGGGTCTTTGCTTCTCCTATGTTGTCCAGCAAGTGGTGCTTGCCAGCCCACAGTTACCCCACCACTGTAAGGAAGTGTGGAGACTTTAGTTCTCCAGGTGACCCTGATCCTGTTGGGGCTGTGGCTGACTGAAGCTGGCTTCTGAGTTCCAGCCCCTGGCATCTGAGTTCCCAGAAGGAGGGCTGTCAATGGAGCTTGGCCATGCCACCCTTTTCCTGGGAAATTATGGTGTTTAGTGAATTTTCTCTGCCACTAGACTTATTGCTTTGTCTCTCAGAGCTGTCTTAGCTCTACTCTTGTCTTGGCCCAAATTGCAAGTCTGTGAGGGTTTCTGTAATGGGCTTCTTAGAATAGTTGTTTTAGAAAAAGAGAAAAAGATTTTTAAAAAATAAGAATAAGTGAAAGAAGGGCCCAGTATGGACTATTTACAATCCATGCAGATATAATGGGCTATTGAAATGCTAAGAGACAAGGAGTTGAGGACCATTAAGGAACAATCAAGAAAGAAGAGAAACCAGCTCTTCAGACAAGGGTCCTTAGCCTCTGGATTTGCATATGTGCCTGATTCTGTTTGAGCCCTGCCCTTCTTTTTATTATGTTTACCCAAACTTCAAAAAGTCTCTGTGCCAGTTTGAATGTATTATGTCCCCCGAAACACCATTATCTTTGATGTAATCTTGTGTGGGCAGACTATCAGTGTTGATTAGATTGTAATTCTTTGAGTGTTTCCATGGTGATGTACCCCACCCAACTGTGGGTGATAACTCTGGATAATTTCCATGGAGGTGTTGGCCCGCTCATTGGGTGGGTCCGAATTAAATTACTGATGCACTATATAAGATCAGACAGAAGGAGCGAGCTAGTACAGACAAGAGGGAAGCTTTGAAGAAAGCACAGGATCTGCAGATGAGAGACAGTTTGAAGATGGCTGTTGAAAGCAGACTCTTGCTCCAGAGAAGCTAAGAGAGAACAGATATCCCAAGTGCAACTAAGAGTGACATTTTTGAGGAACTGCAGCCTAGAGAGGAACGTCCTGGGAGAAAGCCATTTTGAAACCAGAACTTTGGAGCAGATGCCAGCCACGTGCCTTCCCAGCTAACAGAGGTTTTCCGGACACCATTGGCCATCCTCCAGTGAAGGTACCCGATTGCTGATGTGTTACCTTGGACACTTTATGGCCTTAAGACTATAACTGTGTAAACAAATAACCCCCCTTATAAAAGCCAATCCATTGCTGGTGTTTTGCATTCCAGCAGCATTAGCAAACTAGAACAGTCTCCATTTTTATTTTTGGGTTTTTTTTTTTTTTTTTTTTTTTTTTTTTTTTTTTTTTTTTTTTTTTTTTTGCTCTTTTTGCTAGCCCTATCTCCTCTCTGCTGGGCTGACTGCTCCCAGATTCTCTGGTGTCTGGTCTCAGTCTACATATATTTGGAGTTTTTGATCAGCAGTTTGAGTTTTCCCTCCTGGGGAACTGCATTTTTCCCTACTGGTTCCCAGCACTGATGGCCCCTCCTCCCTGACAGGGAGGGGTGTGGGTTCCCTGCCATGAGAACTTACAGATTTCTCTGATCTCAGCTGGTCTACACATTCATAAGTGTTTTATGAAGTATGCCCAAGGTCAAATTGCTCTGCAGTGTGTAGTCCACTCAGTTCCTGGCTTTCTACCAACTGTCCTGAAAGAGTAACTAAACCCCCCACCTCAGCACTCCACTATCTTTCCCCACCCTCTCTACACAGAGATTTTTAATGTTAAATCATTTTTCCTTTGTCCTTTTTTAATTCATGAAAAAATATTTGGTCAAGATATTTAGTATTTTTCAACAGAGTGATAGTCACCTGCCATTTGTCTTTTCTGTTATTTTTGTCTACTTTTACTTATAATAACTTTGAGGGTATCTTGCACTGGTCCTTTTTTAATTATTCAGTTTTGAACATGGTGAGGTCTTCCTGGATAAGCTATTTGCAGGATGTATGGGAGGGCCAATTTTTTGTCTTGTAATCAAGGATATTGCTTAGGGACAAGAATTTGCACCTATGTTTACTTAGTCTTTACTTCTCTGTAGCAAATAGTTACAAGCATCTTGGTATTTGAAATGCAATATATCTTCTTCCCCACGCAATTGAGAAAGAAAGCTTCCTGTACCTTCCTCATTTAACCCAGCATCCCCTGCTCTTCAGGACCACAATGGTTGCTGGAAGCTCCAGCTTTACCATCTTGTGCAACTCCCTCCTGCTGGTCTAAAGGTTATATGCTTCGCAACTCAGGGTGTGCCCACCACCTTTGAAAGTATTTTTCTCATTTCTTTTGAGATCATCAGACATAGCACTCTCTCCCCTACCTTGTACATATACCCCTGCTTATTAAGTCATTGCTTCTGAAGGCTTTGCTTTTATTTTGTGGTTTGGAGTTTTAACTGTGGTGATGGTTAAGTTCTTGTGTCAACTTTCCTGGGTTTTGGTATCCAGTTGTTTGGTCAAGTGAGCACTGGCCTGATTGTTACTGAGAATGTATTTCATGGATTTAAATCATTAGTCAGATGAATTTATTTGTGGCTGATTACACCCACAAACAACTAAGGAGATTGCCTTCAGCAATGAGAGAAATCTCATCTAATCACGTGAAGGCCTTAAAGGGAAAACTGTGGATTTCAGCAGTCAGAAGGGAGAATTTCCATCTCCTCTTCAGCCAGCCAGCTTCTCTTATGGATTTCACTGAAACCTTGCAGCCTGCCCTAGGGAATTCAGACTTGCTAATCACCATGGTTGCAGGAGCCAATTCTTGGGAGGCTCTGGCTAGGGAGTTTTTTTAACGTCCAGGGCTCTTGTCCTTGCTCCAACTTGAAGGTCACCTCAGGTTTGGGAATTCCATGCCCAAGTGAAACCAGGCTACTGTAGTTCTCCAGCACTTTTCCCTGTACAGGGTCTTCTGAGTAGAGTTCAGGTGCTGCCACTCCTTCTGGTTGAAGCCAACTGCCATGTCCTCAAATGACACTGACCCCTGAGATTTATTCATTTTCTGTTGATCTTGGAAACATGTAGAGGACTCTAAAAGTATACCTCTCTTCCAAATATTGGTCCAAACTTTCCAAAATCATGCAGTCTTTAATAATTTCTTAATGAGGTAACATTACCCAAATATTGTTCACTCTGGACAGTGGGATCAATAACTGCTTCTGGTCATTCAAATCTTAGGCCACTGCTCTGTAGGTTTAGTGTGAACAGTCTCAGGTCAGAGGGATGATCTTCCTGGTGGGATTCCTATTCCTGGGGTCTCCTTCTTCATTCTTCACAACAGCTTCACTTTACAGATGAATAAAGTGAATGTCAAATAAGTTAGTAATGTTGCCCAGGATTCTTCAGTGCTAGAGCTTGAATCTGAACTCAGATCTCAGGTTTCCAGGCTTACATTGTCTGCAGAAATCTGCCTTTTACCCAATTCATGGAGCTTCTGGAACCAACTCCTGCACATCTGCACCTCATGGCCACCTGGGACCATGCATCGTGCTCCCACCACATGATAAGACACTCCTTCCCCTCCTTTCAACCCAAGTGCTGCAGATCTCTGCCTCTGCCAATGCTCTACCCTCAGGTGCACTGCACCAACCCTCACAGCACATGAGTGCAGTGGTGGTCTCTCCCTCAATTTTTTTAAAATTCAATTTTATTAAGAAACATTTACATACCATACAATCATCCAATGTATACAATCAATTGTTCATTGTACCATCATTTAGTTGTGCATTTATCACCACATCAATTTTTGAATTTTCATTACCACAAAAATATAAGAATCAGATTAAAAATTTAAGGAAAAAAGAACACCCAAAACATTCCATCCCCCCATCCCTCCCTAATATTAATTTACTTTTTGTCCCCATTTTTCTACTCATCTGCCCATACACTGGATTAAGGGAGGGTGAGCCACAAGATTTTCATAATCATGCAGTCACATGGTGTAAGCTATATAGTTATACAGTCATCTTCAGGAATCAAGGCTACTGGGTTGCAGTTCAACAGTTTCAGGTATTTCCTTCTATCTATTCCAATACACTAAAAACTATAAAGGGATAACTATATGATGCATAAGAAAAACCTCTGGAATGTACTTTCGATACAATTTGAAACCTTTCAGCCACTGAAAATTTATTTTGTTTCATTTCTCTTTCCCTGTTTGGTAAGAAGACTTTCTCAATCCCACAATGTCCCAGGAGTAATGTGCCACATTGCCAGGGAGATTTATACCCCAGGGAGTGATGTCCCATGTAGGTGGGAGGGCAGTGAGTTTACCTGCAAAGTTGGCTGAGAGAGGGAGGCCACATCTGAGCAACAAAAGACATTCTCTGGGGGTGACTCTTAGGTACAATTATAAGTAGGCTTAGCTTCTACTTTGCAGTAACAAGCTTCATAAGGGCAAGATCCAAGAACGATGGTTCAGCTTTCTAAGCTGTCCACAATGCTTGTGAGAATATCAGGAATTCCCCAGGTGGGGAAGTTTTAGTATTTCCATATTTTTCCCCAGTCCCTCAAGGGGGCTTTGTAAATGTATTTTTATTCTCTGCCCAAATTACTCTGTAATGTATTGTGGCTTCACACTAACAAGTATAAACCAACCAGGTCTCAATCTGTCTTTGAAGTTCAATGAAATTATGGTGTTTGAATAAACTAACAATAGAAATTAAATTATATGGTGTGCTATAGATTTTGCACCAAATAAACATCTCTTCCTTTGGTCTCACACAGAAGTTGAAATTTTAAAACATTGTCAATTTCATCCTTTCCCTTTAGTCTGATTTACTTTAGTCCCAACCAAGGCCTTTTTTGTTCATGATAAGACACCCCTTCCCCTCCGTGGAGGTGTGGCTCCACCCATTCAGGGTGGGTCCGAATTAAATTACTGAAGCACTATATAAGCTCAGACAGCCGTTGAAAGCAGACGCTTGCTCTGGAGAAGCTAAGAGAGGACAAATATTCCAAGTGCAACTAAGAGTGTCATTTTTGAGGAACTGCAGCCTGGAGAGGGATGTCCTGGGAGACAGCCATTTTGAAACCAGAACTTTGGAGCAGACGCCAGCCATGTGCCTTTCCAGCTAACAGAGGTTTTCTGGACACCATTGGCCAGCCTCCAGTGAAGGTACCGATTGCTGATGTGTTACCTTGGATACTTTATGGCCTTAAGACTGTAACTTTGTAACCAAAATAAACCCCCTTTATAAAAGCCAATCCATCTCTGGTGTTTTGCATTCTGGCAGCATTAGCAAACTAGAACACATGGTGAGAGAGCTACTCATAGTTTTTTACAGTAATTTATTAGCCTCTTTCTCCCACTCTTCTTCCTGATCTTCCCTGTTCTTCTGGACTCCAGAGCCCCAGAACAGTGGTTTCAGACAGTTCCTTCCTGTTTACTGGCTGTTTTGGAGGAAGGACTGAATCCTGGGCCTCCATACTCCACCATCTTCCCCAGAAATCTCCCCAGGACTCAAGAGAGCCTATTCTGAGTTTTTGACTGGTTCATAGTTGGGAATTCCCATTGCATAGTAGCAGAAGGGGCTTGAGCAGGCTGAGTTACTGGTAGTTCTACTAATAAGGCCAGGGTGAGAGGGTACAGTATGAATGTTGACTGGCAAAGTATCTGAGTCCATTAGTTGTAAGGAATTGGGTTGAGGAAGTAAGATGACAAACAGAAAAGCATTTCCCAGCCCAGGAAGGCAGAAAGAGGACTTATCTATGGAAAGTATGTTGGAGAAATAAAGTATTTTAGAAGCTAGTAATGGAGAAGTGGTAAGTCAGAGCAAATATTTGATTTCCTATGGACATCTCTTCCTTAGCCTGGAACCACTTCAGATTGCATTGGCTATTTGCCTACCCTGGGACCAGTTAAGCACACAACAAAAATGGTGTATACCATTCTAATGCTGGAGCAGAGATGTTCAAAGAACTGTAGACTGCTGTTCCACTGAGTCAAAGTGAGTTGGTCTTCTTTCATGGCTTTGGTTTAAGGGTGACCTTAACTCTTCCGGAGAAGTTTCTTCACTTGTGTGGGTTATAAGAGAGCCAGTGACTTATCCATTCCACTTGTCTTGACCCTCTTCCTTCTGTTTTATTCTTGAAAATTCTCTCACCCATGGGTGACAGGTAAGTTTAGTAACTGGAACAAATTCACCCTCATTTCCACTAGAGTGAGCTTGTAGTAATCTTATTTTATAGTGGGATTGCCACTTTTTCTGAACTCATATCCTGACTCCATGTTAGGGCAGGACATGGAATGGGATTTGGGGAAGCATTGGAATATAGGCCTCTGGTTGTAGTACCTGAAAAGTGGCTGGGTTGTCGCAATTGTGCATTTGGAGAAAGGGCTACAGACAGGTAAACCAGCCGCAAAATTGTGAACATCTGGCCTCTGATCCATTCAGAGGTGGGAGTGGGGGATGATGCTCTGTGATCCTGCACACTTAAGAAGGGCTTCCTTTATTGTGTGTCATTGAGGATTGGGTAGTGAGATGAGATGAAGGCATCAGCTTCCTGTGGAGGTGTCACCATCCTTGTGGGTGCCATCATTGAGAAGGCTCAGATATGACAGAAATTAAAGAATCAGAGCTTTTTCAAAATATCAGAAGTGCCTTCTGAATCCCTAGCAGCATTGCTTTATGTTGTGTGACTACAAAAGCAGAACACAGAAGAATGGTTAGAATTAAAATACGCATATATGCAACACAAAGAACCATTAGGGCTTTGCCAAAAATGGAAATGACTGTTTCACAAAGTTGAGAGCTGACTATAACTGGAAATGCTTCAGCAAATTTCAGACAAACAATTGTCAGGTACCTGTAAAATGCATTGGAGGCTGGGATGGATATCTTTTAATATCCTTTTAACTCTGAGGTAATATGATCCTTACTTGATTAAAATAATAAAATAATGGATACATTAAGGCAGCCATGTAATTGTCACCAAATGGCATCCATAGTACATTCTAGTTCCTGTTGTTACTTGATCTTTCAGCAATACTAAGGCAGCCATGTAATACTTACCAAATGGTGTCCATGGTACATTCCAGTTCCTCTTGTTACTTGATCTTTCAGCAGCAGTGGGCAGTTGATCACTCTTTACTTGCAGAAATACACTCTTCACCTGACTTCTGGGAAATCATTCTCCTAGGTTTCCTCCTACTTTTCTGATTGTTCCTTTTCAGTCTCCCTTGCTGGATCCTCCTCATCTCCCCAACTTCTAACCATCAGCGAATTGGCCCTCTGATGTCTTCTCTTTTCTGCTTATAGTCACTCCTCATGCTCCAGGGCCATGGCTTTACATGGCACCTATATTCTAATGACTCCCAAATTTATGTCTCCCGCCCAGACCCCTGCCCTGGACTTCTAATTCACACACTTGGCTACTTAACTTAGCAGCTCCAACTGGATGTCTATTAGAAATCTCAAAATCAATTAATCCAAAACCCAAGTCATGATTTTTCCAGATAACCCTGCTCTTTTTGTGGTCTCCTCCATCCCAGTAAATGATGCAACATTGTTTTAATTGTTCTGGCCAAAAACCTTGGAGTCACTCTTGACTTCTCTCTTCCTCTCACAACCGCATTCAATTCGTCAGTAAATCCCTATGGCCGGATCTTTAAAATGTATTTGGAATATGGCCACTTTGCACCATGTCCACTGCTTTGACTCCAAAGGCCTTAATGTGCCTGCAAAGTTCTACCCAATTTGCCCCCTTTCCTTTGTGACCTCATGTCCTACTGCTCTTCTCCCTCATTTGGGGGCTCCAACTACATTGATGTATTATTAGGGTTCCCTAGGGAAATAGAACCAACAAGAGATAGCTGTAAACAAAAGATTTTATAGAAGTGTCTCATGTAACTGCAGGGATGCACGAGTCCAAATTCCATAGGGCGGGATGCACAAGTCCGAATTCCGTAGGGCAGGCAGCAAACTGGCTACTCTGATGAAGGTGTTCGACGAACTCCTCAGGAGATGCTTCACTGGCTGGCTGAAGAAGAAATGAAGGTCCTCTCTCTTCTCCCTTAAAAGTCTTCAACTGATTGGATTAAATCCAGCTGCTTAATTCTCTCATTGCAGAAGACACACCCTTTGTTGATGTAATCAGTCACAGGTGCAGTCAATTGACTGATGATTTAACAAACCAGCCTTCTGGTTTCTTAATCAGCCACAAATGTCCTTGCAGTAATGGTTAGGCCAGTGCTTGCTTGACCAGACACCTGGACATCAATCACCTTGCCAAGTTGACACATGAACCTAACCATCACAATTGGTCTCTTTTGCTATCAGTCAAAACATGTTTTTACCTCTTGGTCTTTATTTGCATTTACTGTTCTCTGATTCTGGACTGTTTTTCCTTTAGCTGTGGCTCATTTATTCTCTTCCTTCACATCTTTACTCAAATGTCAGTGAGGCCTTCCCTAGCCACCTCATCTAACATTGCAACTCCCACACAATCCCTATCCTCCCTGCATAAATTTTCTCCGTAGCACTTATCATCATCATCTAATGTCCTCTATATTTTCCTTGATTGTCTCTATGTGTCTCTTCCACTAGGTTGTAAGCTCCATAAGAGCAAAAAGTGTCTATTTGTTTATTACTGTATCCTTAGAGCCTAGAAGAGTTTCTGATACATAGTAGGCACTCTGCATGTTTATAAAAGAATGGCTATGTTACTTAGGATATAGATTTGTCTGCTGTAATAAATACCCAAAATAAGAGTGACTTAAACAAGATGGACGTTTGTTTTTCTCTTAAGTAATGGCTCCTTCTCACTCATTGTTCTCCTATTTGTAAGGTATTGTCATTGATGGCATCTCTGCTACCACTAACTCTTCATTCTAGTCTAAAGGAAAGGGGGGAAATGGAAATGGAAAGGGGTTCAGCTTCCACTCGTATCCCTATGACCTTAGTCACTCTGCCCTACATAGCCTGAAAGGAGGCTGGGGTATATAGCCTTTATTTCTGGGAAGCCATATGCACAACTAAAAACCAGTGGTTCTGTTACTGAAAAAAAAGACAAGAACAAATATGGGAACCAAGTACCAGTCTCTGGTATGCTCTGCAACAAGGGTCTGAGGTAAAAGGTCAAAGGGTTAACTAACCTTTGTTCAATCTGGGTGCATACGTGAATGTTTGCTCTTCTTTTCTGTTCTTTTTGGAACATTCTAGAATGACTCGTAAATGTTTTTAAGGAAAAGAGAAAAAAAGTCACCTGTAGTAGAGCATAAAACATTATTTCCTGCCTGATCACAACAGATTCCTGGCCACATGGCCCATGACTTGTGACTTTAGACTGGTGGCAGTAGTTTCCACAGCATTTTTTTCTCCCAAGCAACAGGCAGTGAGTTACCTTCCAGACTTCAGTAACCTATGATTTGCCATCTCTCCCTGCTTTTTTATCTCAGGCATTGACAAATTCCTCGTCCCCCACCACCCACCCCACCATCCCCCGTGTAATATAGCCTATCACAGAATATTCTGTAGAGGCAGACACTGTCACCCAGATGGCACCTGGATAGACCGTCTCTGCTTCTAGGGCACACATCCTTCCCTGGAACTGGACAGCATTTTCCATCACAAGTTTAAAGCTCTCTCATGATCATTTACTTTTCTTTCATCTCCTCTGAAATCTCTGCTTTGATCAAAATGTCTTTATTTGCTTGTTTCTGAGAAATAAATAGCTGAATGGTTATGATGCTCTCTCTTCACATCAAAGACAGCCTGTTCCCAGTTAATTGATATAGTCATTCAGAAATGAATACATGTTTTAAAAGTTATGCGTGTGTAGGAAGGATTGAGATCTTTGGTTTAAATTAACTACACCTTGTCAGAAACATAGCATTATATTAAATTGGAATGGAACACATTGGCCAAATGCAGCTGAAATTCCAGAGAGAGTACAATAATTTCATGAAGCTTGTGATGGCAGCTGCACTAGTTTACCATGGCTACCACAAACCCCAAAAGGAATGGTTTCCCGTTGTGAATATTTTACATAGTCATTATTGCTTTGATTCCTATTAATTTTCATTTTGATGGGGGAGAGGGGCATATGTGGTGGTGAATACATAATGTTCAAAATAAAAGCCAAACAGTGTGATCAGCAATGTCCTGCCAGCTGTTTTGTTAACCAAAATGTCAGGTTACCCTGGCAGTTATATTTCTCTTTGTGCCTATAAATGAAGTCCCAAGGAGAAAATCTGCAAAAGCTTCCTAATCTGCTCAGCCATCAGCTCCAGCGAAATCCTGTCCTTCCTACCTGGTTTCATAAACCAATAAACCCCCCCCCCCGTTAGCAGCTTAAATATAGTTGGAGTTGATTTGTCATTTGCTACCCAAAGAATGTTGGCTACTTGTGCCGGTTTGACTGTATTATGTCCCCCAGAAAAGGGCATATTCTTTGATGCAATCTCGTGGGGCAGACAGAATAGTGGGGATTAAGTTGGAATGTTTGGATTAGGTTGTTTGCATGGAGATGTGCCCCACCCAGCTGTGGGTGATGACTCTGATGAGATATTCCCATGGAGGCATGGCCCCACCCATTCAGGATGGGCCTTGATCAGTGGAGCCATATGAATGTGCTGGCTCAAGGAGATGGAACTCAGTGCAACTGTGAGTGACGTTTTGAAGAGGAGCAAGCTTGCTAGAGAGGAACGTCCTGGGAGAAAGCCATTTTGAAACCAGAACTTTGGAGCAGATGCCAGCCACGTGCCTTCCCAGATAACAGAGGTTTTCCAGACACCATTGGCCATCCTCCAGTGAAGGTACCTGATTACTGATGTGTTACCTTGGACACGTTACGGCCTTAAGACTGTAACTGTGTAACCAAATAAATCCCCTTTTATAAAAGCCAATCCATCTCTGGTGTTTTGCATTCTGCAGCATTAGCAAACTAGAACAGGGAATATGAAGCTTTTATTTTATAGAACAATAAGATGAACATGAAGCTTACATATCCTTTCTGATGTTGGTTTAAACATCAATTTAACAATCTACCAGTTTAATTTTTGACTTTACTATAATGAAAACGGATAGCTACTTGATTTTCTTCAGTGCATTTCAAAATAAAACTTTTCGATTTCTAGGGAAAACAAATGTGTTCAGTGCTTTGGTGCTTATTCCTATCATCAATTTTACTAATTTTTACTGTGGTATCAGGTATACTGCACAGCCTTGACTGAAAAGTGTTAGATAATTTGGCGAGGGTCAGGGTGTGGGGATTGGGCATAAAATGACACTGAATTCAAAAGCTTGGCTTTTGGGAAAACTAAAAAGTTCTGGGATTAAAATTCCTGAAGAATGAACTGACAAAAACTAGTAGGACACCCACTGTAGACTAAAAAAAAAAAAAAAAAAAGTGAAAATACATGAAATGATTTCCAAACAAAATAGACAAGAAATCATTCCAAATCGAAGTAGTGGCACACTTGACATAAACAAACCCATCCTGGTGAGATAGTTTTCAGTTTGGAGGAAATTGCTGGGTAGAACTTGAGCTGTGGGTGTATGTATATGGGGTGTGTGTTGGGGGTTTGGGGATGGGCTGGAGTATGGCATTGTCAGTGTTTACTGCTGTGTCTCCCTCTCTCATGGGCCTCTGAAGGTCATGCCTTCCTCTGTAGTCCTTTGTATTTTTCTAAAAAGTGATACTCAGCAGCTTAAACCCTGCCACCGTTCAAGAATGTATGTGTCTCACTGTACTATCTTTCCTTAGTAAAACTCCCATCACTTGGCATCCACATGCCAGAGATTTTGGAGGTGGAAAACTGAGTGGACGGAACAGCACAGTCAGCACAGGAAGTGGCTGGGAAACAAGCAACACCACGGGGGAAGAGACATAAAATGACCAATATTCACAAAAGCAGTTAAATTCTCCTCATCTTGGGTTATGCATGTCTCTGGTGAAAACCAGCTAGATAAACAGTTACCATGAGAGATAGCAGCCCTGAGCAACTAGGAAGGTGGGAAATAGCCTGGTGGGGAAGGTGACATTTTTATTGAAGTGATCAAGGGGACATCCCTGGTATGCACCACAACAGAATAAGCAGAGGGGCCCTGAGAAAGCTGGGGGGCTTCATATAGGAACAATAAAACCAAGGATCTAGTTGTTTGAACCTGGTTGAATCACTTAACCTCTTTGAGGCTCCATTTCTTTCTAGAGATCGGTGATATTAACACCAACTTTGCAGGATTATTGTGCAAATTAGAAATGGTGTGTGTAAAGCTCTTAGCATAGTATGTGTTACATATTCTCATGAAAAAGCAGTTATTATTTTGGCCCATGTCAGAGATTCTGCAATAAGAGGTGAAAACAACATGGAAGGCATTAGAAGCCATTCCAGGAGGTTTAGACAGGTGGACTTATGGCATTGAAAAAAAATCAATGTGAAGTGCTAACTAAAATAACATTACCTCTACCAGAGAGCATGAAATTTGTATCTTGGAGTCATAGCCATTTTCTGAAATGTCTACTTTGGCTATTTATTTTAATCCACCCATTGATTCATGGATTGGATCTTCTTTGTACACTCTCCTGGAGAACTCTCACATGATGTGATCTGTTTGTAAATAGTAAAGCCTTGAGGCCAAGCTCACCAATTGGAACAGAAAAGTAGTAAGAGTTGCCACAGTAACTTTTCCCCTTCTTTATGGCTGATGCAGTATTATTATCTGCCTTAGCTTCCCGGTTCTCTGCTAACCTCATGACACCTGACAATTTACATGGGTTTTGGAGGTCTATGTGATGAGACTGTATAGGAATTATGGCCTCCTCACTTTTACTGCTTTTCTGACCTCTTGCCCAAGCTGGTTATATGAGCCCAACTTTCTTTCTGTTCCCTTCAAATCTACTACCCAGCACAGCCCTGCAGCAGCCAATTTGTCCTGCTGACTTTCAACTCCTGAGTCACAGACTTATTTTCAACCTCCAGAAATCAGTTGCAAATGAAAAGACTAAGAGGGGGTGACTTATTATTAGGCCAGTGGTAAACAGATTTTTACAAGCTTCGGTTTTTGTCTGTGCAACAGTTCTATTATCTCTCTAGCAAATTATAGATCTTTTCTGTGCTGAGTAAAATGGGTATATTGTTCTCATTAAGACACTTTTATTTTAACTAGAAAACCAGCTCAAAATAGACTTTTAAATAAGCCTATTTGAACTATTTATGAAAAAGACAAGCTTAAGAACCTCTTAATGTATATTGATCTCTCCCCATTTCCATTCTTCTATCCAGAAGCCGCTTTGAGGCATTTCTTGATAATTTAGCAACATCTCTGATAAGGGCTTTGGTTGTCACACCTAACACCTTTTTTTTCTCTAATGGAAGGATTTTTCCCATTACTTATGCTATAAACGACCTCTGTCTTCAGTTGAAATGTCTGTTGATCCAAGGAAAAGGGACTTGAATTAAGACAAACAGAAAAGCAGCTAATAACATCCAGTTGCTGGCCTAGTATGATCAGCTAAGCCTTGGTGTCGTAAGGAGATGGTCTGGTGGTTACTGCTAGGCCTTGGTGTTCTCCTGTTTAGCATAAACAATATCTTAGAACATCAATGTCAGACAAGGTCACTCTGTGACATATCTCATCAGAGACAAAACATGAACATTGTCCAAACCACAGAGTATGGAACATCCCCTTATCCTGGCTAATGTGAGTGGCTGAATATTCTCTACTAATTATAGTTTTGGCCCTGCTACAGTTTGCCCTTCCTATGGATAATATTTATTAAGATTTATTCTATCCAATCATTGAATTATTCTGCTTCCTGACAGCATTGAATCCAGAGCAAAGCCCTGCTTCAGTAAACCCTCCCCCAAATCCCCTCACTCAAGCCCAAATCCTTTTTATGTAAGTCTTTTCTGTAAAAAGTACTTTCTAACACCCTCTTCTGGAGATACCCCATCATTCTCCATGGTGTGTATGTTCTCTTGCTGCAGTGAATAATAAAATCAACTTGTTTAGCTGCAGATCCATTCCTGGTGGGCTTTGATTAGATGGCATTGGCAGAAATGGAGGTTCCACTAAGATTCAGCTGAAGTACTGCCTTGGGTTAGGGTTCTCTACTCAGTAACAGTGCACATATCTGAGACCTCTTGTTTGATGTGCCACCCTGTCAAGGGTGGAAAGTTAAATTCATGCTGAATTGAGCTCTTAATTTCACTGGAGACCTTTAGCATTTGGATTTATTTTGTTTTTCTAGGAATAAGTTCCTTTGGGATAGTTTTGGTTACCTGTTCAGATTTCTATTCTTTTGTGAAATTTTTGTAGAGCCTTCTAATACTTGCTCCTATGTTCTGTCTGCTTGCCTAGTATCTTGAGTGTTGCTTATCTATAAGAAAAAATTCTACAGGTAGAGGACAAGCATAGGTCCAATAAGTTTGTCCTTTGGACAAAGGTTGCCTTGGAACATCATCTCAAAACCTTAAAAGGGATTCCTCCTCATTCCTGCCTTTGCATCCCAGAGAATGTTTTGTTTAGCTTTATCTGCACAAGATCAGGCGGTTTTGTTTGGTCCCTGACAGTGCTGATTATTAGCCTTTGGCCAAACATCAGAGACACAAGTTACGCAAGCACCATCCTTATGGTCTTTCAGTTCTCATGGGGCCTTCTCATTCTAAAACTATTCTTCTTATAGGTTAAACATCTGAATCCTTCATGTCTTCTCACTATAAGGCTAAATTATACCCTTATTTTTCTAACTGGCTCATTGTCTAAAGGGACAATTTTGAATAGTATTGGCCACTTGGTGAGTTTTTGGCATCAACAAGATGGTTCATTCAAGGAGTATCTTAGAACAAAAAGTAGTGAAACCCTCGTGAAGAGATTTTCTAAGAGAGAGATCATTTTATTTAACATGAGATACATCCCCTCATTCTTTTCTCTGCTGGAGGATTAATTTAGTGCTGGCTTTTTAAATATATGACTTGATAAAATTAAAAGGCCCAAATTATGTGAAAGCCTGCCATATGTCACAATCTTTTGGGTGTATATATGTCAAATCTCTTTTTTCTCCATCTAAACTTTCTTCCCTCTTCTTGGAGAGAGAAAATAATTAGTCTTTTACAGTGCTAATTTCACATTTGTCTGAAGTTGGCTCCTTCTCATTGTTTTTCCTTCTGTTTTTCTTCTGTTTTTCGTTGTCTGGTGAAACTGTAAAGATTAGCTGATCAAAAAATAATTCAGTCATTTTGCATGAACTCTAGGAATATCTAGTCTAGATAAACAATAAAAATTGTCTAAAAGGTTAAACAAATGAAAAGTTATTAAATGGTGTTTCTATTTGTGGACACTGAAAAATGTGTTTACATAATAGCCTTTGTTACTGTAGCTATGAGACAAAAGAAAGGCTTTAGTTTCAAGATAAAATATTTCTGCATGAGTCAGAGTCTCTATAAAATTAGTGTGCCATGTAAAAATAATGTTAACACAATGTTTTGGTTTATTCAAGACCAGGGTTAAATTCTATGTAAAATAAATTTCTTATATTTCCCACATTGGTTGAATGAGTGAAAAATTTATCACCGTTTCAACAGTGTGTTTAAAATTAAAAATTATAGGTGTAAAATTGTAAGATAAATGGAATGATAATAATGGATGTCTTTTTAAAAGTTTAATTTTATGAAATTCTTACAATACTATAAATCATAAGAACTTATTGCGTTACGTAAATTGTAATTTCCAGATCTTGACTAATTTTAATATCTTATACATTAGTTAATGAATAAAAAATTTTTGAATACCTGGGCAGTTTCTAGAAAAACAAAAACAGGTACAAACACTGGTTATTAAATATTCTAATTTATTATAATGTCATAAAATGTCAGTAGATTAAATAGATGAATACAATATGAAAATGCTGTTGGATGGCATTTTAAATATATATTTATATATGTATGTATGTATTTTTGCATCACCACATTGTTAAAGTGATCTGAAAAAGTACTCATGGAAAAAATTAGCTAAAATAATTCTTGATTTTATATTCCCAAGTTTTTCTTGGTCTGGAGAAAAAAAAGTTGGTTATTTTGGTTAAAGACAATAATTACTATAAATGGTTAATTATTTTAAGTAAAAAAATTACACAGAAACCCAAATATGCATGCAAGATAATCGATATTTTCTGTTTTTTTAAAGGTTGCTGCTACATATTCAGAAGATAAATCTGACAGATATATAGTTTTATTTAATGTGATGATTATTTTAAAGCCATAGTTAGATATAAAAATATAGCTTTAATTGATCACCTATTTGCATATTCATATGTCTGTGGTGTCTAAAAACATACATCTAAAGGTATATTAATAAATTCTTTGCTACAAATTATTGCATGAATTATGTACCAAACTTGTAAAATTAGGAGAGAGTAGTGGGATTAAAAACTAAGATTATGGAAAGTTGCAAGAGAAAAAAGATGTTTATGGGTAAAAAGAACAGAGAGGCTCTGGAAAATAAGAAATGGAAAATATTGTACCTGGCCATATGGCAGGCATGCGTGATCTTTGACAAAGCAAATTCATTAGAGTGATAGGAGTTTGGAATTGCAATGTATTGCCGAGTATGTGATAAAGAAGAAGCTGTAGATAAAATATAAATTACTCTTCCTAAAATATTTTTTAATATTAGGAGATTATAGAGAGCACAGTAGGTAAAAGGACTACCAAATTTATGATGCAAGCAGCATTCATTATTGCTCTTAGGCTTATATAAAAATGTACAGTTATGAGCCCTACTTAAAATGCTCAAGCTCTGTTTATATGAGACTTACTTGATAACATGGGTTCATCCTTCTTTAAAAATTCATCATTCTGATCATCTGTATAGCAAGGTACAGTTTACTGAGCACCTTTTCACCTGCCACAAAGTACCTTAAGTTATTAGAGAGAATTGTATAATTTCTTTGTCCCTGTGCTTCAGCTTCAATTCTGGAGATGACGTTATGTTTAGGCAGGCATCAATCAGTGCTTCATTAAGTGCTATCAGAATTTGGGGGTAAACTCAACTCCAGGTAATACCTAATCTTCATTGTAAGGTGTTAACATAGAATCAGAAGTCAGTCACATCCCAGAAAATTCCCTTCTGCGTCTTAGTACAATGCAAAGCAAGATGTGACTCAGCAGTAGTGGATTTTTTATGGAAGGAAATTTTGGTAAAAATATAGAAGCCACCGAAACTCCTAGAACTCTTTCATGGAAGTGGTTGTATCTAGTCTGGGAATAATGCAGACTTGGGAGTTGGCTAGACATCAACTTCGATCTTATCCCAAATAATTAATAGTTTGGTGGCCTTGGGCTGGTCACTTAATCTCATTGAGCTTCTCTTATTTTGCAGAGTTGACAATGTGTATTAAGTTCCTTTGCACAGTGCCTAGCTCACATATGTGTTATTTTCTTGGTGGTGTTGCTATCATTATTGCCACCTCACCTCAGCTAAGTATGGAATGTCAGAGTGAAAGAAATGTCTACTGGAAACTTTAATATCATATTACTTGTCATTACTTAGAATGTCTGATACATCAATTAACTCAGTACATATTCATGGAATATCCACTATATGACACTGAGGAAAGAGCAGTAAGCAAAATAGTTTAAAATCTCTGGAAGACTACTGTCTAGTTCATGGAGACAAATAGCAAATAAAAATAAAATGGTTTTGTAGACTGTTGTGATGACTTTGATTTTTTTTCTATCTCAGTGAGACAGGATGCCATTGGAACTTTCTGTTATATTTCAACAAGATTCTTTTCCGTCAAGTGCAGCAAATGGCTGAAAGAAGACTGAGGTGATCTTCATGCCATGGGATTTGGAAAAGTGGAGGTCACTGTTCACCTTGAGAAGGGAAGTTTCAATGCCTGATGTGGGTCTTTTCAAGGGCAAAAAGAAGAGGAATTGGATATGGTGAGTCAGAACTCTCTTCTGGAGTTTAACCATAAAGGGCAGGGGAGTAGTGGGGGAGTAGTTGGAAGGGGAAGTTGGTCAAGAGAGGTGGTTGTGGTTATTAAGATAGGAGAAATGAAAGAAGGTTTATGCATTTATGGAAATTATCCAATAATAAGATAGGAATTGATAGTGCAAGAGAGAGAAGGTATTATTGTTCTTATGATGTCCTTGAGAATGTGAGGGGAGTGTGTTGGCCTTAGCTAGAAGAGCAGTGAGTTTATACTTAGTAACAGAAGAGAGAGCACCATCTGTAGACACTGATTCAGGCAGGTCAAAGAGGTGATGGTGGGAGCTCAGAGCTCATAGAATTTCTCTTCTGATGGTTTCTATTTTCTCAGTCAAATAGGAAGCAACGTCAACAGCTCAGAATGAGGTTGAGGAAGAAGGTATTGGGAACATTAAGGTGAGATGAAAATATGAAATATATCTTTAGGAAAGTAGGAGAGCGGATGAACTAGGGAGATTATATATATATATATATATATATATATATATATATATATATATATGTAGGTTCCTGGCCAAGAATCTAAACTGGTCAGTGTGATTTTGTGTTTTTTTCCCAGCAGTGTTCAGCTGTACATGTATAAGTACAGAGTAGGCAGAGAGTTTAATTTGGCCAGGGTAGAGGCTTTTGTCAAGTAAGTATGAGTTGAAATAGAGGAGCAAGTGACGTGGGGGGTGTTTGTAAGGGATTGTTGCACCATGAACTTTAAACTGGATAAGGAAGAAAGTGAAGCTATCAAGGGATTGAGGGACATGCAAAGGTGTTAGGATTAGTGGATGGTAGATTCTGGTATGGTTAAGGATTGATTGGTTTAGGGTCACTGAAGGGAGTGAATTGGAAAGATTGGAAGTGATAGTGAAAGTAGAATGTTGGAGTTATTGTAGTGGCACAGTTTAGAGAACATGACCATGCAAGTGAATAGATGAGAACAGGTGGAAGATACAATCTTTTGGGGAGAAGAGGTCCAGTAGCTGAAAGTCCAGAATATTGGAAGGACCATCCATGCGAAGACTGAAATCACCAAGAATTATGATGACAGAAGTGTTGGAGACAGTGAAAGGAATCCAAGAGTTAAACTCTTCAAAGGTGACAGGGCCTGGAGGTGAGGAAGGTGTTCCCCTTTCTCCCCATTGTTACTTATGAACCATTATTCCTCCCTCTTACCCAAGTCCCATGCACCCCACCATTTGAATACCAGGCCATCAGAGTACCACTTTTACCCCTTCATTGTCACGGTCATCTAGAGACTCCAGGCTCAGTAATATAAGGGAAACAAAAGATACTGTAAGAGGCCTTCCGAGGCAGTGTCCATGTTTCACGTAGACTCTAAAACAAGAAGGGAAAGGAACATGGAGAGAAGAGGTCAAGGGTATCAGGGATTTTGCTGATAAGCTCCAGAGGGCGGTGGAAAGGTTTGAGGAATTGGGGAGGAGTGAAAGAGACTGTAAAATAAAAGGATGTCTGGGGGAGGGCAGAGGGCACTTCTGGGAGTTCTGAGCATTTTATGGTGCTTGATATAATCTAGAATAAAGAGCCATCTGTAAAAAGATGGTACAGACTTATTGATAACTTTCTCCAACCTCATCTTCCCTTAACTTTATGTGTGGAACATTATGGAAAGAGATGATGGATATGAAAATATTATGCAAACTCTAAAACACAAAATAAAAGCAAAGTATTACTATTATTATCATTAAGCTCATCATTATCATTATTTCTTGCTACATCTGGAATCCTAGAAAGTGGAATCTCCATGAAACACTGGAACATCTCGGCTGCCAAAGAAATTTTGAATGAAAAGCATTTAATGTTGAAAATCTTTGTTGTGTGATTGCTTAGATGACTGCAGTAGATCATGGATGGTCCAAAGCACATCTTACAGAAATGCTATGTTTTGTAAAAACTGCTCTGAGAGTTAGAACAGCATGGAATTGATTGGCTGTAGGCTCTGCATTGGGCATTGCTTAAATGTCCTATCAGTAGGGTTTGTATGATTTTCACAGTTTGACTTCTCTGGCCTTTTTATAATAGCCCCACAGGTAAAGGCAACTGGTTCTAGAACACATTCATGGGATGCTCAGACTCTCCTCCTATTTACCTATTTCGGTATGATTTCTTGCCCTATAACTGCTTGTGAGAATCCTGCAAATTCTTCAAAGATCTGCTAAATGTCACCTCCTCCCCAAACAATAGTAATTCTTTTGAGTAAAGCTTTGTACTTTACATATGGGCTATTTCGTTTAATCCCTCCTTCACAGATAAGGAAGCCAAAGATAGTGATTTACACCACATATTAAGCATTTTATAATTGTTTTGATGAAGGTAATGATTTTTTTCCTCCCAGAGGAAGCAATCTATCTTAACAGTTAAAAGCACTGGTTTTAACAATCAGAGGGACTTGGGTTCAAATCCCAGATCTGTTACTTATAAGCACTTTGGTTTAGAACAAGTTAATCCCTTGTCATCTCTGAGTTTCAGTGCTGTCAGCTGTCAAAAGGATAATAATAGTACTATTATTTGTAGGATTGTGGGCATTGAATGAGACGCAGTGAGGAACACACTTAGCACAGAACCTGTCACTTAATAAGTGCTCCATAAATGTTAGCTATGGCTATTGTAACAGAGAGTGGGTTTAGAACAGCAGATGAATTCATGCTTTGGCTGGATCTAAAAGGAATGATACCAGGTTAGGGTTGCTAGGTAAAATATAGGACATCTGTTCGAATTTGAATTTCAGATAAAAAACAACAGTAACAACCTATATCTATATCTATATATATAATTTTTAGTATAAGTATATTCCATGCCATATTTGGGACATACTTATACTGAAGAAATTATTTATTGTTTATCTGAAATTCAAACTTATCTGGGCATCCTGTCATTTCATTTGTTAATAAGTGGACTGTCACTTTCTTATGAAATACCTTGAGGAACATGTTGGAAATGCTGTGTAGTTGGGCTGTCGCTTGTTCCTCAGGTGTGAACCATTTGTTTCTGAGGAGTCCTCTGGGCTGCCATCTGGCAGTGATGAAGGGGAAATAGTCTGGTGTTGTCACCTTGAAAAAGAAGAATAGTGACTATTTTTAAGTTCTTACTCTGTGTCAGATGCAGTGTAGTATATACTTTATGTTCATTATCATGTGTATTACTGCTACCCCCAACAGTCCTTTGCATTCAGTGCTAATGATACTGCCATTTTATAGAGGAGGAAACTGAGGTTCTGAGTGGTTAGGTGGCCTGTTCAGGGAGAAGGGCTAATAAATAGGGATAAATTGGGGAACTTGCACATGAACCCCAGTATGCTAGGCTGCATGTGTATGCTACATACGCAGTGAGATCTACAACTATGGCTGATAATCCTGTGAGAAAATATTGTGAAAGGAGTCCGATATCCTCAGATACCAAGTGATGAGGCCAGCCGGACGTGCCTGCCTTGGAGTCAAGGCCTGTTTAGAGCCCAGGAGCTCCTGGGTAACAACCTGTTCTCTTCTGTAGGTCAAGGCCAGGCTCATTTACCTGAGCTCTTTACTAGATCCTGTATTTCATTAATGAGATTTCCATCTGAAGCAGAAATTGTAGCCTTTTGTTAGTGCTCAACTTAATTACATATGTTAGTTTTACAGGAAACAGAGGCAGCAATAGGAAATATTATTTCACTCGGTTTGGGCTCCACTGACAACCAGAAATGTAAAACACACACACACCCACACACACACACACACACACACACACACACACACGCGCGCGCGCGCGCACATATTTCTTCTGGGTCGTCCTGTTTTGTTTCCTTCAGGGCCAGAAGAGAAATCTCTCAGCATAGCAATCCCAGCAAAAAGTCTGACTAGTATCAGATGCCATTGGTCTCTTCAGGGAGGCCCCAGAAGAGGCATTTTTAACACAGGTCTTGTGGCAGAGACGACATTCAGTTGCTCTTCAGGATGGTGGGAGAGTGAGTTAATCTTGCCCTTACTGCGATCCACCTTTCTTTTTTACAACATCCTATCCTCTTTGCTCAGAGGCGTTATGTCTGGCAGCAGTGAAGCAGGCTCATAGGCCTTTATTAGAACCAAAGCCAGTCCACCGATGCCCTATCCTACATACCCACTTCTGAAATCATAAGACAAAAGAAAACACCAGACAGACATTCAGCCATGCTACTTTCTGTGATGTAACATCCTACCCTCCCTCCCCACTGTCCCCCTCCCCCAGCCACACACCAATGATTTATCTCTGTTCCCCTTTCATCATTCAAGTTTCAGTCCCCATAAATCCTTGCTTGGATGAATTATGCAGTCTTCTTCCCACTCACTGAGAACCTTTCATTTGTTTTAAGGGAATGCTGCATTCTCAGATTACTGATCTGAGCAAAGAGTGCATGATTAGTTTGCATTGCACACCACACAATCCCGAGGACAGTTCTTCACACGGATTTTTAATAAGGGTTGTTCTGGCTTAGCTCCAAAAACCAAAGTGCCCTCAATTGCATGCTCCCAGCCACTTCCTTTGCCCTGAAATGTATGCAGTAGCTGTGGAATTGAGCTCTAGGTGAGAGAACTGCCAGGCTGCAGCTTATGTGGAAGGCTGCTAGGACCCAGGTATCCAGTGATGAGCTTGAGTCCAGACAGAGACCCAGTCATGCTGCACTGGAAACTGCATCAGCTGGGGGCCTGGGAAATTTTGTGAGAGATACCCCATGAAGCTCCCGAAAAAGTTCCACATCATCCACACAGCTTTCGATTTTGTGCATTTTTAGTCGACTCAGCAACAGGCACTCTACAAATCAATGAGTTTTGGTTCCCAGAGTAAAATAGATTTTTGAAATTTAAATTCTCTGGAGTGTACCTGTAGGGAAAACAAATAAAATGCAAACATTCAGGACTAGGGTATTTTACAACTTAGCATTTTAGACCACAAGTCTTATAGCCTGTCAGAATAAGTGTGGCGGCTTCTACCTAATGGAGTCCTTTCTTACATTCTCTAATAATTAGTCTGGAAAAATGTTAGTCAAAGACCATGAACCATTTGTGATATCCTCTTTAACATTACCTGTGTAAACCCTCAACTGGCCTGAGAAATACAATGAGTATTTCAGCCTTTTTTTTTTTTCTTCCCAAAGGGCCATGGATTACTAAATAGCTCTATACATTCAAGGATTTAGAGTTTCCTGTGAGTTCTTTGTGCTCACAAAAAGACATTGAGCCCAAGTATCTTTCTGAACTGGTAATTCATCTCGGTTTTCTTTGGGCTGTTTTTGATGATATTCATCAATTTAAATGATACCCCAAGCATACAGATCACAGTTCATATTTTTCAAGTACTATAGCTTTATAATTGATGATAAAGCCATATTATATTAGAAGTTCTTTGTGGATGCCATTGGTCAATAACATCTTAATATGAGGAAGTATCTTGAACAGAGGTTCGTTACACATAAGAAATTACCAAAGGTTGCTTTAAAGTCCTAATATAGCTCTGTGTGAACTTTCCAAGAACAATTCAGACACCTCTTCCTGCCACTTTATGCATAAATTATCCTATCAAAGAGCTGGTATTTATTCTGGGCTCTTTGAAATTCTAATCACTTGTATACACCTCCCCAGGCCAGTTGCCTTTTGAAATTTGGATTACTTACAATTGGCTATTCATAAGTATGGGAATACACAATGTGGAGTGCCACCCATTTAGGAGCCTTTAAAGATTCATTGGTCTGTTTCCCTTAATGGAAATTTAAATGTTTGATAATGATTTTTAAATGACTCTGCAATTTTCTTTATTTCAATATTAACATCCTATGTAATATCTTCTGTGCATTTTGAATAGCATTTTAATTAAACAGATATGGTACCCAGAGATTATAGGCTGGAAGTCCCCTAAAGATGTCATCAAGTTAATGTCTCTTGATTTGCCCCACTGGGGATGGGAACATGCATGCGTGCACATAAGCTATCTCTTTTACTAAAAATATCTACAGAGGAAGGTTTTATAATCTTATCTGAGATTAAATTTCTGTTGCATTCAGTACTGTTTCAGTGGATTCATTCTCATATCTGCTTTTTTCTCTACTTGCTGCAATTTTGTTTCTTACTCTGCATCTGAGGTAAAATAGGCTGAAACATATATTTCCTTTGCCACTTTCTGGAGCACCAAATTTGCGTTCACTTTGGTTCGTGCTGGATGCTGTCAGGAAATATCAGAAGAACCTGTAATTATAGCAGGGTCTCATGTTACTTCCCAACTGCTACCACCCTCACTTAGGCTGGTTTTCATCATTTTATGCTTGGATATAGGAACTTGCTAATGGGCCTCTCTACTTTAAACCTACTTCCTACCCCAACCTGTCCTCTTTTCATTTGATTCACAATGCCATACTATAATGACTCTTTGACTTGATCATTCTTCTTTTCAAATGAACTAAATGGCTCCTGATTGGTTACAAGGTAAAATGCAACACAACTTCCCTGGCCTTCAGGATTATCTATAATCTGGCCTCAACCTCTCTTCCCAGTTTTCTCACTCTCTACTCGCTAATTCCTCCTACTGGATCCTTAAACACATGATTTTTTTGTCTGCTTTTTTACCTTTCTCCATGATATTTCTCCCATCAGAAAGGCCTCTTCCCCTATACTTCTCTCAGCCCTATCCATTGTCACTTCTGTTTCCTACATGGAGCCTGCCTCATCCTCTCCAATCCATATTTACCTCCTCTTCTCTTGCCCTCTCCTTCTTAAGTCAGCATTTATTTTCATTCTGCTCTTGAATAAGAATTTTGAAATGGATGTTAGTGTTACTTACCAGATGCTTATGTGTGCCTTATCACTGATGTAGGAATACTAGGTCCATGGAATTGTGCTTGTCACTTTGGAATATTCCTGAAAGCTCACTATACATAGCTTTGATTGAATAAGTTTGACTTTCTATATATAGTACGGAACTAAAGATAAACAACTAAGATCATAGTAGCCTCCCATTTCTCTCTCTGTGTCTCTCTTTATATATGTACAGATGCCATATTAGCTAAGGAAATGAGAAAAATAATACTTTAAAGGATTTCTATTGAAAGGACTTACAGTTCTGAGAAGTTCATGGCTGTCTTCTCTATTATGATTTTATCTATGTAGTAAAAAAAATAACATAAATATTATTTTCATTTTTTTTCTGGTCTCTTTAAATGGTCCTTTCCCATCCATACAAGCATACCCTATGAGCTTATAAAAATTTACTCACAGGATTATCTCTCTTCTCCATAATGAACTTAGAATGTATCCTATTGCATTAATTCTGACCCACCATTTCTCATTTTCATTCGGCCCAGCATTCTTACGTTCATTTGGCTCTATACCTTGACTCCTGAGTCTTGATTTAGATGCTGATGGTTTGATGACCTCAGTTGATCAGACTTCTAAGGACTGGCCTGTTACCATGCTGTTTGCCCCATGAGATCATACCACAGCTGAGGCAAGTGAATCACCTGGAACTTCATGGAGCAGCTCCAAAGGATGGATTGGCTAAGTCTACTTAATATAGCAGGGCAATCAGACAATAATAGCCCACTGTTCATGCCTTTCTTGGATGTGCTCTGTATTAAAACAGAGTAATGATACTAACATCATTCTAAATCGCTAGAGTTAGCATGCCGTATTTGCATTGTTTTATGTCTAAGATACAGTTCACACCACATTGGCCTACGCAATATTCAAATGAATCTATGCTTTCAGAATGATTTGTGTTATAGAATGTTAATGACAGAAAAAATCGATTCTGTAAACTATTTACTAAGCTTAACATAACTTAAAAGCTGTTTCTGCATTTCTTAAATGGATTTCCACCCTTGAGAAAATCTAAAACTGCCTATTCTTGCATTTGAAGCAAAGACATCAAATGTTTTACTTCATTTTGCTGCAGCTAATGATTCTAAATTCAAAAGTTTGCTCTTTGCTAATGATTCTACACTGGGATATTTTGGAATAATTACAAAATGTTATCTTTTCAGAGCATGGTTAACTTTAGGTCAACCTTATTTAATCTTCTGTGAAAAACTAAATTTTGAGCTAGATTATCAACCTATCAAGGCATGAAAGTAAATCTAAGACACTATAGCAAACCATCATATTTTGATTAAAATGTTCATCTGGTTTCATATATTGAGTTCAGTATAATCACTGGAAAGCAACTAACATTTTAAAGATTTCCTCTTGGATTTCTGAAATATAATTGACAGATGAGTTTTCTACAGTCAGTTAAAATTCCAAAATTACAGTTTTGACTAGAGGAGAGTCAACATTAGAGATGCTAAGGTAGCGAATATCAGAATGTATTTTAGAAGGCCTTCTGTCTTTATTTTCAAGAATGAGATGAAAACATCCAGAAGTTGTTGGTTCAGGTCAAACGTTCATAGGAACATTCTGGATTGTTCATTGGGTGTAACCTAGGTATTAGGGTGCTTTTGGCTGTAAGCAATAGAATGTTCAACTAGAAGTAGCTTCAAGAATGAGTACATTTGTTATCTCATGTAACAAAACGTACAGAGGCAGGTTTGGTTAATTGTGAGGCTGAATGGCAACTTCAAAGTTCTGGGCTCTTGGTATCTCTCTGCTTTGCCATCTTTGGTGTGTGGCTTTCATACTTAAAACTTTGTAGTGGTAAAATGGCTGCCATGTTCACAGGGAGGAAAGATGATTTTACCCCATGTACCCATTTAACAAGAAGGAAAACCTTTCCCAGAAACTACCCAGCAGTCTTATCCTCTGGGATCATCATCCAGGATCGAGTCATATCTGTGCCCTGGTGCATGGATGACTGGGAATGTATCTGGCACTAAAATGTGAGTGGGAGGGCCTTATGCTTCTGGGAAGATGGAGTAGATGCACTTTTTCCTTCTCCTCCTGCCAAGTACAATTACAAACCCTGAGCATTATATATAAAACAAATGTGAAAAGACTGAAAGGTGGAGAGAAGGCAGACTACCTAGGGATCCCAGTACCCCAAGAATGACACAGTGGTGAGTTCACTGGATTTTTGTTTTGCCTCATATATCCCAGACTTGGAGCTGAAGAAGTTGGCAATCTGGAAACACCAATGGGTACAGAAAAAATAGCCCCCACAAAGCCTGTTCTCTTTAGCCAAAGGACCAAGATAGGGGCAGCTCAGCAGGATGAAAACTTTTGAAAACAACTATTCCAATCCAGCCAGACACCACAGAAAAAACTATGGGTCCACCCCCACCAATATCAGCAAAGGCCAATTGTGGAGCCTAGATTTCCACTCTTGACAGGCTGTAGTGAAGCATTTCAATCCCCATCCACCCCTGCTAGGATAGTGTCATTGAAGTTGAGTGGGGAGCTGAGACATTCATCCCCTCCTGCCAGTAACAAGCCATACCCCCCCACCACATGTCAGTGGAGGCCAAGTAGGAAACTTGGACTTCTACTCCTACCTTGCAGTAACAAGACAAGGCTACCATCTCCTACTGGAGTGGAATCAGAGGAAGCCCTCTAAACCTGAGGCTAAAAAAAGATTCAGTCTCTTAACATAATTTGCAGTCTTCCTGGTGTTTGGTATGATGAGTGATTTTTGAGTGAACCCTGAACATTTTGGGTATTATGTTAGGAGACTGTTAGGGAAAAACATCAACTATCTGATCACATCACCCTCTCATCCTATTGTGTCACACCCAGTTCCTTCTAGCCTTCTTTACTTCACCCTATAAAAGAAAAGCCCTTTTCTGCCAGACCTTTGAGCTGTTTGCAGACCTCGTGGTCCAAGCATTCTCCCTATTGCAATAGGCCCCTTCCACTTATTGTTGTATTCTCCTCACCACATTGCAGTAATCCTTTAGAATAAAGTCTTTCCTTACCTAAGTCCAGACTTTTTTAATGTGACAGCATCTTTCTGAAAGCAGAACTCTGTAAATTTTATTTAGTTATTCTCCTAATTTTAACAAATGACATAACTCAAATAAATTATCCAAACCCAAAAATGAACATTGGTACAATACTGTTAGCTAAACTACAGACCTCATTTTTATTTCACTCACTTTCTGAAAATGTCCTTTTTTTTTTTTTCTGGAATCCAGCTTAGTACCTCATAATGTATTACAGTGTCTCCTTAGTCCTCTCAGTCTCTGACAGTTTATCAGATTTTACTTTTCTTTTATGATCTTGTCTCTTTGGATTAGTACTGATCAGTTATTTTGTCAAAATCTCTCCCAATTTGTGTTTGTTTGATAATTTTTAGTAATTTGAGCCAAGCAACTGCCTATAATCATTTATATTAATAAACTTACGATTTTTCTGTCAACTCACCTCAAAACAAAAAATTGCCACCCTGATATACATCCTTTATCTTCTGAGAGAAAGAATTACCAGTAAAAATATCTTGAGTGTTATGCTTTTGGAAAAAGCTAAAGCTCCTTCCTCCATCACTATTTTGGTTTTATATTGCCAGTTTCACCATTGTACTAGAATCCGCTTTCCATATCTTCTCCCAATTTCAAGACTTTGTGCTTTAATCTGTTTCATATAGCTATCACTTTGGCTTCTCCAATTTTTTCTTCAATCCAAGTGACTCTCTGTACTTCAGGTATCCATTTATGAACAGTGAATGCTCATTCTCTACACCATTACTTATTTTCAGTAATGTAAATCCTTACATTGTCATTTTTCATTCATCAATTACATTTAAGGTATTGGCCCCTGCCTGCCAGATTTTGAGGCCATTCAGAAGGGGCTGGACAAGTATATTAAGTAAATTCAATTTGCTAACAGTCTTTGGTACAGTCTATTCTTTTGATGATATTTCTTTCCATTATTTTAAATTTTGTCCACCTCCATAAACTCATTGGTTTCCAATGTCTAAAAATATTCTCAGGAATACTCAATATTCCTAAATGAAGGTGAATTTTGGTCATAGACAAATTATTGGCTTCTTGATCATGTTTGAATGTCAGTATCTATAATACTCTGGGAAGCAAAGGGAGTATGACATGATAACTTTAAGAAATAATATCATGGTGATTTTCACTTTCTAAAATTTATTTCCACGTACACTTCCATAGACACAATGTACTTCTCCAAGTATCTTTGAATTATGTTGTCCAACCTTTATTTGGAGAGTACTAAGGAAGAATCCATTGTCAATTTATCATGCTGATGGTGGGAATATGTATTTAGTCCTATGGAGAAAAAAAGTTCACGATATGAAATATTGGTTGTGTATTTAATGGTTAATATTGTTTGAATAGTTATGAGATATAGGTTTTGAATTCTGTTTTCTAGGTAATATAGATATCACTCTTTTCTGAGGAATATTTTAATGATTTTTTTAAGTCAATACCTGCATATTTGCATTGAAATCTTTTTACATGCCTTCCTTTATTGCGTGAAGTGTGTGAGTATGTGTGCGTGTGTGTGTGTGTATGTGTTTTAGGGCAGGAGAACTATGTGAAGGTTTATGATGGTAACACAGTATTCATATGGTTCCCATCTAGCACTCCTGCCACATATCACCCTACAACATGCAATTAGTTCTTGTTGTGTAATTAATTATTAAAATCATCTTATTGCATTTTTAAAAACTGGCACACAATATAATGTAAATCACTATAGTTCCTATTCTACTAATGTGTGTAATGCTGTTCTGTCTACATAAATAACATTTGTAACTTAATGTAAAGGAGATGAAATGTTATCATGATATGGATGCTGGTATAGTCTTTAATATAATGTCCCCTCAGAAAATATTTTAGCAATGCTATATCTAAATTGCTAAAAAATCTAAAGCAAATATATTGGCATTTCCTGAGATTTTCACAATTTTAAATTATCAACAGTTACTAGCAATCCTTACTTGCAAACATCAGGTACACATTTATCAAAATTGGAGGTCATCAGGCTTGCAGTTAATACCAGAAGTCAGGTCAGCTACTGTACAGTTAGCAAGATAGGTGTAGAAAGGGCCTAGGTAGATACATATTCAACAAGCATCTTTTCCAGCTCCTACTATATGCTAAATACTGTATTTGGAGATTTTGGAACAGCACCCCATCATAGGGTGTTTTAACCCATTCCCTGGCATTTAACTATTTCCAGACCAGGGACTAGGCAGATCAAATAAATGAGTGACTCATGTGGAGTAGAGTCTGTTAAAATGGAGAAGGCGGGCTGTGTCTAAAGGGAACAATAGTTGCTTGGCTCTGGTTTTTTATTTCCAAGCAAAAACTCAGATTCAGTGTTGTGATAGTTTCTGATTTTTCAAGTGAATATGGAAAATTTAGATTTTTCTGAGAACTCACCTACTTTTTTCTATAAAACGGTTACTTTTTCCTTTTTAATCCAGAGACAATACTGTAAACAAAGCCGTCAGAGTTGTATATTATAAACAGCTTTATTGAGAACTAATTCACACACCATAAAATTCACTCACTTAACTGTGCAATTCAATGATTTTTTAGTATATTTACAGAGATGTGCCAACATCACTACAATCTAATTATTGAATATTTTTGTCATCCCAAAAAGAAGCCCCATAGCTGTTAGCAGTCATTCCCTATTCCTAACTCCCAGGCCCTGGCAACCACTAATATAATTTTGTTCTCTATGGATTTACTTATTCTGATTCTGGTCATTTCCTAAAAATGATTATATAATATGTGGCCCTTTGTCTGACTTTTTAAAAATAGAGTAATGTTTTCAAGGTTTATTCATGTGTGAGCTTCCATCAGTAATTCATTCTTTTTATGGCTGAATAAAATTTCATAGTGTGGTTAGACCACATTTTTTAATCCATTCCTCTGTATATGGACATTTGGATTGTTTCTGCTTTTTGGCTGTTATGTATAATGCTGCTATGAACATTCATGTACAAATTTTTGTGCGGGCATATGTTTGCATTTCCCTTAAGTATATACCGAAGAATGGAACTGCTAGGTCCTATGGTAACTCTATGTTTAACCTTTGGAAGAACTGCCAGACTGTTTCCAAAGTGGCTGCACCATTTTACATCCCCAACAGTAGCATATGAGGATTCCAACTTTTCCACATCTTCACCAACACTTGCTATTGTCTGTCTGTTTTTTTTGCTTGGTCTTCTTTTTGATTATAACAGTCTTAGTGGGTATGATGTGTTACTTCATTTGGTTTTATTTGCATTTCCCTAACATTTTTTGATGTCCTTTTTGACCATTTATCTTCTTTGGAGAAATGTCAGTTGAAATCCTTTCCCCAGTTTTTAAATCAGGTGGTAGTTTAATTTTTGAGTTGTGTACTTATATATTCTTGATACAAGGTCCTCATCAGATATGATTTACAAAAATATTTTCCCAGCCTGTGGGATGTCTTTTCACCATATTGATGTTATTTTTATGCATAAATATTTTTAATTTTGATTAAGTATGATTTTTATTTTTTTCCTGATTTTGATGTTGTGTTCAGCAGACCACAAAGATTGCAACTTATGTTTCCTTCTAAGAGTTTTATAATTTTAGCTCTAACATTTATGTCTTAGATATGTGTTGATTTAATTTTTGTATACAGTGTGAGGTAGGGGTACAAGTTCATTCTTTTGCACGTAGCATATGTAGTTGTCCCTGCATCACTTGTTGAAGAGGCTGTTCTTTCTCCATTGCATGGTCTTGGCACCCTTGTCAAAAATCAATTGAGCATGAATGTAAGGGAATGTTTCTGGTCTCTTCATTGATTTTAATGTCTATCTCTATGCCAGTACTACACTGTCTTGATTATTGTAGCTTTGTAGTGAGTTTTGAATAGGGAAGTGTGAGTCCTCCTACTTTGTTCTGCTTCTTTAAAGATTGTTTTGGCTCTTCCGGATTCTTTGCATTTGCATGTGAATTTTAGGATTGGCTTGTCATTTTTTTTTGAAAAAAATCCAGCATGGATTTCATAGAGAGTGTGTTGAATCTGTGGATCAATTTGGAGATTACTTCCATCTTCACAATGTTACGTCTTCCAGTCAATGATTACCAGATATTTTTTTCCATGTATTTAGGTCTCCTTTAATTTATTTAGAAAATACTTTAGTTTTCAATGTACAAGCATTGTACTTACTTTGATAAATTTATTCCTAAGTATTTTATTCTTACTCTTATTGATGATATGGTAAATGGATTTGCTTGCTTTATTTCATTTTCAGATAGTTCATTGCTTATGTATGCAAAACCAGTTGATTTTTGAATATTGAAATATTGCATATTGATTTGTATCCTGAAACCTTGCTGAACTTTCTTATTGTTTTTGACAATTCCCCTAACTATGAAGTTCCCCACACTCTGTTCCAAATAAAATCAGTATGCTTAAGCAGAGCTTTGGAAAACTCTACTCTTGTGGCCTTCCTCTCCACCTGACCCAAGCAGAAATTCTGTACCTCTGCACCAGAGCTGGAGGCAAGGACAGTAATATGCTTATCCTGGTGTGACTTCCTGCTCTATGAGTGGGGGCACTGGGCTGTGATGGTAGCCCCTTATCTTCTAGGCTTGCTCCTCGAAGCTCCCTATAATCAAGGTGGAGCTGGGGCTATTGGTTGCCAATGTTCTCAGCCTGCCTCATCTGGGGTAAGGCTTCTAACCTGAAAGTGGGGACTAGTTAGGGGCAGAGAACCTCAATCCTCTTGGATACATCTGCCTGGAAGAGGGCTTGTGCAACACAGAACTGTGGATGGATGGCTCCTTGACCCTCCTGTGGTACAACCTTAACATTAGACTAGTAGCTGAGGGGAAAGGTAACCCCATCTTTCTGGCACACTCTCGTGGAGTAGAGCTTCCACCAGCTGAGCTTGGGTTGGGGATAGGAGAGTCTTGTGGTTGAAATGTTCTTACTGAAATCTAGATTTACTTCAATGAATGTTTCTCCATTTGCTTTATGCCATTAGGACAATTTTCAGGGAATTTAATTGTTTTTATTATTTTTAAATAAATTTCACTATTTAATTGGTTGTTTCACTGGGAAGAACGTCTGTTGAGCTCCTCACACCACCATTCTGTTTCCCTTATTTTTGAATGATAAAAATCAATTTAGATATTTTTTCAAAACTGATTATGGGACAGATATTTTATGTCTTCAGGATGTCTTCTGGCTGTGGGCAACTGGTTTAAAATCCCTGCTTTTACAAGTCATGGTTAAGTGATTTATGATTATAATTCTGAGAATCAAATTGTCAATTGTGGTCTACCCAGTGCAGACAACTATGTGTAACAATACCTTATGGGTTTCATTCATTTCTTTAATTTAAACAATAAAAGTATTAGTTTTCCTGAATTCTATGATGCCGTCAATTGTAAGATGTGTCACTGATTTAATGCTGGCTTCTTAAAAAAAGGGAAATAGTATATTAAATTTTACATTTCAGAAACTCTAAAATATGTGGTTTTAAACAAGTGAATAAAGAATTGAGGGCAATTAAACTCATATTGAGGAAATAATTCTGTATAATTAGCTAATGCATAACTTAGGCAGAAGTTTTGAGTTTGGAAATACTTGTGAATTAAACAACTCTCCTCTGTGATACACTTACTCCATATACACTGAAATAGTTTCATCTTGGCATTGTGCCTGTTAATATCCATTGCTGAGAATTCTCTGAATTGCCCACATTTCTCATGTTTGTGCTTCTTTCAATCCTGATATTTTCTCTTTCATTGTATAGAATATATATGTTCCTCTCTTCCAAAATACCCTGTACAATATCTTCCACCTATTATCTTGAAAAAGATTTCACCTTGGCTTCTCTCTCTTTCTCTGATTCACAGCTCTGTTGTGCTCTGATTTCACAGTTGGAAGGGTTTTACCACCCTAGCTGTGTCTCAGAATAAAGAATAGAAATCTCCATATTGACTCTTCCTTAGCAAAGGCTCCCAATAATGTATAACTTAACAAATTCTTCTGTGGAACTCACTGTGTGCCAGGCACACATTTAAGTCTCCTAACAACTCTAGGAATACAATTTGAGGCATTATTACTATTATTACCCACATTTTACAGAAGATGATAACTAATTTGCTATAGATACACAGCTGATATGTACCAGGGTTGGAATTTGAACCCATGAAATCTGGCTCTAGACTCCACACTCTTAACTCTTAACCACTGTCCTCTGTGAGGCTAAGAGAGGTGGAACGAATTTTCCTTCTGTTCTCTTGATTCTGTTTGGCATTTGCACAGCTTCCCGTAATCCCCTCCCCCTGCCCACCTATTCGTTTTTCTCTCCACTGCAAGGGGCTGCATAATCGGTTGGGATCCTTTATAGGTGGCCTCCAATGGAATTCTACTTCACAGCAGAGAGCTAGAGGGAAGCTTGTGTGTATTAGTTCCCAGGGTCTTAAGCTTTATCTTCCCTGCCACTACTGTTCTTGCTTCCATTCCAGCTGGCTCCTCCAACCCTCTTAGATGGCTGCCTTCATTCACCTACCAACTGATGAATCACAGCTGTGCCCCCTTTTCGTAATCCCCAAAGCTTCCAAACCAATATCCACTTGAATGAGTTTCTATCACTCTGTACACATACACACCAGAAGCTATTCCCAGGAGAGATGAATGAAATCGTTCTTTGTTGCTATGACAAGTTCACAGGCAGCCAAAATTTCCCTATCCCATTTAGAAATAGAGGCGGGAAATTACTAACATCTATATAAGTAGTGAAAATTAACTGATTTTGCATTAGATGTCCTTGAGGTATCCAGGCTCCAGCCAACTTAATTCCCATTGGTTCCTACTCAGCCTCAGTACCTTAGACAGTTTGCCAAAGCTGCTTGCTCAGCTGTAAGACCTCATGCTGTGACCGAGCTAAATGATTCTATAAATTAGAAGTGGAACCTCCAACAGGCACAATGAGAGCTAAATAATCCTGCAATCTAAGGGAATGCTTCACACCTTTCTTGCCAAAGTGCAGATGTATTAGGATACATTTTGATGGTAAAAACCCTTACTTCCACATTACTGTAGTATATTTATTTCTTGTCCTCAAAAGGATTATTTCTATATCAAACATTTTCCAGAAGAGAATATGGAGCCAGTATATATTGCAACTATCTAAATGTTGTCTTGATGGAATTGTATTACAGTGTTCTCTCCTGTAAAACTACCAAATCTTAGACTGGGCTCATCCTCAAAATTGGATACGCCCCTTCCTTAAAATTCTGGCTAGAGATTCACTGTGACTTGGTTATTATCCCCTTTCCTCTGGCTAATCTATACTGCCATATACATCTATCTCTGTCTCTATCATCTATATCTATATATCTCTACCTCTCTATATTTAATTTAAATAAACTACTTTTCTTAACATTTCACAGCCAGAAAATCATTAGGGATTTTAAATGGAGTTCTATTACAATTCTCTTTCTCAAAAGCAAGGGATCGAAGAAGGAAACGTTCAGGTTTTCAACTTTTTCTTTATTCTGAATTATCCAAGACCATATACAACACATTCCATATCACCAAAAAGGATTAAAAGTAAAATAAAAATCTAAAACATTTATCAAATCAATAATTCAGTGATGGTCAACATTTTCTCTATGATGGTCAATATTTTCTCTGAAGAGAGATACTTTACCCACATTTAGGCCGCTTGAAGAGTTGGACCAGTTTTAGCCTCTGTTCTGGAGGCCTGGTAAAAGCAGTAGAAAACCATCTAAAAAGACTTCTCATAGCAATAATTTTTACTCCTCAAATGTCTATAGAACTTTCCAGTTTCCATATATGTTTGAATGCATTATTTCCTTTGCTACTCACAAAAGCCAAAGGAACACAAAAAGCATATTTTGACCTCTGGTCAAGTGACTGAGAGGAATTCTGAGAGTTAGTTACGCTTACCCTGTTACTATAGAACCTGTCTACCAACTACATGTTCCATTTGTCTCCTTGAGCGCAGGGGAACGTATCCTCAGTGCCTAGTACAACGTGAACACACAATTAGATATTTTTTCCATTCATTTAGATCTCCTTTAAATGCAAGCCCCACGATAGGCTTGCCTCCTAGTCCAGCACCTCTGGGGGTGTTTGTGCATGAGTATAGCTCCTCATGAAGCCACGTTCTTAGTGTGCAGTGAAGTTGCAAAAAAGTGGCCACTCTGAAAAAATACAAGGTCATCAACTGCTTTCTGTCAGTGTCCCTGAGCTCTTTGCCCTGGGAAGCCATGGTCACTCACAGTACCCCACAAGTGCCTAGGCTGGCCTTATCCATCTCTATTCTGGAGCAGTGCCTCACTGCTCCACGGAAGGTTAATGTAACAATCTTAAACCTTATTGCCCAGCAAGTGATTCTGACATGGCCTGGATCTTGCTTTCGGCATCCTGCTCTTCGTGATCTGGGCTGATATGCCCTGGAATGGCCTTGCTTACTTCAGGCCCCTTATTGGTGAAGTCAGTGTTCCTGGCCTTAGCCTGTTGCCTAAAGGACTGATTGTCTAATGTAGCAACTTTCTGCTTTCTCACCTGGAAGCTCTGGGTAGTGGTTTATACGGTGACTGATTCCTCTCTTCAAGAGTAAGATTTTAAAGCTTGATTCGGAAACGAGAGGCTTTCCTGCTTGGAGAACAAACTTAAAATAGATCCATTTGTGCTGCAGCACTCAAAATTCCTGGGAAACAGTCTTCTGCATTTTTCAGGTGCGGTGACCATGGGAATTCACTGCTCAGATCTCCCTTCAAGAGAGCCCGCTGCAGGGAGCACAGGAGGCAGCCAGCCTCCGACTACTGGACCTTTAGATTCACCATGGCTCTTGCTTCAAGGCCGTTTTGCTACCCATGTCTGCTCCCACCTAAGAACTGATCACAACAGGGGAAACCACAGTCAGGCCATCTTAGATGTGGGACTCCTCTAATGAGCAATCTTTGCTTGAGGCCTCCTTGTTGGCCAGGCCGAAAATTTCTCAGTCCTATGCTGCAGTCAGAAAAGTGCATCTCAATCTAAAGGCTCTACCTACTTATTCCTGCTCCTTCCCCCTTTATCAATAAATCTCTTGCATGTATAATCTCATTTCCATGTCTGCTTCTCTGAGGGCCCAAACTCACATAGAAATACAGAAACATATTGAAATATACAAATATTATGAACAACCTTATGCCCATTAATTCACTAACTGAGATGGAAAGAACATTTGGCCCCCTCTGTCCTAGAAAGGCCAATTGTTCATCTTCACAGGGATAGATTCCTACTCCACATTATGGGGTTGTCTTTCCTGACTGCAGACCCTCAGCCAGCACAATGCTTGTGGGCTTACGGACTTCCTGATCCACAACCCACACAACGTAGCATCTCATTAGTGACCCCCTTAACAGGGAATGAGATGTGGGGATGGGTCCAGAACCAAGTTAGCCACCAGTCATATCACATAACTGCACTATCTAGAATGAACTGGCCTCATAGAGAGTTGGAATAGCTATGGGAAGCAATACTATGTAAAGATGGGATCCCATGCCACAGAATTCAGTATACACATGGATTCAGACACTTATATATGGCACTGTGTCCTTGAGAGGAAAGATAGATGTATTCAGAAGCCAAGGGAAGCAGGAATGACAACATTTACTATCTCTCCTGATGACCCACTGGGGGACTTTGTGCTTCTTGTTCCTACAAATCTGGTCTTGGTGGGGTTATAGGTCCCACTCTTGCCATCAGACACACCAAGGGCCCCACTAAAATACCAACTATGGCTGGTGCTTTGGTGCTTTGAACTCCATCTTGACAGGGGTTATTGGTCCACATCAACAGAAGAAGGTAAGACTTTTTATACAGTGAGGATGTAGAAGAATATGTGTAGATGCAGGTAATTTACTCAGTGTCTTTTGGTACTCCATTGGTCAATTATAACAATGAATAAGCATATTCAGCATGTTTATTCTCTGAGAATCGATACCAAAGGCCTGGACACTGAGGACTGAATGTTTGGTTCGTACCACCAGGTAAGCCAACAAGATCTGTAGAGGTGATTGTTGAAGTTGAGAGGAAATGTGGATGGATACTTGAAGAGGGGAAATATGAATTCCAGTTGTGACCCCAAGACTAACTGCCACAATGGGAGCTATAAACTTCAGCCCACTGACTTCCCTCTATTGAGGGCAGAGAAGCCCATGAGAGCCGTTTATGAGCTACTCACTAAACATGCCAGGAAATGTGGATTTGTGGGGCTAATGGATTGGGCTGTGGTAGCCATAACAGAGCATCACTCAGATTGTCTCACAAAAGAACCTGCTGCAGATGAATGATATTGTACACCTGCTACACCTTTGGATGTGCTGTGCTACTCTCATTGAGGTCACATTTCTCTAGGGCTGCTCCCAGCCAGTGATTAAGCCTGGAAGGGGTACCAGAGGTTGGCCTTTTTGGCCGAACCAAGGATTTCTCTAATGAAATCACTTTGTTCTAGGATATTCCATTGACCTGGCTGAGAACGCCTCCTAACTTCACTTAAGTCTGAAATTCTTCCTACCCAATCTTTCTTCCTTGTCTCTCCCCTTCTCCAAGGGTCAGTCCTGCATTGTGATCTGAAAGATCTCCCCACCTACTCTTGGTCCCACCCCCTTCATCCTCCACAAGTATTTCCCCAATAAGTGTCTTAGACATCTAATCCCACCTTGGAGTCTGCTTCTCAGAGATCCTGAATGGACATACTGGGCATGAAATATCTCAGCATTACTATTTAAATAAGATAACAAGTAGGGTATCCAATGCAATGCTTGGCATATAGAGGGCACATGATAATTCCTTCTCATTTGGAAAATAGTAATTATTTCTTTGGGGCTAAGCACTGTTCTGTACACTGTGGATACTAGGGTAAATAAGATTGAGACAATCCATTCCTGTTCCCATAGATATCATTGTTTGGAAGACTATACAGATAAATAAGTAGGCAATTACAACACATGTGATACCTGTGGTGGTAGGAAAAGACAGGTGCTCAGGGAACACAAAACAGAATACCTAACCCAGAGCTTGTGGGTCAGGGCAGGCTTTCCAGAGGAAGTTATATCCACACTGAGCCCTGAAGGATGTTAGCTATATGAGAAAGATAGAGAAAACAAATATTCTATACAGAATGTGGAGCCCATAGAAAAGTTTCATTGTGAGAGAGAGAGCATGAAGTTCTGCTTGGGCTTGAGCATTGTTTCATTTGTAGATTTCTTTGGAATCTGGGCCTAAACTCTCCTGCTTTGCACCTGAAGAAGTTAAAACTTTCCATTGACTGATACCTAGCAATGGGAAGATCCCAAAACTATCTGCCTGGATCTTACTCAATAGCATTAGTAATTGCATTTATTTGCTCTACAAATATTATAAATTGCTATAAGAAGCTGACACTGCCATCACCCCTAATAACCTTGAAATCCTACTCTTTTCCTTGATGCAAAGTCGCTCATTCCTTTGTCTTCTTCCAGACATTTCTGGGCAGAACTCATTCAGCACACTATATATTAAAAACCATTATAACAGAATTTTTGAGGAAACAAATCCCAAAAGGATTTCCTGAGGAAGCACAGAGACTGAGGATTTATTTGCCAGTGCTAGGTAGTAAGTGCTACTCATAGATTTGAATAAATCTTGTTATAAAGGGGGATGATAACCTGGTTTACCCCTTCATTCACCAGCGTCTTAAAAGCAGTGTATTTAACAATATCTTAAGTTATTTTACTATGAAATTAGGTGAATGAATATAAAATGGATTAAATTGCATACATTTCACTAAACAGCTATCTTGAGTATAATTGTGTCCAATAAATCACAAACAATATAAGGTGTGATTCTAAAATAAACTTCCTAACACCTTCTGGACTAAGATCAGTTGGAGATATGTCTGTCCTCTTCCTTTCTGTGTCCAGTCATGTAGTTGGTTTGGTTATTTGTTATCCATCGAGTGACTTCTGTGCCTCATGCTAGTTGCATTGTCACACCATCTTCATCTGGAGAATTGTCTCTTAATGTCACCATTTTCCCATATTACTGTCAGGGAATCCTTGGTCATCCTTCCTGCAGTCAACCTGAAGGTCATACTTTGATTGTGGAGTTTTTATCATCTTCATTTTTATTTCTAAGGTTATTAATCTTCTAGTGCACACTCTGAAATGCCAGCTGCCAATTTGGTACCCTCTCTGATAGTCACTCCACTTGTGCTGGGTAAGTGAGAGGATTTTATCAATTCCTGAATTATTTTGAGGAAGAGAATTCTTAGCACTTTGAGTATAATCTGAAATAAAATATCCTGTTGAAAAGAGTTTATGGAAATGAAATCCTTCCACATTCATGGCACACTCTCTATTGACTACAGTTATCCAATGGTTTCCTCTTGCCCTTTTATGCTGACCATGTATAGGCTACATATGTTTGACACAGGCAAATTTATGTAGCAGAAAGGGTAACAGAGCAGATTTCTTTGGCTCAGACTCTAAAAGCCATCCAATAGCCCTTATTCTCCGCAAAAGTCACCCTAGAGATACACAACAGAAGCACTTCTGAAATTAATGCCCAGTATGAGGACATTTTTCACTTTTGATTTGTTGCTGTAAAAATAAGGCAGAAATAAAAGAGAGGTAAACACTTTTAACAAAACACATTCTTGAATTACCTTAAATAAAATTGTTTGATATACCATTTCACTAATCAATTTGTAGATATTTTAGAAAATTTTATATGGTGGAAAAGGAGTCACAAATTATTAATCTCTGTATACCAAACACTTAACACAGCCTCTGGTATATATTAGATAGTCAGGAAATTTTATTCAATTTTTATGCTTTTTTGTTAAGTGAAATTTTGTTCAATGAAAGACTGAATGAATCTTTGTATTTTATTCTCCCTGGACTGAAATTATTTGCATACATTCTCTTATCTCCTTTACTGAATTGTGAACTCCAGGGATCACTGTTCATTGCTAGTTCTCAGGAACAAAAACCTAGAAACAGAACAGGTGTGCAAAGAATGTGTGTTGAGTGGACAGATGAGTGGAAGAATGAATGAACACAAAAATGAATAAATATGTTTACAATTGTCTTATTCAGAGTTAAACACCCTCTTTGGGATTTACCTGAAACAATTGGTTATGATGAGACCATGAGTTATGACTATCATAGCCTATTATATTTTTAAAGGAAAATCAGATCTGGCTTGTGTTGTTTCAATTTATATCTATAATTGCAAAGGTTTTCTGAGACCCAAGTCTTCACAGTTTACACAGAGATCCACGGAAGTAGAACAAGTGGCTCACTGTTTCAGAGCTACTTGTTTCTCCCCCCTCGAAATATTTTTACTGATATGTAGTTGAGCATCTAGAAATAATTTTACCAAGAATGATTAATTCAGGACCCTTACACAGAAACAGTTTTGAAATAACTGGTAAGAGATAGTCTTTATTTGTGCCAAGATAGGCCTTTTACCCCAAATACATACTGAATACCCATTACATTCCTGCCATTGTGCTAGGAAGTAGGATTGTACAGTAAAAATTAAATCCAGTGCTTTCCTTAGAGGGCCTCACAGTCTTGCAGAATAATTCCACCTATTTGTACAATGATCCAGAGCTGGCCAAGTGCAACATTTGATCCTTATACAAAAACTTAGGACGTTTATGATTTTAACCACATTCTATAGACAGAGGGGTAAAGTGACTCACCCAAATACCACAGCTATTAAGTGGCAAAGCCATGATTAGAATCTGACAATTTTTATCTGATCTTCATTGGGAGATCCATAACATTATAGATCTCTATGAAGCCTTTCTTATGTCTCGTTAGTCCAACTTTGATACACGGCTATGTAAAGGCCAGGCCTTGATATAAGTATTTATTCAAATCTTTGTTTCAAGATTTGTTTCTATTTGGGGAAACTTTTTCAGGCAAGGTACTGCCAGAAAGGCTCACAGACAAAAGGTTTCTATTTGGTCAACTGCAATTCGGGCCATTGGTTACCCTTTTCTCTTTAGCACATCAATTGTCTAGAGGCAGAAGTAGATTTCTAAACTATTGGATTTCTAAACTATTGGAAAATATTTAGCATTTTTGTAATATCATTCTTAGCTTTTGTTTTTTTATTGTTTGTGGACATTTAGTAAGTTCCTAGTATTTGCCTGATGGTTTGAGCATTACTTAAAAGTATGAATAAATTTTTTCACCTTTATCTTTTGGAGATCTTATATTTAAGATGATCTGTGGTTTTTTCTTGAAATCTTCTTTGTGGACTGGCTGATAGGCAAAATCTTTGCATTGTGCAATGAGAACTTATGTGATGTTTGTGTCATAAAAATTTGTTTGAAAAGAACATTTGCCTTTGACTTCATCAGTTAAGTGACCCATCTGAGCAACTGGATCAACAGCAGAGCTAGGATGGCACCTTACACATTTACAGCATACACAATTTCAAAATTACAGGATCTTAGGGCTAAAGTAGCCCATGGGGACCATGTCCTTCTCTTACACCATTTGCCTCTATCAGTGACAGAGAACTCACTATAATATAAGGGAAGCAATCCTCATTGGAAGGCCATGAATGTTAAAAGCGCTCTCTTAAGTGGGAATAAAGGTTAGGTCTCTTGAACATTATACCCAAAGCCCTAGTTCTTCATTTTGAAAAAACAAAACAAAACAAAAAGTAGATGTACTCTTAAACATGACTTATTAAAAAAATAATCTCACACTTAAAGGACAGTTGCAAAAATAATGCAAAACCCATACAGAGAACTCCAACTAAACATGACTTTTTAAAGTTAGTTTTATTGAGATACAATTTACATACAATAAAATTCACCCTTTATAAGTTCAAAGAGTTGTGACAAATGTCTAGAATTATGTAAATATCACCATAATAAAGATACAATTCCCACCACCCCCAAATTTCCCTTGAGAGTATAGATGCAAAAGTCCTTAGTAAAATTTAGCAAATTGAATCTACTGATATATTAAGATAATGCATCATGATTTATCTTAAGTAGGGTTTATTTCAGGAATGCAAGTTTCTTTCAACTTCCAAAAATCAATTAGTACAATGAATGACATTTAGATACTTAGAAAGAAAAACAATATGATCATAATAAGTGCAGAACTCATTTGTAAAATCTTAATATCCATTCATGAGAAAAACTCTCAGAAAAATAGAAGGTAACTTCTTCAACCTGATTAAAAAATTTACAAATATCCTACAGCTAATATCATATGTAATGGTGAAAACTGAAAGTTTCCCCCTATGATCCAGAAGAAAACAAGGGGGACTGTTTTCACCACTTCTGCTAAATATTGTATTGGAATTCCTAGCCAATGCCATTAAGCAAGCAAAAGAAATAGAACATGTACAGATTGGAAAGAAACAAGTTTGTCTTTGTTCAGATATGACATAAATCATCTACGTAGAAAATCCCAAAGAATCTCCAAAACAGATCCTAGAAGTAATAAAATGAAGTTAGAAAAGTCACAAAATACAAGGTTAACTTTTAAATATCCATTGCATTCCCAAATACTAGCAATGGATACTAAATCTTTCATGTCTTTTTTGTTCCACTGCTTCTCCTTATGACCTTTGGTTCTTAAAAATAGAAATTTTCTAATATACCATTTTTTCCTTTGTTTTTTTAAACAATATTTTTTCATTAAATTTTTAGTGTTTGTTCTGGGGATTACAACATGCATTTTTAGTTTTTCTGCATCAGGTTAATACTGACTTAATTCCAATAAAATGTAGCAACTGCACTACAAAATTTCTCCATTCCTCTAACCAACCATATTATATATATCAGAGCTATATATCTTATAAGCCTAACAACACAGTGTTATAATGATTGATTTAAACCATTTATGTGATATGTATGCTCAAAACTACTAATCACTTATAAAAGAAGTCAAATAATATATATATATATATATATACATATAATAATAGAGATAGCCTGTGTTCTAGAATTGAAAAACAATGTGGCAAACATGTCAATTCTTTAATTGATCTCAACTGAACTATAGATCAAATGTGATTTATAGGTTATTGTAATTACTGTCCAAATCACAGGAAGATTTTTTTTTGTAAATATAGACAAGAATATTCCAAAATTTGTGTGAGAACACAAAGTACCTAGAATACCAAAGTATTCTGAAACAGATGAATAAGGTAGGAGGAATAGTCTACCTGATTTCAAGAGTTGGACAGCTAATCAAGAGTGTATGATATTGGTGGTGGGATAGACACATAGATCAATGGAACAAAATAGGGAACATAGCAATAGACCAGAGAAATTTGTCAACTTATTTTTGAGAAGCATAAAGGCAATTTAAGATAGAAAGAATAACCTTTTCAACAAATGGTGCTGGAGCAATTGGATATTCACAGGCAAAAAATGATCCTCGACCTAAACCTTACATCTTATACAAAATTAAATCAAAATAGATCACATATTTAAATGTAAAATGTAAAACTACAAAACTTTAGAAAATAACATAGGATTTAGGGATAGGCAAAGAGTTCTTTCACTTGACATAAAAAACATGATCCATAAGAGAAAAATATAAATTGGACTTCATCAAAATTTAAAACTTTTACTCAGTGAAAGGCCCTGTGAAGAAGATGAAAAAAGAAGTTACAGACTGGGAGAAAATATTTGTAATCCACATATCTGACAAACTACTTATATCTAGAATGTAATAAAGAACACTCAAACTCTCAAAAAATCCAATGAGAAAATGGCCAAAAAACATGACGATACAATTCCCCGAAGATATACAGATGGCAAATAAACATATGAGAATCTGTATAACATCACTTGCTATTAGGGGAATGTGAATTAGGGCTATGATGAGCTATCACTACACACCTAAACAACTAAAATTAAAAAACTCATACCAATACCAAATGCTGTTGAAGATGAATCTCTCATATATTGCTGGTAGGAATGTAATATGAAAACAGCTGCTCTGGAAAATAATTTGGCAGTTACAACACCCTAGTAATTGCACTCCATTGCATTAATCTCAGGGAAATGAAAATTTATGTCCACATGAAAACCAGTAAATGGATGTTTTAGCATCTTTATTTCTAATAGCCCAAAACTGGAAGTAATCCAAATGCCCATCAACAGATGAATGATTAAGCAAACCATGGCACATCCATACCATGGACTACTACTCAGCAATAAAAGGAAACAAACTATTGATAAACTCAAAAACTTGGATGAGGCGTTTGGCTGAGTGAAAAAAAAAACCAATCTCAAATCGTCTCATGCTGCATGTATTTCATTTAGATAATATGCTCAAAATGACAACATTTTGGAGATGGGAAATAGACTAGGGGTTGCCAGGTGTTAGGGATTGTGAGGGGCTGGGCTGTGAGTGTGATTATAAATGGGTAATATGAGGGAGAATTTTATGATGATTGAATAGCTCTGTATCTTGGTTGTGGTAGTGGTTACATGAATCTATATCTGTGATAAAATGGCAAAGTACTATATTCATACTTTACTCAAATGTCAATTTCCTGGTTTTGGCATTGTACTATAATTATGTAAGATGTAGCCATTGGGGGAAATTGGGGGAAGGGAAGGTTGCATGAGACCCCTCTGTACAACTGTACTATCTTTGCAACTTCTTGAAAATCTATAATTATTTCAAAATCAAAAGTTAAAAATCCCTCATAATCACCATCAACTCCTTTTCTATTATCTTTTGCAGCACCCATAGCTAATCACCAATTCTTATGCATGTCATTTTTTATAAACTTTATTCTCCAACCTCGCTGCTATTGCCTTAGTACAAGCACCTCACAATTTTCTTTTCTCAATTACTACCATAGCTTTCTACCTGGGCTGTAGACTTCCATTCAGGCCCCTTTCTAAGCCAATTCCCAAATTTCAATGGGGCATTTAAAATACATGTATACCATCATGTATACATTAAAATCTCTCATAGCCTGCAAAATAAAGTGTTAGTTCCTCACTATGACATTATAATGTCTCATAGCTTCCTTCTGAGCCTCAATTCCCACTGCACTCCACCAGGGGTCTTTTGTTGCTACCACGCCAGATGGCTCAGCCTTTCATAATAATAGCTTACGCTTTTGCTAAGGCTGTTTTCTTTACCTGGTTTGCCTGTCTTTTGCTCACACAGCCATGCTGAGATCCTATCCAGTCCTCTGCCTCTGACTTGAATATGCTATTCTCCATAATACTTTTCTTGGTTACTTTAATTTTAATTTCATTTACAAATCTGCATTCATACATGCATTTCTTCATTCAATATGGAAAACTGAGTATATGCTAGACACTGCTGTATCCTGTGAATAGTGAAACACATATGCTCCCTGACTCCAAAGAACCCATTTTTTAAAATCTTATTTATGATCTTCCTTGTTTCACAAAGGATATTGAGGCACTTATATAAATGAATTTATTGTAAAAATATCAAAATAATATAATTAGAGAAAAGGTTCTATTTGCTTAGAATAATAATAGTAGGAAGAAATATATAAAGTGATTTGATTTCAGAGCCCTCTGGTAATAAAAAGGTAGTTTGCAAATTTGATGCCTTTGCCTATCAGTTTGGCTGGAGGTGCTTGAGACAGACATATAAATGGATAAGTTATGATGAAATCTGGTAAATGTTCCAGTACAGTTTATGCATAAGGAGAGGAGCTGCAGCAGGGGTGAGTTACTGCCTGAGGATATCAGGATATGTTTCTGGATATAGATGATTGAATTGCAGCTAGTAAGGGGTGGGGGATGGGCAGTGACTTTAAAAGCAGAGGGAATGGCATGCATAATGGGGCAGAGTTCTGAAAAGGCAGGGCTTATTTGGGAATTGGACAAATTTCAGTGTACCTGATTACAGGGTACATGTAGGAAAAGTGACTGGTGTGGCTGGAGTTGAAATGAGAGGTTTAGTCCTGGCTGTTTCTCCTTGAATACCAGGCAAGGAAGTTTTATTCCATCCTTTAGTAGTTTTCCAATAAGCTGTGTTTTTAACTTCATGATAACATTTATAACACTCTCTTATATTTAGTTGAATTCATGTTTTTCTCACCGCAAGACATTGGAATCCTCCAAGGCCATGAGCACTTGATCTTCATACACCCAACATTAAAGAACTCCACGTTAATTAGGCATAGAATCTGTTGACTGGTTGGAGCAGAGAGATATCTGGCCAGATAGAATAAAAAGATCCATGCCTTTCCTTCCCTTTGTTTATAAGCAAACTTTTCCTTTTGCTGCCTGTGATACAGGAATGCCATCTGCCCAAATTTGTGGAGGTAGACAGTGGTAAGGTAACCATCTTTGTCAGTGCTCCAAACCTCCAGCTCTGCTGTTTCACAAACTAACATGACCCTGATAGTTGCTATGGTAGAGAAAGGTTTCCAGATGCAGAGCTTGTTTTTGAAACTATTTTTACAGATGACTCAGAAAGTGAAATTAAATATTTATAACCATTTATTCCATTGCAGAACTAAAGTGCTTTATATACACCATCTAGTCCAAACACCTGATATTTCAGAATTTGGAAGAGTCCCAAAGAGGTAAAATACAAAACAAAACAAAAACTTCACAACTTATGTAAGTTCACACATCTAGAGAGTTTAAGACTAGGATGTAGGAGTCCTAACATTTTGTCCAGTGCTTGTCACTCTTAACAAAGACTTTTGTTTCCTCCATGTTTTTTAAAGCATTGCTATTTAAGATATCACACAATTCATAATCTTACCCATGAATCTATATCTTCCAAATTTAGTCTTTTCTCATTGGTGGAATGATAGTCAATGTTCTGATTTTATAATCTTTACCACTGATATTATCAAAATAAATGAAAAAAGATCTACATATAGGAATACATATCTCTTCAGAAAATAAGTAATTAAATAGTTAACTACCCATGTAAGGGCATGTGAGTTACTAACATGGGTGTGATTTCATATTAATATTTTTACCCCTTGTGCTGGTTTGAGTGTATTGTGTCCCCCAAATGCCATTATCTTTGTAGTCTTGTGTGGGGCAGAAGTTTTGGTGCTGGTTAGATTTGCTTGGAGTGTGTCCCACCCAGCTGTGGGAGATAATTTTGATGAGATGTTCCCATGGAGGTGTGGCCCCACCCATTCAGGGTGGGCCTTGATCGGTGGAGCTATATAAATGAGCTGACTCAAAGAGAAGGAACTCAGTGCAGCTGGGAGTGATGTTTTGAAGAGAAGCAAGCTTGCTAGAGAGGAACATCCTGGGAGAAAGCTGTTTTGAGGCCAGAGCTTTGGAGCAGATGCCAGCTGCCTTCCTAGCTAACAGAGGTTTTCCGGAGGCCATTGGCCATCCTCCGGTGAGGGTACCCGATTGCTGATGTGTTACCTTGGACGCTTTGTGGACTTAAGACTGTAACTGTGTAGTGAAATAAACCCCCGTTTTATAAAAGCCTATCCATCTCTGGTGTTTTGCATTCTGCAGCATTAGCAAACTAGAACAGATTTTGGTACCAGAAAGTGGGGTGCTTTTGCTGCTGAGTTTGCAAATACTGAACATGTTGGAACGGCTTTTTAAATGGATGATGGGGAGTTTCTGGAAGAGTTTTGAGGAGCTTGATAGAAAAGGCCAAAACTGCTTTAAAGAGACTGTTTGTGGAAATATGGACTCTAAAGATACTTCTGACGAGGCCTTGAACAGAGATGATCAATGTGTTGTTACACACTGGAAGGAAAGCAATCCTTGTTTTAAAGTGGCAGAGAATTTGGCAAAATTGAGTCCTGGTGTCAGATGGAAGGAAGAATCTGGAAGCAACAACCTGGAATACTTAGCTGAGGAGATCTCCAGACTACATGTGGAGGATGTATCATGGCTTCTCCTTGCAGCTTATAGTAAAATGCGAGCAAAGAGAGATAAACTTAGAACAGAACTCTTGGGTTCAAAGAAACCAGAAGCTGATGGCTTGGAAAATTATGAGCTTCCAGGGGGTGGAATCCCAGAAGCTACAGCCCAATGTGAGGATGTAACCGAACATGGAACCCAGCTGCCATTTCAGTACAAGCCAAGATTGGAGATGGAATTATCCAGAAAGGATTTGTGGAAACTCCTATTGTCTGATGGCTTTGACCCCTGTGTGCTTCATGCAAAGCCAACAGAACTTTTTCAAGAACTTTATAGACAGAGCCGCTGCCAGTCTGGACTGGAGGAGACAGACAAGGAACAAATTGCAGGAAAAATTTCTTCAAAGACAGAGCCATGGAGGTTGAGGTCTGGAGTCAAGAGGCCTTGGGCTGTGAGAGTGGAGTGTCCCACACGCATGGAAAGGGTGAGTTTGCCCCGGAGGTCGAGGGTGGGCCTTCCGCCTCGATGCTCTGGAAGAGTTTTGCCACCCGAGGTCCCAAAGAGGGTGGAGCACATTCCCAGGGAATTGGGGAGAGCCTGGCTGCCACCACACTGTTCCGAAGGGGTTCAGCGTGTACCCCGGAGATGGAAGGGAATCTGGGAGCTGCCCCAAGGTTTGAGGAGGGTGGGGCCGAGAAGGTGGTCTCCCCAATGTGTGGGTATGTTGGAGCACTCACCTAAGTGTTTGGAGAGGAAAGGGCTGCCACAAAGGCCCTTAGGAAGGGTTAGACTCCTGCTCTCTCAAGCCCCAAGGATGCAACATCGTTCTGTTAATGACTCTCAGACTTTGAAATCTAAGGGAGTTTGTCCTGTGGGTTTTAGGAACTGTTTTGGTCCTGTTAACCCTGTTTTCCTTACTGTTTCTCCTTATGGCAATGGAAATGTTTATCCTATCAATGTCCCTCCTTTGTATATTGGGAGCACATAACTTGTTCTAAGTTCACAGATCCAAAGCTAAAGGAAAAGTGTGCCTTAGGACTGACCACGCCTATATTTGATTTTGATGGGATTTTGTACTTAACTTTTGTTACTGAAATGCTTTAAGTTTTTGTGATATTGTTGTTGAACAAATGTGTTTTGTATTTGGAAAGATAATGTCATTTTGGGTTCCAGGGGGTGGAATGTGCCGGTTTGAGTGTATTGTGTCCCCCAAATGCCATTATCTTTGTAGTCTTGTGTGGGGCAGAAGTATTGGTGCTGGTTAGATTTGCTTGGAGTGTGCCCCACCCAGCTGTGGGAGATAATTTTGATGAGATGTTCCCATGGAGGTGTGGCCCCACCCATTCGGGGTGGGCCTTGATCGGTGGAGCTATATAAATGAGCTGACTCAAAGAGAAAAGGGAGTGCAGCTGGGAGTGATGTTCTGAAGAGAAGCAAGCTTGCTAGAAAGGAACGTCCTGGGAGAAAGCTGTTTTGAGGCCAGAGCTTTGGAGCAGATGCCAGCTGCCTTCCTAGCTAACAGAGGTTTTCCGGAGGCCATTGGCCATCCTCTGGTGAGGGTACCCGATTGCTGATGTGTTACCTTGGATGCTTTGTGGCCTTAAGACTGTAACTGTGTAGTAAAATAAACCCCCATTTTATAAAAGCCTATCCATCTCTGGTGTTTTGCATTCTCCAGCATTAGCAAACTAGAACACCCCTATTTTTGGAAAAAAATTAGAAAGTATCAAATTTGTATTTCTGTGTTCAAAAAAAGTTTGATATATGTGAAGGGATTGCCTGTATGCAATAAAAAAATTTAAAAGTATCAACTGATTTACAACTAGAGAGCAGGATCCTAATTAAATTTTTATAATGTTTGAAGGGTAGAAAGAAGGAAATGTTGAAGGAAGGTAATTGTGTCCCTTTGGAACTGGACCTTAGATTTGGAACCAGGGACATATATAAAATTTATTCATTCAGTAAATATTTCTTGGCCAGTAATTGTGGGCCAGAAGCTAGTCTATTACAATATACATATATTACATATGTGCTCTTATATGCAATTTATGTACAGAGGAGTGGTTTCAGGGAGATGCAAGTACACCTTGGATAGAAAGGACTTGGTACTCAAAGAACCAGGTAACAAGAAAATAAAAGAAGGTTTGCTGATTTTACTGCTAAGATATCATTCATATCTGTCCCTGCTCTGCAGTTCCACAACCACCAGTCTTGTTGAAAACTTTTATCAATTTCCTATGGAATAAAGTGCCTTTGTTTTTTTTTCTTCTATTGTCCTTCACATGTTGCATGAGGGAGATTGTATAATTAGCATCTCAATTTACATTTATATGTCACAGTCATGAAAACTGCTAGGTAGAGAAGATTTCATCATGCCTGAGTTGCACCAAACCACTATCCTTCTCTGTAATATGAGGGCTTAAGGCAAATATTCTTTTGGAGACTTTCAAGAGCTAATAGTCTTAGCTCTCAAGTGGCTAGAATTCTTACTCTTTCCAGTGAATAAAATAGTGTTGATTTCTGGCTCCCCTAAATTAAATTTTTTTAGAGCAGTTGTAGGTTTACGGAAAAATCATGCAGGAAGTAAAGAATTCCCGTACATGCCCTGCCACGTAGTTTTCCCTATTATTAGTATTTTTCATTAATGTGGTTCCTTTGTTACAATTGGTTAAATAATATTACTATAAGTATACTATTAACTATAATACATAGTTTACATTAGGGCTTACTTTTTGTGTTGTACACTGTATGTTTTTTTAAATCTACTTCCTGTAGATTAGATTTTTTAATCTACTTTTTAATCTTGAAGATGATAAAAATGTGATGCAGGGTGTTCACTTGTCCAGGATCGCATGTCCAATAAAGTATAGAACAAGGGTGAGGAACCAAATGCTGTAAAACTTATTGATGTCAGTGTTTTTTCCACCAAATTTATATTTGCCCCTTCTCTGCCTGGAGTTAGATTAAGAAAGCTTAGGATCATCAGTTTCAGGATTCCATTTCTTTCCAATCAATGCCCTCATGTTAACAAGAGATACCCTGCAAGGTTGGGAATTTAGTTATATTGTAATTCCACTACTCCTACAATGAGACTCTGGGTCTGGTTTTCAGAGATCTCAAGTCTGCAGCTACATGAAATAAGATTTTCTTTTAGGGCACACATAGAGACTTTCACATTCTCTATGCAGTGCTTAAGTTGCAAATTTGAAGCCTTCAGCTCATCCCTTTCTTTTGTAACAGTCTCCAGTGTATTTAGGAACAACCGGTCAACATTATTATAACTTTTAACTCCACAAAACTCTGTTAAGGTGCAAAAACACTGTCATCCATAGCCTTTCCTCTAATAAGCATTAGAGTAGCCACACCCAGTGGTGATATTTTCTGTATCTCTGTTGCCATGGACTATCAGTGCCATTTTGATTATTGGAAATGGAGTGAATAGTGCCTTTGAGTCTAATCAGATTAGAGAACCGACTGCCAAAACTCCAGAACCAATTTCGAAATCTCATCCTTGAGATTCTGTTTCTCAAGAGCCACCCCACTCCCAGTACCAAAGCTGTGTTAGCCAAGGTTCTCAGGGAAAGAGTACCAACAAGAGATATCTGTAAATATTATGAGATTTTTTTTAAAAAATAATAAAAATTGTCTCACATGCCTGTGGGGATACACAATTCCAAATTCCATAGGGCAGGTTGCAAGTTAGGAACTCTGATGAAGGTTTTTGATGAATTCCACAGGAGAAGCTGGCTGTATTCTCCTTTTAAAACCTTCAAATGATAGAATGAGACATCTCTCATTGTTGAAGGCAATCTCCTCAGTTGATTGTGCATGCAACCAGCCAGTGATGCAATAAACTTACTGATGATTTAAGTCCACAAAATGTCCTCAGCATAATAATTAGGCCAGTGCTTACTTAAACAAATAACTGGACACAATCATATTGACCAGGTTGATCCATGAACCTAACCATCACACTAGGAGCAAAGGATATTTAACATTTGGGGAACTCAATGAAAAGAAAGAGTAAAAAAATGGACTTGGACCCAATGCAAGAGTTACATACTTCATTGTTGCTGTCAAAATGATTCCTAAGTGAGAGCCTCAAGGAATCTCAGAGGAGCATTATTTCTGATTTGAGGGTCTTAGCCATGGTAGCAAAGAGATATCAATTGGATCTTGGTAGACCACCAAGGAAGTAGAATGCTGGCTCCAAGAAAAAATCAACAAAAAAACCCCTACAAATCCCTGTTGAAAGGACAAAGCCAAATTTGTTCTTACCACAATAAGAGATATGACTACCTTGACAGAGTCAGTGGTATGTCTCTGAGGGAGGAGAGTAAATTCAGGATATTTATGAGGCTTTGCTGTCTTGTATAAGTGGTTGTGTCCAATGTGGGGGCATAATTAGGTTTTGGTAAGGATTATGATACAAGATTTAGGATTATTGAACATAACAGGCAGTTTAATTTTCATATTGAGCTTGTGATAGTCTCCTATTATTTCTTATATAGTTATCATATTTGCCAAAATATTGTGACCTGCTTGAGATAATATGGGTTTTATTTATAAAGTTTTAAAATTTTTATATCACTTAAGATGGTACTTAGAATATTTGTACCATTTAAAAATATTTGACTTACAGAATTGTGGTGTGAAGAGTCCTGTGGACGTTTCCAGTAAAGGAACCATAATTGGTGAACATTTTAAAAACTTAAATATTTAGAAATTGCCCTAATGGCATACAGCAAACGAAGGCACATTTATTTAAGAAAGTCTACTAAATCTTAGTAAGAACACAAGGAGTCTATGTCACTTGATATATAATGAACTCCCCAATTCCCCTCTAGCACAGCTTAATGGAAGTTCCAATAGTGTCAGTGTGGCCAAGAAGAGGCCTAATCCTTCCCTCAGTTCCCAAAGAAGGGATACAATATCTTACTAGGAGGGTCAGTTTGCCAGTGTTTTCATCCTATTCAAATCCAAGTTGCAGAGGCTAAATTCCTGGAGAGTGCAGCCAAGAGATTGGTGGACCCCTTTCTCCATCCAGCCCTCATTCATACAGGGAGGCTCTACCACAGGCATGACAGACAGAGAATACTTGAGCCCCCATTTATCTCCCTTCAGGTTGCTCATAAGACAGAGCACCCATGTCAGGACAGGCAATCTGAAAACAACAGAGACTGCCACTTCCACCCAGCAGCTGGAGCAGTGACTCAGAGAATCTGCCCAGAGGAAGAGGCAGACTTCTAAAACTCTTCCCAAAGAAACTAATTTTATCTGGAATGGAGTGTGAAGAAATTCAAACTTAAAGGCACTCTCAAAAACAGGAGATTTTAGTGGTAAGAAATTTAGAAGTAGCTCTATGAGAGCAACAAGCTAAACCATTGGCGAATTAATCTACCAGAGACAACCAGGGAAAGAAACAGTTAAGAAGAGTCTTCCTGTGGTCAAAAAAAACACCTCAAATCCTGGCCTCAAAAGCTACCCCTGCCCGAATTTAATTGGATCAGATTGTGGAGCCATTTATACCCTGGGGCATTGTCAAAAACCATTGAGTAACCAAATGGAAATTAGTGGAGCCCAATAGCTGAGTGTGACATCAGCAGAGGCAGACAGCTTAACAGAGAGATCATGGAAAGAGACAGTCAAAGAGTGCCCAGCTGAAACAACTGTCATTCCAGGGTGATTGTGTGCATGCCACAAGCTGTGCCTCTAAGGAGGCAGATGTTTCATACTATGGGGTAAATATACTTCACTAAAAGAGTTTAGTGTAGTCACTAAACAAATAAATAAGCAAAGAACAATAGCAACAGGCTATAGAGAGGGTAGGCAGGAGTATTTAGAGTTGCAATAATATATTATCTAAAACGTCCAATTTTAAACAAAAAATATGAGATATGTAAATAAATAGGAAAATGTAACCCATATACAGGAAAAAAAGGTAACAGAAACTGCCTGCAGAAGGACCAAGATATTGAATTTAACAAAGATGTCAAAGCAGCTATTGTAAATATGTTCAAAGAAGTAAAGGAGACCATGACTAAAAAAGTAAAGGAAGCTTTAATGACAATGTCTTATCATATAGAGATTATCAATAAAAAGAATTATAAAAAAGAATCAAATGGAAATTCTGCTGTTGAAAAATATAATAACCTAAATGAAAATCTTAGAGGGGCTCAGTGGTAGATTTGACTTAGAATGAAAAAGAATCAGTGAATTTAAAGACAGATAATACAGATTATGCTCTCCAAAGTACTGAGAGAAAAAAGAATGAAGAACTCAACCTTCCACCTCAGGTCACTTGAAAAAGACCAAACTAAATCCAAAGCAAGCAGACAGAAGAAAGTAAAAAGCAGTAGAGTAGAAATTAAAGAATTAAAGAATAGAAATACAATAGAGTAAATCATTGAAACCAAGGATTGTTTCTTATGTAAAACCAACAAAATGACAAAACCTTAGCTAAACAGACCAAATGGAAAATAGGGAAGATAGGGAAGACTCAATTACTAAAATCAGGATTGAAAGAAGGGCCATAACTACCAATTTACAAGAGATACTAAGCACAATTCTATGGCAATAAATTAGATAAACTACCAGCATTGGTTCAAAAAGAAGGAGAAAGTCTGAATACATGTAAAACATTAAAAATATTGAAGTAGTAACCTAAAATTTTCCCACAAAGAAAAGCACAGACTCTGATGGCTTCACTGGTCAATTCTAACAATATTTAATGAATAATTAACACCAATCCTTCAAAAACACTGCCAAAGTAAAAGAAAAGGAAACAATTCCCAACTGATTCAATGATCCCCATATTACACTGGTATCAAAGCCAGACAAAGACATCTCAAAAGAAAACTACAGACAAATATTTCTTATGAATATAGATGTAAAACCCTCAATAAAATACTAGTGAAGCAAATCTGGCAAAATATAAAAAAGGATTATACACTCTAACCAATAAGGATTATACCAGGAAGGCAAGATTTGCCCAATGTGTGAAAATCAATTGATGTAATATACCATATCAATAGATTAGACAAAATCCATAAGATTATCTCAATAGAAAGGGAAAATACATTTGACAAAATTCAACTCCTTTTTATGATTAAAAAACAATCAAGAAACTAGGAATAGAAAGGTACTTCCTCAGCCTTATAAAGGACATCTGAAAAATATGCAATTTACTTCATACTTAAAGGTGAAAGACTGAGTGCTTTTTCCTTTAAAGTCAGGAATGACACAAGAATGCTTGTCTACACCAATACTTTTCAATAGTGTAATGAATGGATGTCCTAGCCAGGACAATTATTCAAGCAAAAGAAGCAACAGGCATCCAGGTTGGAAAGGAAAAAGTGAATCTATCTTTACTTGCAGATGATGTGATCTTGTATTATAAGAACTTGTTTAGATTTCTGTACATTGTAATGAACAATTTGAAAAGAGAAATTGAGAAAAATTCCATTTATGATAGTATCAAAAATAATGAAATATCTAGGAATAAATTTAACAAAAGAAGTGCAAGACTTACACTCTGAAAACTAGAAAATGTTGTTGAAAGAAATTAAAGAACTCCTGAATAAATAGAAAGACTTCCAATGTTTTGGAATGGAGCACAATATTTTTAAGATGCCAATACCCCCTAAATTGATCTCTGGATGGAATCCTTATGAAAATCCCAGGTGTATTATTAGCAGAAATTGAAAACATAATCCTAAAATTCATATGGAAATTTGAAGGGCACAGAATAGCCAAAAGAAGAACAAATTTGGAGGACTTGCATGTCCCAATTCCAAAACTTACTACCAAGCTACAGTAATCAAGATTATGTAGTACTGATAAAAGGATAGACATATAGATCAATGGATTAAAATTGAGAGTCTAAAATAAACCCTCACATTTTTGTTCAATTAATTTTCAACAATGGTGCAAGGACAATTCAGTGGGGGAAAAGATTAAACATTTCAAAATTGGGGATGCTGGCACAACTGGGTATCTACATCTAAGAGAAAAATTTTGAATTCTACCTTACACCACATAAAAAATTAACTCAAAATGGATCAAAGACCTAAAAATTGATAAGTTGGACTTCATCAAAATTAAAAATGTTATGCTGAAGGATTGTGGGACAATGGAGAAGTAGTAAACTCCAGGAATAAGTCCCTCCAGTAGAACAACTATTAAATGGACAAAAAATGGTTTGAGTCAAATATTTTGAAACTCTAGTAGTTTGCAGCATCCAGGGATATTGCTATTTGGGTGTTGAGCAGAAGTGTTTCTATACACAAGCAATGAACAACCAGAACAAGAAATCAAGAAAAAAATTCCATTCACAATAGCAACTGAAAGAATCAAATAACTAGGAATCTCACAGTTTCCCATCTTAAAACTTTTTGCAGACTGTACAGCATCTCCTCATCTGTGGGCATGAGTTTCCCAAATCCTCCTTTCCCAGAGCCTCAGCAGCCAGTGGCAGGAGGAGTGGCTGTTGGCAGAGCAAGTGCTTACTGAAGGCCCTGCATAGAGTGACTTCTGGTGTGCAGATTGTGTTGGGGGAGAGATACAGAGGTGGGCTTCTGGGAAGATGGAATAAGGACAGGCATACAGGAGCCCAGGGCACTCACAGTTCCACTATTTCAACAATCAGAGAAGCTACAGAGAGTGACTCAGCTCCACTGCAGCCCCAAGTGCCTATTCCCCTCCCCCAAGCCAGCAGCTCCAGGCACACCTTGTTCTAGCTGGGTGGGTTGCAGCAGTCTAGGAGAGACAGGGAGGCCCTCCTATTGGGAAAAGATGGGGGCATGTAATAGTTCTGACCCAACTGTTAGCAGGGGAAATAGGACAGTAGGGTCCCACAGCCTTGGTCCTTTCTGGACAGGAACTCACAGCACTGTGGGGCCATTTTCCCCAGACGGGTCAGAGGGATAAAAAATAACTTGCATTTTCCCCACAGAGGGGTCAGAGGGATAAAAAATAACTTACCTTTGCTGGACTGTAGGGAATAGGCCTCAAAGAATGCCAACTGATGAAAAGGCTTGGAAAGTGCAGTTGGAGAAGCTACTCTCCTGACCCTTTTTCTAGGGCCCTTTGGTATGGGTCAGCACTCCCTGTGTGGGACCATGGCCCTGAACTGGCTGTAAAATAGTGATGAACCGCCTCTTAAGGAAACCTTCAACACAAACCAAATCAACAACAAAATCTTAGATGAGAGGGAAACTAACATTCAAAATAATCCTATCAAGATAATCAGATGCCTAGAAACTAGATAAAAATTACAAGGCACATTAAGAAACAAGACAATATGGCCAAGCCAAATGATCAAAATTAAAAAGTCCAAGGAAATACAGAATTTGGAACAACTAATCAAAGATGGTTAAACAGATCAAATAAATAATTTCACTGAGATAGTTAAAGAGATAAAGACTATTAAGAAGACATTAGGAGAGCAAAAAGAAGACTCTGAAAGAATACAAAGAAAAAAGTAGATCTTACAGAAATGAAAGATACTGTAGATCAAATTTAAAATATTCTAGAGACATACAACAGCAGATTTGAAGAGGCAGAAGGATCAGTGAACTAGAGGACAAAGCAACTGAGTTTGACCACGCAAAAGAATAAATGGAGAAAAAAATGGCAAAATTTGAGCTGGGCCTCAGGGAAACAATTGGCAACATGAAGTGCACAAATATAAGAAACTTATAGGACTGTCTAACACAATCAGTGGACCCTAAAGTACACCACAGATGAAACATTCTTTCATCAATTGTTACAAATGTACCACAGAGATGCGAGGTATTAATAATAGAGTGGAACATGTGACCGCTGTATTTTATGCATGCTTTTTCTGTAAGCCTATAATTTATCTAAAAAAAAGAACAATAACAACAATAACAAAAAAACCTTTGTGCTTCAAAGGACACTATCCAGGAATATGAAAAACAACTCAAGGGAGCCACCAGAAAGGAGATAGAGAAATGGTGGCCTGAGAGTTTCATCAGAGATAATGAGGAGTGATGTCTCTGAGCTAGGATAGCGATAAGGTGAAAGGGATGAGGCCTTCTGTGTGTTAGGTCAATCTGGGCTTAGGCCTCACCAATTCACAGAAAGGAGGCCCACAGCATGCTTTGGAGAAGCAGAAGCAGAGGTGAGGCTCTGGATTGTCCCACTCAGCCTAAGCTAGGCAGGGGACAGTGGCCCAGGTGACTGGAGAGGCCTCTGCTGCTGGAGAATGGGAATTCTCTTCACCAGTGTATGGAGACTGTTCAATCACCAGGGCATAAAGTTACCATTGTAGGGCTGGATAATGCAGGGAAAACTACCATGCTTAACCAAATTTCTAAGAATGGAGTTGTACATATATCCTCTATAATAGGACATAATGTAGAAAAGAAAGTGGTTAATAATACATATTTCCTAATGTGAGATATTGTTGACCAAAAATCTCTGTTGATCCTGAAATATTTACTATACTAATACTGACTTTGTAATAGTTGCTGTGGAAAGTATAGACAGAGAAAGGACTTCTATAACAAAAACTGTAAAATGTTAGCATATAAGGAACCATGGGGAGTTGAATTGCTCATTTTTGTCAATAAATGAGACAAGAAAGACTGAATTACTGTAGCAGAAATCCACCAGTTTTTTAAACTATCTTCTGTTAAGGATCATCAGTGGCATACTTAACATGTGCTCTTACTGGTGACAGATTGTGCTAAGGACTTGAATGGACTGTATCACAATTTAAGGTGAGATGATCTCTGTAGACCTCTTCTCATAGACTTGGACTTAATGAAATGCTGGACTTTATCTATTGTTAAAATTGAAGCAACTGAAGAACTAGGAACTGAAGTTCCAACTTCACAAAAGGAAAAATCCAGAGGCATTTGCCACTAAAATAATAATATAGGTTTCATTGAGCAAGATCAAACATGCATGTGACACAGAGCCAGAAAGAAGCACCTGTTCAGGAGTTGGAATTTAGGGAGTGGTTTATATGGGTTATCTGGGTCTTGGACCACCTTGGGAGGGGGTAGTGCATTGTTAGTGGTGATTTGGAGTGGAGTGTCTTTGAGCACAGTGGGCCAGTTTAGATACTATGGAGCCAAGATGTGTGACAGTGAAGGTGTCTTTGAAGATGGTTAGCCAGCTCAGATACCACAGAGGCAGGATGTTTGTCTGTGAATTTTTCTGTAATTAGCATAAACTGATTCTTTCTGGGAGATCTGTGGTTGCTGTAACTGCAGAAATGTCCTGGGCACTCAAGGGATCATGGGTATGTCAAGCTGGAGCTGTTTCATTGGATTCCCAGTTGACTCAGTTCTCCCCTGGATAATGTGGGATCTCAAGCAAATCAAGATGGTTAGTGTAGTCATTAACCATTCCATTTTCACATTCCCTCCTTTGGTCAAGGGAGTCTCAGGACACCTCAGAAACCAAGGGAGATTATCTCATTGGTCAAGGCTTTGGTAACCTAGGCACATGGATGGAACAAAAACAGTCCAGTGCCTTTCAACTAATGTGCATAATTGCCAACAAAGTTGGGAGATATTGGAAATTGGGAAAGTATTACTATATTACAATATACCTTGTCCCAAAACTTACAATCTTTCTTCTACCACATCTGCATAAGTCCTTAAGCAGGAGAACAGGAGGGTACAGGTTTACAGCTTGTGAATTAAGAAATGAGACCACAACTACAATATAAAGAGCAACAAGATAGAAAATAATCAATACTGTCAGTGTTCCAATAAGAAGAGCATAACTGTAATGCAAGTGAAGGTGAGTGATATAAAAAGAAAAGGAGTCTATGAACTACCTTTGGATATACTTTATAGAATTTTGTAAGTGTGCTAAGGTATTGGTGACATTTGCATGTTCATTGGGTATATGAGAGCAACAAGCAGTGCCAGTTGTGGCAAAGAAGCTGCTTTGGACAGTGGTAAGCATATCTAAAGCCATGAGATTTTGCAAAATTACTTTTCTCATCTGTCTAGTTTCTCCTTTTAAGACTTACACTATATTTTAGTATCTTTAATAGCATGAGCAGTGAAACTAGCTAAAGCTGTTACTTGTGTTAAGGCATCTAAAGCTTTAGTACCATGGAGAAAAATACCGAGAGGCCATTCCCACCATGCTAGAGAGCATTTTATTCTTAGGTCTAAATGATCTTGTAAGGAAGGAATATTCTGGGGTGCACTGGGCAAAACTATATGAATGCTTCCTGGCAAACAAAGGAAACTCTAAGGTGCAACTACCAGTCTAATGGTAAGGGAGGTATGCCAAAGGGTATTCTATATAACTAACTAGCCCCTGGGTAGGGGGCAAGTATGCTTTAGATCATTTACAGCTTTTTGTTTTCCTGTCCATTTGTTCTGCCATACAATGACGTTTTGCTCACATGCTAATATAGACAGCTATCTCATGTATTGGTGCACAGCTAAATCAGAAGGATTATGTCTTTCAATACACAAAGGAGCTCAGATGCTCAGCAACCATCCAGGTTAAGCTGTCCCAAACAGATGTCACAGATGGGTGGATCTTCTTTAGATGTATCTTTAGATATTCTCTGAAAACAGAAATAACATGTTGAACAAAGAGAGAATAGTTATATAGTATTAGAATTAGGTAGTTGTCACCTTGGGGGAACTTTATAATTTTAGGGACCACAGAAATGGGTCTATCCAATAACTTGAATAGGGAGACATCATGCACAGTACCAGGAGCTTGGTTTAAACATATAAGCACTTTGTTAAAACAGAGGTCTAATTTCTTCTCCACATTTTTACTAGGGTTGTTAGTTAATGGGCAGAACATAATTTTTATATTTGCATTGCTTTTCGTTTAAAATTCTTTTTTTAAAAAAATGAAGCAGTTGACCTTGAGCACTTTCAGAGAAGCCTTAGAGTAAAACAATGTAACTGATAGGAAAAAGACTTAGTTCTTTTAAAAGTGAGCAAACTTGATTTTCTTAAACAACCAAGGACATGATAATGTCAACATAAAGTACAGGAAGTTATTTTGGTAAAACATAGACATTCTGCCTTTTACAGTGATTATTCAGAAAAAAAAAAACTTTTATAACTTCTTACTAAAAACAGACCAATAATTTAAGAAAACTTTATTACTTTAACAGAGAGAAAACTTAAATTTTAGTTTTGCATTGGTATATTATTTCATACTGAGGCTTTAAAAAATTTTAGAGATAGACTTATTAAATCTTATCCAACTTTGACCACAAGAAATAAATGTCCTTTTCTGTGACCCTTCTGTAACTTTCTATATCTATTCAGGTTTTGTTCTACATTTTCTTCTTTTTTGAATTCTGTAACAACCAATTATTTAGGGCAAAATTACTATTTCCCTTTCAATAAAAATACACCTTGTGTACCTTTACATACTTAAGTTACCAAAATGATTTTGGAGACTATTTTCAAGTAAATATTTTACAGCATACAATTACCATCAAAATCAGACTTATTAGAATAATATTAAATACTTAAAACACTTTAGTCAATGCTTTTTTGAAATAGTCTTATACAATCTTTAACAAGAATTAATAGCATATAATAGTATTACACTGTCCCCTAAAACCCAATGATTTAATTTTATGTGAATTTTGAAATTCTTGTAGGTATTTTGTTTTTACAGTTTTGTGAGATCTCTTTATTGGCATATTAGCTTTATGTATATGGCGACAACTATAGGGCACAGAATAATGGTGAACTGGGAACAAGTTTCACACTCTTGAATAACCATTATTAAATCAGGGTATTTGAGAGGGATTCCTAATGCTTTTGCCATTTGCAACCCTGTGGCTGCTCCACTATACCCACTCCTTTTATATAATCATAAGGCAGCTTCCTCAGCAGTTTTGGAAAATAATAAGCAGATACAGGTTAAAGTATCTGCTTCTTGTTACCAGGAGAAGATTTTCCCAATTCAGTTAATTCCCTGGCAGAGTATTCTTTCACAACCATAGTTTCATTTACTGGCTCAGTAAGATTGTTAAAGGCTCTTTGTGCTGGTCTGACAATTTGCACTTTTGCGAATTCTTTAATTGTATTGGCTATTTTTTTTTATGTCCTCCCAGGATTCTGAGCTTTTGGATCCCAATCCTTTTTAGCTAAAATAACTCTAACCTTTGTCCTGGTATTTTTTCAACTTTTTAATTTTAAAAAGTGACAGATTAGCACCTTTATATAATCTTTTCTCTTATCTAGCTATTCCCACAAGCCTATCACCAAAGTGGAGGTAGAAGTCCACATATCTCTTTCTAATTGTAACTCTTCCTTCAAATTGTGGATTCCTCTGTCTTTTTCAAGACATTCCACTGTAGCTGACTGTAATGGACATACTGATGGCCAGCTGACTGCAGCAGCAGTGCATCTGCTATCTTTACTAAATTTCATAATCTTTTGTTCTTGTAAGATGTATACTATTCCCTCAGGCATTCTGGGGCTGTCCCCATACTCACACAGAGGTTTGAAGCAGTCAAGCAATTTGATGACCCTTCCCCACATTAAATAAGCAGACCATCCCAGGATTACTCCTATGGATTCATTGCCCCAGCTCATGCTTTGGGTACAGGGAACAAAGGAATATCAAGGAACTGTGACTTTTGTCCCATCCTCTCTTGCGGTTACTTTAGATTTGAAGGGAACATTGAGATTAGGTTAGATGGGCTACTTTTTAAAGGGCCTGGCAGGGATGGCATAGGAGGTTAGGCTTAAAGAGGGGAGGAGAAAGAGGTTTTGGTGGTGCTGCAGGACAGAGAGAGCTGAATCAGCCAGTGGGAGCACAGGTCTTACTTCCAGTTTGCTGAACTAGATCATGGTTTTGCATTTTTAAATTTTTCATTGTTTCCTTATCTCATTCTAATTGACCTTTATGTTCCCTTTCTGTAGTCTCTAGGAGCCATTTGCTAAATGTGTTTCATTCAGCAACCTTAGTTTTAAATTTGAGGTTGTTGAGTTTTTCCCTGAGATAATTAAATTTGGCCCAATAAAAACAGTCCTATTGTGGCCATGCAAATTTATGTTCATCAAAGGTTAGTTTAACTCATTTATCAAGATAGTTGATAAGTTTAGAATTCTTACACATGTTGGAATTCTTATACATATAAAAAGCTGCCATTTGGACAGGAGGTTCCCCTAAGGAGGCCTCAGTTGACTGTTCATTACCCATTACCCCAGGAGCATTAAAACAAAACAGAGTCAACAAAACAGAGAGCTCTTACCTGGTGGTTCAGTAATGAATCTGCAAAGGCCTCACAGGCTACTTGCTCAACAAAACACATTTTGACCTCAACTGAAAGAGACGGGAGTTTGAAGATCTGACTTGAAGTTTCCAACTCACCCCACCAATGGTTTGGGAGAGGATGGAGCTCAATGGGATCCTGCAGGAACTGTGCTCATCTCTGAGGCACTGGCAGGCAGATGACAGAGCTCTCAATCGGATCTCATTTCTGACACCAGAAACATTAAACTTGAAGCAGCTGAAGACCTAGTAACTGAAGTTCCAGCTTCTCCAAGGAAAAACAACAGTTTTTCCCTGAGATAACTGGTCCAATAAAAACAGTCCTATTGTGGCCAGGCAAATTTATGTTCATCAGAGGTTAGTTTAGACAAGTTAGTTGTGGTTGGTGGATATTTGGGGCACTCCAATTGTCCTTCAGGTTAGATAGTTAACTAAGTTCCTTATCTTGTGATTTGCTATGGTGTCTGGATGTCCTTAGGGTTTGCTGCTAAAATAATAATATGGGTTTTCTTGAACAAGAGCAAACATGCATGTGGAGCAGAGCCAGAAAGAAGCACCTGCTCAGGGGTTGGGGTTTAGAGAGTGGCTTATATGTGTTACCTGGGACTTTGGCTGTCTTGGGAAGGGGTAGGGCCTTGTTAAGAGTGTTTGGGGAGGGTGTAGGGCATTGTTTGGGGTGTTTTGGGGTGTAGTATCTTTGAACACAGCAGGCCAGTTCAGATTAACACAGAGGCAGGAAGTGTGCCAGCAGATTTTTCTATAACTAGCTTAAATTACTTCTTTCTGAGAGATCTGCAGTTGCTGTAGCTGCAGAATGTCCTGGGCACTCAAGGGAACATGGGTATGTCAAGCTGGAGCTGCTTCATCAGGTATTGACTCAGTCCTCCCATCAATAATGTGGGAGCTGAAGCAAATAAATATGGTTAGTATAGTCATTAACCTTTCCATTTTCACAGCCTCAGAGCTGCAAAACTGAAAGCTTTTGATATATTGATAGTAAACTGCTACAAAACTTTTCCTATGAGAAGACAAATTAAGACCACCTATTTGAAAACAAAGATGAATTCTCACTTTCCAATTTGTTTGCTCATTAATTCCTCTCTAGTTGAATGTTTCTCTCCTCTTTTTCCATTAAGTTGAAATAGAAGTCAGCACATTGAGTTTCAATATTTCAAAATGTATGTTACATATGAAAAGTAGTTTGAATAAGTTTTCGTGTATATTGTGTGTATAGCTCAAGTTCAAGTTAGTACCTTTGATTTATGTCCTAATGAAATGTTAAAAGAAATAAAATAAAGTTACTGTGGCTAAGTGATTTAAAGTGGAGTTGGGAGGTCATTCTGGAGGTTACTCTTATGCATCAAGCAACAATGTTTCTGAAAACCCTAAGGACATCCAGACACCATAGCAAATCACAAGATAAGGAACTTAGTTACAATTGGAGTGCCCCAAATATCCACCAACCACAACCAACTTGTTTAATCTTCTTCTTTTCCTTTTCCAAGATGGGACACGATTGGAGTTGCTACCTGAATCTGTGTTCCCTGAATTGCAATTCTAAGACCCCAGATAAATGCTTTTATTTCCTTGCAGCTTAATTTGTTATGTCTAGGTTGACAGGAATGTAATCCATTGATCCATTAATCAGTCAATACAAAAACTACTCCAGTTTGGGGTAGGTAGATAGCAGCGCTGCTGTCCCATTTCACACTGGGGAGGCGAGAGACCAATCTAGACTGAGTGTGGTTTTCGTCCAACAAAGGGGAGAGTCATCCCTGGCACTGAGGATTTTTCTGTTCTGATAAGCATCTGGGGCTACTAGTTCCTGGTTTCTGGGCTTAAGGCCTGGCCATCACTTTTCATTAGGCTTAACATCTCCCCAAGATTTTGTAAGGGCACACAATAGAAAAGGAGGTGAGGGTAGAGCCATTTAGTGTGTGTTTGTGACTTCCCCAGAGAAGGAGGTAGGGGTAGATGAGGGTTGGTTGATGGCCACTTAACAGGTGTCTGTGATTTCCCTGACAGGTGTTAAGTGTCATTTTGTACTTTTCCCCTTATATTCTCTTATTGTATTAACCAACCCACCAAACCCCCAAAATCCTTGAGCTACTCTTAAAGCAAAAGAAAGAAACAGAAAAAGAGAGAAAGAAAGAACAAGGAAAAAGCTTAAAATTGTATATATATATATATATATATATATATACTTTTGTTGATCATATCACACACATGTAATGTAAATGAGTGGAATATATATCACATTCTTGAATTAGTATTACTAGTACACAGAATTGCACATGAGCAATCATCAGATTGTTTCATTCAGTGGTCCCTATGCTATCTATATTAATGAAAAAATTGTTAATACATTAATCAGTCAAACATTTTGATTAAAATTAAGTAATTTTTAGCAGTAATTGAAAACCGTTCTGTGAAACACATCCATTCAGAGAAGTAACACTGTAAATATTACCAATTAACTTAGCTAGCATATTTTTAGCTATTAAATTATTTGTCAAACATTTAAAGTGAATTTGAGATTAAGAGTAAAGCACATTTTCCAATCAAAAACATTAATTTCTTATTTTACAAATTACTTACTTATTTTAGGGATTGGAATAGTTTGAGTTTTTATTTCTATTTCTTGTCATATTTTTTTCTACCACATGAATACATTGTTTGACAATTAAAGATGCCATTTTTTGAATGCTTGTAAGAATATGGTTTAAAATTTGATTAATGTGTTTTATGATTTTTACTAAGAAATAACTTGTGTTATATATATATTTTTAAAAATAGAATGGGTGGAAATTTTTAAAAATCTTGTATCTGATATGGGACTTGAATCTTAGAATACATGAAAAACTCTTACAACTCAACAATAATAAGAGAAATAAACAAATTAAAATAAAGGGAAAGGATTTGAGTAGACATTTTCCGAAGAATATATGCAAATAGCCAATGAGCACATGAAAAGATGCTCAACATCATTAGCCATCAGGAAAATGCAAAAAACAATCATAATGAGATACAATTTCACATCCACTAAGATTAGTATAATCAAAATGACAGATAATAACAAGTGTTGGTGAGGATGTGAATAAATCAGAGCCCTTGTGCATTGCTGAGAGAAATGTAAAATAGTGCAGTTGCTTTGGGAAACAGTCTGGCAGTTCCTCAAATGTTTAAACATAGAGTTACCATATGACCTAGCAATTTCCTAGTAAGTATTTACCCAAGAGAAATGAAAACATATGTCCATGCAAAACTCTGACACAAATGTTAATCGCAGCATTATTCATTATGTCCAAAATGTGTAAAAAAATAACCCACAAATGTCCATCAACAGATGAATGGATAAACAAAATATGGTATATCCATAAAATGGAATATATTTCAACAATAAAGAGAAATGAATTACTGATACATTCTACAACATGGATAAACCTTGAAAACATTATGTTAACTGAAAGAAGCCATACATGAAATACTACGTATTGTATGTTTCAATGTATATAAAATGTACAAAATGGGCAAATATATAGAGACAGAAAGGGTATCTGTGATTGCCTAGGGCTGTGTGGTTTGAGGGGAAATGGGTAGTGAATGCTAATTGGTCAGGGGTTTCTATTTAGGATGATAGATATGTTTTAAAATTGATTGTTGTGATAGTTACACAACTCTGTGAATATACTAAACCATTGAAAATTGCACACTTTGAGTGAATCTTATACTACGTGCATTGTATCTACTTAAAGCTGTTATAAATTTTTTGTCGAGTTTGGATTTTGGTAGGCAGAATAAATGATATACCCCCCACAAGATATCCATGTTCTTATCTTCAGAACCTGTGAATATGCATCTTACAGGGTAAAAGGGACTTTATAGATATAGTTATGTTAAGGACTTTGAGGTAAGATATTATCCTGGATTATCGTTCACAAGTTAAGGGGCCACAAGCTAAGGAACTCAGGTGGTATATAGAAGCTGGAGAAATACACAGAAGTGAATTCTCTCCTAGTGCCTTTGTAAGGAATGCATTCCTGACAACCAGTCCCAGTTTGGACTTCTATCTTCCAGAATAAAAATGTAAGATATTTTTGTATCTCCAAACGTGATAATTTGTTACAGCAGCAATAGGAAACTGAAACCTGTACTATGTGCCAGTTTCTGTGTTAGGTTCTGGTGGTATAAGGAACTGGACTACTATAATTAGCTTCCTGTCTTCATAGTGCTCACAGTCTAACAGGGACCAGAAGTAATTTTGGAAAAGATAAAACCGAAAACCTTTTTTATCCTTCTCACATACAGTGGCCTGTTATAGAGTGGTAATAGAACAGAGGTTCAGGAATCTTCTACACGCTTAAAAATTATCAAAGACCTCAAAGAGCTTTTGTTTATGTGGCTTAAATCTTTTGCTATTTACTTTATTGAAAATGAAAACTGAGAAAATATTTTAAAATTAGATTTATTGACTTAAATACACCAATCTTACTGAAAAGTTCTAAGAGTTCGACAAACACAAGTATTCATGTAACCACCACTAGAAGACAGATACATAACATTCCCATAACCCCAAAGTTTCCTTTTGCTGTCCCTTTGTATTCAACGTTTCCTTCCAGCCCCAGTCTTTGATAACCACTGATTTGCTTGCTATCCCTATAATTCTGTTTTTTCAGAATGTCTTATAAACCTAAACTTGTATGGTTTTCTTTCACTTAGCATAATGCATTTGATATTCATCTATATATTATTGTAAAAATACACAAATTTATTATCATACAATCTTGTAGGTCAGAAGTCTGACACAGGTCTCACTAGGTAAAAATCCCTTTGTTGGTAAGGCTATGTTCCTTTCTGGAGTCTCCATTTCATCACCTTTTCCAGCTTTTAGAAGCCATCCCTACTCCCTGACTCATGGCCTCCTTCCTCCATCTTCATCATCAGCAATGTCTTCTCTCTGACTAAATGAGATTAGATTGGGCCTATCCAGGTAATCCTGGATAATTTCCCAATCTCAAGGTCCTTGAACTTATTCATATGTGCAACTCTCTTTTACCATGTACAGTGACTTATTCACAAGATTCAGGGATTTGGAAATGGACAACTTTCGGGGGCATTTTTCTGCTGATCACAAGTTCCTTTGTATTGCTGAGGATTTCATTATTATTGATGTACCAAAATTTATTTAACCAATTACCAGTTGATGGAATTTGTGGTCCTTCCAGTTTTTGGTGAATATGAATAAGGCTCATGTTAACATTTTGTGGACCTGTGTTTTTATTTCCATTGGACAAATGCCTAGATAATAACTGTGTAGTCATAGTTTTAAAATATCATTACCAATCTCATCGGAAAATTATTTAAATAATGGGAAACTTTCAAGCTTTCTGTGGTGGATGTAAGTTTTCCAAAATTCTAATTTTCAGTAGAAAGCTTGAATTTTATCTTTAGCAGTTGTTTTCCTTGAAAAGACAGCTCATGTTGTTCATTTTCAAGAATGTATCTGCTTAATTCCCAAGTCTGAGGAAGACATAGTATGTCTGTCATTTGTTTTTTCCAGTGTAAATGGTGTGTCTTGAAAAAAATGGCTGCTTCAACTTGCAACTCAAATGAACACACAAATGCTTTTCCTTGAGACAACCATCCTACTTTTATATGCAGAAGTGCATTATGTGTACTCTTCATGTGTTATACAGAATATTAATAAGTGATATCCTCACTGCCAAGATATAATTAAATTGTTAATTTTCCCTGTTTTTTCAAGAATATTCTTAAGTGAAACTGACATTTTTTTGGTGCTACTGCCTTGATTTGTGCTAAACACCAACAGTTTATCTATCATTCCTTATACACCACAAGTGCAAATGTCTGCATATTGAAAAAGGCAAATAATGTCTTACTGCTATTAAGAAAATTGCTTTACCTCAGATATTCCCTGGAAATGACTTGGGGGACCTCCAGGAGTCTGTGGAGCACACTTTCAGAATGGTTGCCATGGATAAATCATTGTCCATAGAGTCCTTGAATGGAGAGGATCTTTTTTGTAAAGTAATAAAGTACTCTGATTGGCAAGAATATAAAAATGTCAGTGCACTAGAAACAGCTAGTAAGTATCTTATATATTTGGCATTTCAGATATTTTTTTCATTATTTTATTTTTTGACTTGGTAATACATTCATGATTCAAAATTCAGTAAGTATAAAGGATATACAATGAAAAGTCTCCTTGCTACACTTGCCCCTCAGCCACCCAGCTCTTCCTCCTATAGGCAACCAGTTTGTTACATGCCTCTTGCCTAATCCTGCCCCCACAGACATATTTTAAGCACATATAAGCAAATATAGAACTGTTCATTCAACAAAAATTCCATAACATTTTTTAGCTTAACACAGTCAATGTTTATTTCTTACTCACACAGAGTCCAATACAGAGTGAAGGAGGTGGAAGGGGGCTCTTTCCATACAATCATTCAGTGATCCAGGCTCCTTGCAAATTGTGGCCCTACCATCCCCCAGGGTTTCAAGTTCTTTGCCAAATCCTCTGCCTCTGGCTGGCAGATGGGGAAGTGAATGTGATGGATCATATTTTATGTGTCAGGCCTGAAAGTAGTGCACATCTCTCTCACCAACATTTGATCGGCCAGGACTCAGTCACTGGCCTCAGCTTGCTGCAAGAGAGCTGGAAGATATAGTCTAGTTGTATACTTAGGAGGAAAAGCAAAGTAGCTTTGGTGAATTCATGTCCATCTCCATTATAAATCATTTCTGCACACTACTGTCTGATTAATCATTCTCAAACACTATTTAATAACCTTTATATCATATTACCATGCTGTTCAAAAACTTTAAAATGATTCCCAATTACATACTTAATTAAAAAAAATCAGTTGCGTCTCCTGTACAAATTCTCCAGTCTACTCTTCTCACACCTTTCCCTGCTGCCCTGATGAACTCAGTCAGCAAAGCGACATCCATCCGCTTTACACTGCCTCCCACTCCCCCACTCTGTGACTTTGCCTGTAGCTTTTCCCTATTCTGGAGTCCTCTCCTCCACCTCTATAAATATCAAAACCCAGAAATTCATAGGATTACCTCTACAGCCCAAAGTGACCTCCTTTTTTAAATTTTAAACTTTTTAATTTTGAAATAGTTTCAAACTTTCAGGAGAGTTGCAAAATGAAGAAACCCACAAACAACATACAGAGAAATCCAACATACCCCTACCCCCACAAAAAATTCACATCCACCAATTTTAAAATTTTGCCACATTTTCTGTATCATTCTATTTATCAGTCTATCAATTCATCTATCTACTCATATTTTGACTCTTTATCTATCAATCCATTTCTGAACATTCATGTGTAGGTTATATACATCGTGTTCCTTGAACACAATACTGCCATGTACATTTCCTATGAAGAAGTATATTACCTTTTGTAACCATGTTAATTACAGTTATCAAGTTCAAGAAATTTAACATTGATATAAAGTTTGCAGTCTATATTCCAATTTTTTCATATGCCCCAGTAATATCCTTTTGAGCCTTCTCTCTTCTAGATCCTGTCCAGGTTTGTGCACTGAATTTGTCATTGTCTCTTTAGTTGCTGTTGCTTTTTTTCAAAATTATGGGAACACGTATAACTCAAACTTTCCCATCCCAAACCCTCTCAAGCATACCACTCAGTGGACTAACACATTCACAATGTTGAGGTACCCTCATCTTCTTCCATTACTAAAATATTCCCATCTCCCCAAACAGAAACATTATATGTGTTATGCATTAAATCCCCATTTCCGCTGCCCCCACCCATGGCTACCTGTACTCTAATTTGTATATCTATGAGCTTAATATATCCTCTGATATTTTCTTTGGCATTCCTATGGAACTTACATTTAACATCCTAAATCTATAACAACCTCATTTTCTTTGATATCAACTAAACTTCAATAGCATATACAAACTGTGTTTCTATACTCCTCTTTCCCCCCACCTTTATGTAGGTCTTATCATAAATAACATGTTTATACATTATGAGTCCCAAACCACTGATTTATCATAACATTTTATGCACTTGCCTTTTAGATCCTATAGGAAGTAAAAAGTAGAGTTATAAACCAAAAAAATGCAGTGGTACTGCATTTATATTTACCATGTCATATAATTAATGTAGATCTTTATTTCTTCATAATTTTAATCTATTGTCTATTGTCCTTTCCTTCCAAGCTGCAGAACTCTCTTTAGCATCTCTTGTAGGACCAGTTTAGTGGTGACAAGTTCCTCAGCTTTTGTTTATCTGGGAATGTCTTAATCTCTCCCTCATTTCTGAAAGACAGTTTTGCCAAATATAGAATTCTTGGTCGACAATTTTTCCTTCCACACATGAAATATGTCATCCCACTGCCTTCTTGCCTCCATGGTTCCTGATGAGAAATTGGCACTTAATTTTATTCCTTGTATGGGACATGTTGCTTCTCTCTTTCCGCTTTCAGAATACACTCCAATCTTTGGCATTTGACAGTTGGATTATGACATCCATGGTGTGGATATATTTGGGTTTATCCACTTCAGAGTGCATTGAGTGTCTTTGATGTGTATAATCTTGTCTTTCATTAAATTTGGGAAGTTTTCAGCCATCATTTGTTTGAATATTCTCTCTTCCCTTTTCTCTCTTTCTTCTCCTGCTGGATCTCTGACTATGCATATATTGGTGGGCTTGATAGTGTCCCAAGGGTTCCACAGGCTCTATTCACTTTTCCTCTTTTATTATTCTTTCTGATCCTCAGACTGGATGATTTTAATTGTCTTAACTTCAGGTTCACTTGTCCTGGCCCACGGGACGATCAACCGAGGCTCTGACTCCTGCAAGGGAAGAATGGTATGGGACAAGAGACACGAAGAACGACAGCAAGACAGGAGTTCTGATCAAGCTGCAAAATTTTATTGAAGAGGCAGGGTATATATACTCTAGGGTAGGATGGGGGTGGCTAGTAAGGACGGGTGGCAATCTAGGATTGGCTGCTGCTGTTGCTAGGGTGGAAGGCAGATGTAGGGGGATTGGCGGTTGCTGTTGCTGGGGTGGAAGGCAGAAGTACAGTTAGAGCTTTTGGCGGGAACTACTGTTACTTCCTTGAAGAAGGCTAATTATAGCTTAGGCTGTTCTTGCATCAGCCCTGGCGGCCATGTTGCATGTTACCGGTATCGCTGAAGGTGAATATTATATATGCTACCTTAATTGTCCCCAACATTCACTGATTCTTCTGCCAGCTGCTATCTGCTGTTGACCCCATCAAGGGAATTTTATGTTTTCTGTTACCATGGTTTTTAATCCTCTTCATAAATTCCAAATCTCTATTGATATTCTCTTTGTGTTCATTTATGGTTTTCTTGGTTTCATTTAGTTCTTTGTCCATATTTTCCTTTAGCCCTTTGAGCATATCTAGGACCAAATTTTTAAAGTATTTGCTATGTTCCAGGTCTGGTCCTCCTCACTGATGCTTTCTGATGCTTTAATCTTCTACTTTGTCTGGATCATTGCTTCCTGTTTCTTTGTGTGTTTTCTAATCTTTTATTGAAATGGTGACATTCTGATATTTTAACAAGTTATTGCTGGCATTTAGACTCTTAAGTGTCTGTTCCTTAAGCTTGTATCCAGCTCGTGTTATGACAGAGATTTCCTTGAATGCTAGGAGCTAACACAAAAAGAAGGATAAAAGAAAACACCTTTCCCAGTCTTGCAGGTTGACCTGTGTGAGAGCTGTCCTTCAGAGCTCACTCAGACAATGAGTTTATAGAATATCCTCAGGTCAAAGTGTAGGGGTCACTCTTGTCTTGAGCATCTATATGTGGATCTAGGCATTCCCACATTTACATGGATACATAGGAAACAGTTTCCTCATGGTGCAGAGCAATGCATGTATGTTCTATAGCCAGCAACACCTTGCTCCAGGCAGCCACTTGACTGCTCTTCTACAGTGTTCTGTAGGAGAGCTCTATGAGCTGCCTTCTACATGCAGGGAAAGTTTTGGATGACAGGTCTCTAAGGCCATCACCAGAGATTGGCCCAGGCATATATGCTCCCAGTATGTGCACAAAGCATACTCTGCTCCTTCTAGATCTGAACCAGGGATCTGCACTGGGGGCAATGGCTGACTCCACACCAAGCCAGTCAGGGGATGGTGGAGAGGCCAGCAAGGGTACTCATTCTAGTTTGCTAATGCTGCTGGAATGCAAAACACCAGAGATGGATTGGCTTTTATAAAAGGGGATTTCTTTGGTTACACAGTTACAGTCTTAAGGTCATAAAGTGTCCAAGGTAACACATCAGTAATCGGGTACCTTCACTGGAGGATGGCCAATGGTGTCCAGAAAACTTCTGTTAGCTGGGAAGACACGTGGCTGGCATCTGTGCCAAAGTTCTGCTTTCAAAATGGCTTTCTCCCAGGACGTTCCTCTCTAGGCTTCAGCTCCTCAAAAATGTCACTCTTAGTTGCATTTGGCATATCTGTCCTATCTTAGCTTGTTCAGAGCAAGAGTCTGCTTCCAGCAGCTGTCTTCAAAGTGTCTCTCATCTGCAGATCCTGTGCTTTCTTCAAAGCATCCCTCTTGGCTGTAGCAAGCTCACTCCTTCTGTCTGATCTTATATAGTGCATCAGTAATTTAATTTGGACCCACCCAATGAGCGGGCCAACACCTCCACGGAAATTACCCAATCAGAGTCATCACCCACAGTTGGGTGGGGCACATCTCCATGGAAACACTCAAAGAATTACAATCTAATTAACACTGATAGTCTCCCCACACAAGATTACATCAAAGATAATGGCATTTGGGGGAACATAATACATTCAAACTGGCACAGGTACCAAGAGATTTTACTGCTTTTAAGTGTCTTGATTTGGCACTCACCGTGTTACTGCAACCCTTTGTTTTCTAGAGCTTTGAGAAAGATAGTTTGGTCAATTCTTCCTGGCTGTTCAAAGCTTCTTGGGGGTAGAGATCTGTGAAGCATCTTACATCACTGTCTTGATCATGACAGGGCTCCAATATCTGTTTTATTTAGTAACAAAAATGATGTTGGTGTGTGTTCCGGTTTGCTAATGCTGCCATTATGCAAAATACCAGAAATGGATTGGCTTTTATAAAGAGGGTTTATTTGGTTACAAAGTTACAATCCTAAGGCCATAAAAGTGCCCAAACAAAGGCATCAACAAAAGAGTACCTTCACTGAAAGATGGCTGATGGTGTCCAGAAGACCTCTGTTAGCTGGGAAGGCATGTAGCTGGCATCTGCTCTGGGGTTCTGCTTTCAAAATGGCTTTCTCCCAGGATGTTTCTCTTTAAGCATCTGGGGGTGTTCTCTTAGTTTCTCCTGGGCAAACTCTGGGCTAGCAAAAGTCCACTTTCAACAGCCGTCTCCAAAAAGTCTCTTTCAGCTGCTCTGAGCTCCTTCTGTCTGTGAGTTCTTATAGGACTCCAGTGATTTAACACCTCCATGGAAATAATCTAATCAAAGGTTTTACCCACACTTGGGTGAGTCACATCTCTATGGAAACACTCAATCAAAAAGTTCCACCCAACAAGATTGGATGAAAAGATCATGGCTGTTTTGAGGGGGCATAATATATCCAAACTGGCACAGTATGATTTTATTCAAGCATACAAATATGAAGTAATTTACATTTATTGAATGATTCTATATGAAAGTGCTATCTGAGAGATAATGCTAGTGTCCTTATTTATAGATGAGGAATTTGAAGTTCAGGGAAATTAGTAATTTCAAAAAACGATCTAGAGTCAAGATTCAAAGCTAGGGCCATCTGAGTTTTATACCTAGATTCTTTCTTCTATATCATCCTGTCCTCCTATAATATAAATAGGTACTCAGGAAATGAAGTGGGGGTAATAATAAAAGTCAAAAATTACCTGCCCATATCAATATATTTCTATTCTTTGTTACATATAAAATGTTAAAGTCTGAATTTTATATGAAACTCAGCATCAATGAGCTTTTCCATGGATGTTACTTCAAATTTCTCTTATGATATCTAGCTCAATTTGAAACTTCAGGCTTTTAAAATGTGTTATTTGATGTATTCAGCAGCAAATTTGGCAAGAAAATCAATACTGTTTTCCACTGTTCTGGTCTTAATTTTTCCACCATTTCTTAAGTAACTTACTTTTTTTTCTCATATTTTTTTTTGTTAATTTGATATTACCATCCAGAGGTAGGAAAATATATGTAAAAAAACAGATGGACACAAATAAAAAGTCAGGTACAAAACACAGAAGCAGAGAAATAGAAAACTCACTAGTTTGAAGCATAAGTTTGTACCCTTTTCTGCAAATTCTTATTCATATACAAAGACACAAAAGATTGTATACATGAAATTGCATCCCATTTTTCTTTTACTATATAAACCTAATTGTAATATAGTAAATTTTTCTATAAACCAAACTTAACATTTTACAGTTGTCTAAAATGCATTTAAGAGGGTTGTAATTCTTTATAATAGTACTGCAATTGTTACTCATTGTGTCTAGGTGGAATTAAAACAATTAAGTACAGAGATAACAAGTAGAATATTAAATACCAAATCCAAGAACAATGTGAATTCTTCAGTGCCTAACTCTCATAAACCTCAGTTTCTGAACCTAGTAAACAAATGGCTTGACTAAGGTCAGAATCTAACCCAAAATCTTAACCAATAGCCAATAAACCAAGTGGGACTTCAGCCCACAACCAGAAGCCATCTTAACAGAGTTTGGAAAAAGAGTAAGCACATATACAAAGTTCCTCACCCAGAGATGTCTATTTCCAGAACTGTTTCGCTCCCCAAAGTGAAGCACTGATGGTGGAAGATAGTGGAGTAGTGAGGTGTGGGATTTAATTATGCCTCTGGGACAGCTGGTAGACAGCCAGGGACTGTGGAATGGAAACCTCAGGGGAACCTGAGTTTGCACACACATCATACAACACCCTCCAGCATGTGGAGTAGCTGAGATCAGTGAAATCTGTAAGTTCTTGTGGCCAAGAGGCCTGTGCCCTTCCTTGCCAGGCACAACAGACTGTTTTGTGGCTGGTTTCTTGAGGGAGAAAGGCCATCAGTGCTGGGAACTAGGAGGGAGAACTGCAATTACAGAACTGATTAACAAACTCAGACTGCTGAACAAAAACTCCAACCATAGATATGCTGAGACCAGACACTGGAGAATCTGGGAGCAGTCAGCCCAGCAGAGAGGAGGTAGTGCTAGCAAAACAGCACAAACAAAAACAAAAACACAGACTTTTGGAGTTGGGGGAGCACATAATACAGAGAAGGGCTACGTTCAAACTGAATCAGACACATGTGCAAACCCAAGGGGCCAAGTCCCTTCTCTGAAAAGCCGTTTTTTTCCTCCTCAATTGCTCTCCAACTCCTTGTTTTTTGCATTTCAATAGCCCGTCAGAACTGCAAGGACTGTATTAAAGCACTTTTCTTTACATAGTCTATACTGGACCTTTATTTTTCTTTTTCCTTCTTCTTTTTTTTTAACCTTTTTCTCTTTTTTTAAAATAACTATTCTAAGTAGCCCATTACAGAGAGCCTCAAAGATTGCATTTTGGGCCCAGGCAAGAGCAGAGCTAAGATAGCTCTGAAAGAAAAAGCAGTAAGTCTAGTGGGGGAGACAATTTGCTAAAGGCCATAATTTCCCCAAGAGAAGGGGGGCATGGTCCAGCTCCAGTGGCAGACCTCCTTCTGGGATCTCAGACCCCAGGTGCCGGAATTCAGAAACCAACTTCAGCTAGCCATGCCCCTACAGGGTCAGGGTCACTAGGAGAACTAAAGGCTCCATACCTCATTACACTGGTGGGGGAGCTGTGGGCTGGCAAGTGCCACTTGCTGGACAGGACAGGAAAAGCACAGAATCTAAAGGCCTCACTGGAGGGGCTCATTCTCAAGGAAACTCCATACTTTCCTCATGAGACCTCCTGAGGTCTCATTCTCAAGGAAACCCCATACCCTCCTCCTCTCTGGAGGGAAAACCTGACTGGGTTGACCATATCTGAGGAGACCCTCACACAAAAAGGCTATATAGAGGGAGAGCAAGAAACAAACAAGAGTTGAAAAACTCCAGTCAACTAAATAGAACCTAAGTTAGAGTCCTAGAAAGCTGAACTGGACACCAAAGTTTAGAGAACAAAGCCAACCAACAAGAAAACTCTAGGTAAAAGAGTGAAAAGTAGCTCCACAATAAACTAATCAAGAAAGTCAGATGCCTAGACAGATTCAGATAATGAGCCATACTAGGAAACATGAAAACATGGACCAGCCAAAGAAATAAACTAATAGCTCAACCGAGATACAAGAGTTGAGACAACTAATGCTAAATCAATTCAATGAACTGAAGAACTAATTAAAGATGTTCAAACAAATCTCCTAAATGAATTAACAATCAAGTCAATGAATGGAGGGAAGATATAGCAAAAGAGATGAAAGATATAAGGAAGACACTGAATGACCCAAGATAAGAATTCATAAACTTGAAAAACAAATGGCAGAACTTATGGGAATGAAGGGCATAATGGAGGAGATGAAAAAGACAATGGATGGATACAACAGTAGATTTGAACAGACAGAAGAAAGGATCAGTGAATTGGAAGACCAAACATTTCAATTCATCCACACAAAAGAAGAGAGGATGACAAGAATGGAAAAATATGAGCAGGGTCTTAGGGAGCTGAGTGACAACATGAAACACATGAATATACATGTTATAGGAGTCCCAAAGGGAGAAGACAGGGGAAAAGAGGCAGAAAGAATAATGGAAGGAACATTCACTGAAAATTTCCCAATTCTTATGAATGACAGAAAATTAGAGATTCAAGAATTACAGCATACCCCAATCAAAATAGATCTCAATATACCTACTCCAAGACAATTACTGATCAGATTGTCCAATGTCAAAGACAAAGAGACAATTCTGAAAGCAGAAAGAGAAAAGCAAACCATCGCATACAAGGAAGCTCAAAAAGAATATGTACCAATTTCTCATCAGAAACCGTGGAAGAAAGAAGACAGTGGTATGATATATTTAAGATACAGAAAGACAAGAACTGCCAACCAGGAATTTTATATCCAGCAAAACTGTCCTTCAAAAAATAAGGGAGACATTAAAATATTTTCAGAAAAACAGAGATTGAGAGACATTGTGAATAAGAGACCGGCACTACAAGAAATACTAAAGGGAGTGCTACAGGCTGACAGGAAGATGCAGGAGAGAGAGGTTTGGAGAAGAGTGTAGAAATGAAGATCATCAGAAATGGTAAAAGGACAGAGAGGAAAAAATAAAACATGACCTATCAAATCTAAAAAGCAAATTGTAGAAGAACATACTGCCCTTACAGTAATAACACTAAATGTTAATGGATTAAACTTCCCAATAAAAAGACACAGGCTGGCAGAATGGATTAAAAAAATAGGACCCATCTATATGCTGTCTACAAGAAACTCGCTTTAGACACAAGGACAAAAATAGGCTGAAAGTGAAAGGTTGGAAAAAGATATTTCACGCAAACAACAACCAGAAAAAAGTGGGATTAGCTATATTAATATTAGACAAATTAGACTTCAAAAGTAAAACACATAAAAGAGACAAAGAAGGATACTATATATTAATAAAAGGGTCAGTTCATCAAGAAAACATAACAATCATAAATATTTACGTACCAAGCCAGAGTATTCCAAAATTCATGAGGCAAACATGGAGAACACTGAAAGGAGAAGTAGATAAATCTAAAATAATGGTCAGAGACCTCAGATCACCACTCTCATCAATGGATACAACATCTAGACAGAGGATCAGCAAGGAAACAGAGATGTTGAATTCTACAATAAATGAACTAGACTTGACAGATATTTATAGAACACTACACCCCACAACAGCAGGATACACATTTTTCTCAAGTGATCATGGAACATTCTCTAGGATAGACCACATGATAGGTTACAAAGTCTCCACAATTTTAAAAATATTGATAGTATAAAAAAACACTTTCTCAGATCATAATGGAATACAGTTGGAAATAAATAACAGGCAGAAAATTGTAAAATTCACAAGTATATGGAGACTAAAGAACACACTGTTAGAAAACCTGTGGGTTAAGGAATAAATTACAAGAGAAATTAGTAAGTACCTCAAGGGAAATGACAATGAAACCACAACATATGAAAACTTATAGGATACAACAAAGGCAGTGCTGAGAGGGAAATTTGTTGCCCTAAACAGCTATATTAAAAGAGAAGAGAGAGCAAAAATTGAGGAATTCACTGTTCACCTGGAGGAGCTAGAGAAAGTACAGCAAACTAACCCCAAAGCAAATGAAGGAAAGAAATAACAAAGATTAAAGCAGAAATAAATGAAATTGAGAACAGGAAAACAATGGAGAGAATCAACAATATCAGAAGTTGGTTCTTTGAGAAAATCAGCAGAATTGATGGACCCCTAGCTAGGCTAACGAAAAAAAAAAAAAAAAGAGCAGATGCAAATAAATGCAATCAGAAGTGGGAAAGGAAACATAAGTACTGAACCTGCAGAAATAAAGGAGATAATGAGAAGATACTATGAGCAACTATATGCGAATGAACTAGACAACTCAGATGGAATGGACAACTTCCTAGAAAAGCATAAACAACCACCATTGACTCAAGAAAAAATAGACAACCTCAACAAAACTATCACAGGTAAAGAGATGAGTCAGTCCTCAAAACCTTCCAAAAAAGAAAAGCCCAGGACCATATGGGTTCACATGTGAATTCTTCCAGTAATTCCAGAAACAATTCATACCAATCCTACTCAAACTCTTCAAAAACATTGAAGAGGAGGGAAGGGTACCTAACTCATTCTATGAAGCCAACATCACTGTAATACCAAAATCAAAGATACTAAAAAAAAAAAGAGAAAATTTAGACCAATCTCTTTAACGAATATAGATGCAAATATCCTCAACAAAATACTTGCAAATTGAATCCAGCAGCACAGTAAAAGAATTATACACCACAACCAGGTGGGATTATTCCAGGTATGCAAGGCTGGTTCAACACAAGAAAATCAATTAATGTAATACACCACATCAATAAATCAAAGCAGAAGAAACCACATTATCACGTTGATCAATGCAGAAAAAGCATTTGACAAAATTCAGCATCCTTTCTTGATGAAATCACTTCAAAAGACGGGAAAAGAAGGGAATTTTCTCAATATGATAAAGGCAATATATGAGAAACCCACAGCTAACATCCTCCTCAATGGGGAGAGACTGAAAGCTTTCCTGCTAAGATCAGAACAAGACAGGGATGCCCAATGTCACCATTGTTATTCAACGTTGTGCTGGAAGTTCTAGCTAAAGAAATTAGGCAAGAAAAAGAAATAAAAGGCATCCAAATTGGAGAGGAAGAAGTAAAACTTTCACTCTTTTCAGATGACATGATTCTATATTTAGAAAATCCAGAAATATCTATAGCAAAGCTATTAGAATTAATCAACGAATACAGCACAGTGGCAGGCTAAAAGATCAACATGCAAAAATCTGTAGTGTTGTTATACACAAGTAATGTGCAACAAGAGGAAGAAATCAAGAAAAAAATTCTGCTTACAATAGCAACCAAAAGAATCATGTATTTAGGAATAAACTTAACGAAAGCCACAAAAGACTTCTGCAAAGTAAACTACAAGAAACTGCTAAAAGAAATCGAACAGGACCTAAAAAAAAAAAATGGAAGAACATACCATGTTCATGGATTAGAAAAGTAAATATAATTAAGATGTCAATTCTGTCTAAACTGATTTATAGATTCAATGGAATATCAATTTAAATCCCAACAACTTACTTTGTAGAAATAGAAAAACCAATCACCAAATTTATTTGGAAGGGCAAGGTGCCACAAGTAGCCAAAAATATCTTGAGAAAGAGGAATGAAGTGGGAGGTCTCACACTACCTGACTTTGAAGCATATTACAAAGATACATCTCTCAAAGCAGCATGGTACTGGCATAAGGATAGAGATACCTACCAATGGAATTGAATTGAGTGGCTAGAAATAGACTCACATGTATGGACAATTGATCTTTGATAAGGCAGTCAAGCCAAAGCAACCAGGACAGGCATCTTCTTCAAAAAATGGTTTTTGGAAAAGTGGAAATTATTTCCAAAATAATGAAAGAGAAGATGGTGGCTAGGTGAGACAGAGAAAAAAACACCTCCTTGGAAAACACTAGATAAAAAACCAGAAAGGACCCAGAACACCACTTCCAAAGTAGCACCAGCTGGACAAGTTCTGCTAAAGCCACAGGGAACATGCTTTTGGGGAAACCAGGAGTCTGCATTCTGAAACAAGTGAGTGAGTAGGCTGAATCCCTCGGCCACACTGTGTTGGGGGGAAACAGTGGGTTGGAGTTTTTAAAAAAACAAAAGAAGCCTGGGAACAGCTGCAGATAAGACAGGAGTGGTCTGGACTAATGCTTCGGTGTCTGGGGTGGAGGATACCCCTTCCCACACCCACTGCTGATTGTCTCGGGTCCAGGGAAACAAAGGGGGAATGCGTGGCTTGCAGCGGTCTCCCCAGTGGGCGGGGCTACTCCTGCCTGGGGCTGAACACACAGCACAGAGCCCAGCCGAGAAACCCAGCCTCCCAGCCATCTCCCCAGCGGGCAGGGCTATTCCTGCCTGGGGCCGAACACACAGCACAGAGCCCAGCCGAGAAACCCAGCCTGACAGGGAGTCTTTCCTGCAGCACTGCTCACACGACACAATATTGGCCGTGGACAGTGGCCTTGAATACACCCACGGCTGATTGTCCCGGAGCTGGGAGAGCGGAGCTGTGCGGAAAGGAGGATGTTAATGCGTCCCATTCAACCATCTTTGAAGCAGGCTGGGAACGCCCCTACACAGCCCGGGGGCCCAGGGCTTCCCTGGAGGCCGGCGCTCACTCGTGACGTGGCACGGCCCTCCCCCCCTCAGCAGAGGTCCTGGAAAAGTTTTGTGCTCAGAAATCCCAGGGAACCTACGCCAATACCAAGGACTTTTGTGTCAGTGGCAGAGAACAGCCTTAAATCTCTGGGAACACCTGGGAGATTTGATTGTTAAACCTGCCCTTCCTCCCTAACCACTCAGGCACACGCCCGTCATTGAGGGCAGACAGCACCGACAACACACCCAAATTAAGTGCACCAATTGGACCCCAAAAGAGTCAGATCCCCACACACCACAAAGTTGGGGAGAACTGACTTGAGGGAAATAAGTGACTCACGGATGCCATCTGCTGGTTAGTTAGAGAAAGTGGATGTAACCAGGCTGCAATTCTAATAAATTAAAGATCAAGTAAAGCAAATGCTGAGAGGCCAAAAACAACAGAAAATCTTAAAGCATATGATAAAACCAGATGACATGGAGAACCCGAACCCAAACACCCAAATCAAAAGATCCGAAGACACACAGTTCCTGGCAGAATTAATCAAAGAACTACAGACAGGCAATGGAAGCATGGCACGGGATATAAAAGACTTGAAGAAGAGCATGGCACAGAATATAAAAGACATAAAAAAGACCCTAGAAGAGCATAAAGAAGATATTGCAAGAGTAAATAAAAAAATAGAAGATCTTATGGAAATTAAAGAAACTGTTGGCCAAATTAAAAAGACTCTGGATACTCATAATACAAGATTAGAGGAAGTTGAACAACAACTCAGCCTCCTCAAGGAGCACAGAACAGAAAATGAAAGAACAAAAGAAAGAATGGGGAAAAATTGAAAAAATTGAAATGGATCTCAGGGATATGAGACATAAAATAAAACGTCCAAATTTAAGACTCATTGGTGTCCCAGAAGGGGAAGAGAAGGGTAAAGGTCTAGAAAGACTATTCAAAGAAATTGTTGGGAAAACTTCCCAAACCTTCTACACAATATAAATACACAAAGCATAAATGCCCAGTGAACTCCAAATAGAATAAATCCAAATAAACCCACTCCGAGACATATTCTGATCAGACTGTCAAATACTGAAGAGAAGGAGCAAGTTCTGAAAGCAGCAAGAGAAAAGCAATTCACCACATACAAAGAAAACAACATAAGACTAAGTAATGACTACTCAGCAGCCACCATGGAGGCAAGAAGGCAGTGGCGTGACATATTTAAAATTCTGAGAGAGAAAAATTTCCAACCAAGAACACTTTATCCAGCAAAACTCTCCTTCAAATTTGAGGGAGAGCTTAAATTTTTCACAGACAAACAAATGCTGAGAGAGTTTGCTAATAAAAGACCTGCACTACTTCAGATACTAAAGCGAGCCCTACCAACATAGAAACAATGAAATGAAAGAGAGATATAGAGACTTTTATCAGACATATATACAATATTACATCCCAGGTCACTGGGACACACATTCTTCACTAGTGATCACGGATCTTTCTCCAGAATGGACTGTATGTGGGGACATAAAAACAAGCCTCAATAACATAAAAAATAAAAAAAAAATGAATTTGTTCAAAGCACGTTCTCTGACCACAGTGGAATACAAATAGAAGTCAATAACCATCAGAGACCTGGAGAATTCACAAACACCTGAAAGATAAAAATGAGGGGGAGATGAAAACATTCCCAGAAAATCAAAAGCTGAGGCACTTCATCTCCAGTAGATCAGTCCTAAGCAGGCTGAAAGGAAGGGACACTAAACAATTGACTGAAACCACACGAAGAAATAAAGATTTCCAGTAAAGATCACATGGTAGATATAAAGACCAATACTACTGTATTGTTGATTTATAACTCCACTATTTACTTCCTACAGGATCTAAAATACATAAACTGTAATGATAAATCGGTGGTTTTTGACTCAATGTAAAATATGTAATTCTTGACAAGAACTACATAAAGGTGGGGGAATGGAGGAGTACAGGAACACAGTTTACGTGTCCTATTGAAGTTAAGTTGGTATCAAAGAAAACAAGATTGTTACAGATTTAAGAAGTTAAATTTAAGCCCCCCAGTAAACACAAAGAAAGTATCAGAGAATATGACCATAGAGATGAAAAGTAGAGTATGGGTTACAAGAAGTGGGGGAAGGGGCAGTGGGGAGTTAAGAAATGAGTGTAGGGTTTCTGTTTGGGGTGAAGGGAAACTTCTAGAAATGGATGGTGGGAAGGTGATAGCATTGCAACATTCTAAATGTGATTAATCCCACTAAGGGAATGCTAGGGAGAGGTGGAATAGGAAGATTTAGGCTATATATATCTTTCCACAACTGAAAAAATATTACAGTCTAAATAGATGAAAATTAAATGCCAAGGATGATCCTGGAAGGGATCTGAGGTCGGAGGAGAAAAGGCTCAAAATGACACAATTGGGACATAAGAAAAAAATGAAATATAGAATGTAAGCTTTATATCAATGTTAAATTTCTTGAATTTCTTAACTACACTTAATGTGATTACATAAATGAAATTCTTGTTCATAGGAAATGTATATGTGAATTATATTGTTTGTTCAAGGATGTGTGCAGCCTGCTCTCATATGTTCAGAGGACAGAGCAATAGATGATGGATGATAAATAGGGAGGGAGGGAAAGAAAGAAATGGTGGTGTGACAGGATCTTAAAGGTGATTGATCACGGTATCGGAGGAGGGGGTCGGGGTATGATGGAATTCTATGTATGGGGTTTGTACTGTTTTTACAACTGTTCCTGTAAGATTGAACTTATTTCAAAATAAAATTTATTATTAATAAAAAAACACTAGGTATTAAGGTATGTACATGAGGAAAGTTATTTATCTTCTTTTTAAACAGCTTTATTTAAACAAAATTCACACACCATAAAATTCACCCATTAATAGTGTACAATTAAATGCCTTTAGTGTGTAGCCATCACCTCAAACAATTTTACAATACTTTTATCACTCCAGAAAGAAATCTCTAACCCTGTAGCAATCACCTCCCAATCCCCACACTGCACCACCACTAATCTGTTTTCTGTCTCTATAGATTTACCTGTTCTGGATATTTCCTACAAATTGAATCATACAATATGTGTGTTCTCAGGGTTCATGCATATTGTAGCATGTATCAGTATCTAATTTCTTTCTACAATCAAATAATATTCCATTATATAGATTTACCACATTTTAGTTAGTCACTCATCCTTGAGGGATATTTGTTTTTTCCCACCTATTGGCTATTACAAATAATGCTTCTATGAATGTGCATGCCCAAAGTTTCATGTGGATGTAGTTTTCATACTCTTGGCTATATATCTGAGATTTGAATTCCAGGGTTATAAGGTAACACCATGTTCAACATTTGGAGGACTACAAGACTTTCTCAAAGAGGCTACACCATTTTACTTTGTCAGCAGAAGTGTCTAATTGTTCCATTTTTTACACAATCTTTTTAACACTTGATATTTTCTTTCTTTTTGTATATTGCCATCCTAGTGGATGTGAAGTGGTATCTCATTGTGGTTTTGATGTGCATTTCCCTGATGACTAGTGATGTTGAAAATCTACTCATGTGTTTATTGGCTATTTGTAATCTTCTTTGGAGAAATGTCTTTCATATAATTTGCCCAGTTTTAATTGGGTTGCCACTTTATTATTGAGTTGCAAGGGATTTTGTTAATATATCCTGTATCAGTCCTTTATCAGGTATATGATATGCAAAAGTTTGCTCCCATTCTGTGTGTTGTCTTTTCACTTTCTTCATTGTGGCCTTTGAATCAGAAACATTTTAAATTTTGATCAAGTCCACTGTAACAATTTTTTCTTATGTTATCGTGTCTTTGGTGTGATACCTAAGAAAACATGGCTTAATCAAGGCCAAGAAGATTTATGTCTATTTTTCTCCTAAAAATTTTATGGTTTTTGTTCTTATATTTAGATCTTTGATTGATTTTGAGTTAATTTGGGTATATTATGTGTGAAGTCGGTGTCCCAATTCATTTTTGTGCATGTGAATGTACAGTGGTAAAAACACCATTAATACTATTTGCTGAAATAATTATTATTTTCTTGTAAAAAATCAACTGTGTATAGATATATGGGTTTATCTCTGGATTTTCAATGCTCTTCTGTTGATCTTTCTGTCTATCTGTATTTCTTTATAACACTGTTTTGATAACTGATAAAGGCAGTTAGTTGAGACTAGAAAATAGGAAACAGAAAATCTACATGGACATTGGGAAAACGAGATAGAAGGGAATACTGCCTGGTTGTAGCTAAGAAACGAATGGTGTTCAAGATGAATAAGAGATATTTTGGAGGGAAGGGGGGTGATTCACATCTCACAGAAACTTAAGTATGGCCACATTATCTTGGAGGGATTTTAGGAAAGAGTATGAAGTACTAGGTTATGGTGAAGGGTGAGAGAGAACAGAAGAAACCACAGAATGGGAACGGCCATGAGGAAAGTATCTGGGGAAACCCCTCTCCCTGCCATGCACACAGATGATGAGAAGGGTGGCAGGTCACTTTGGGAAAGCTCATTAGAGAGAGGTCAAGGAAAGATCCACTTTCTCTGTCCAGGCCATCTTGGTCTCCTGAGCACCCCCAGCCCCCAGGGCATGTCAGGAGCAGGGCTTTGTGATGTGTAAGACACCCTGAGCCCCCACTGGCTGGGGGAGGGGCCTAAGTGACCAAACAAAGCTGAGGGGTGTGGTCCCTCATGTCCTGGGGAAGGTATAAATAGCGGGTTTAGGAGCCCTGCTGCAGACCTCCAGGACGCTTCAAAGGTTTCACGATGGCCAAGGTTAGAACACAATCCAAAGCTGGCAGAGGGATGAAGCAACCTGGTAGAGGGAGGAAGCAACCCAGCAGAGGGATGAAACATCCCACCCTTTGCACTCAACAACCAGCTCCAAGGAGAAGACAGATTAGAAGCAATAAACGGATTTGCCATCAATGCAGAGCAAGAAGGAGCCAGGTGAGACCACCTCATACAAACTCTTGCTCTTATTCCCCATTGACTCCCCCGCCCCCAAGGCTCCTACCTTATCCCTTCCTGACACAACCCCCCTCCTCAGCCTGCACTGTCACAGGAAGCCCCCTTCACATCCAGTCCCCATTCTCTTCCTCCAACTCAATACCTTTCTGGGATCTTCCTGTTTCCCTCCCAGGTGAAGACGCAGAGAAAAATTAAAACATCAAGGAGAATGGGCATCGGTGCCAGGACATTGTCATGCAAATTGAAATGACTGAACAAGACTAAAGATTCTACCACAAGCCAACACAACAAACCAGAATCAATGTCAAGTTGAAGAACTGAAGAGACAACACTGTTAAAATACAACAAGGCTTGGGGACACAATACTTCCTGATGTGTGTGTTTTTTGTTCAAGATTTCTGATCATGGGGAGGGAGGGAAGGAAAGGAAGAGGCACGCGTGTGAGAAGAGAGAAAATTGGGGTCCTTGAGAGCTGGGAGCCAGACTGGTAGGTTCAGAGTTAGCCAGACACTGGGGATAAGGACTGGGTCAAAAGGGTCACTGACCACACATTTCCAGATTATCAATTTAACCCATGGGCCAGGAGGAAAATGGGCACTGTGTTTCTGTGTGTGGTGGGAAATGACATCAGGGTATAGATGGTGTGAACCCAGATGGGGAGATGTGTGATATACGGGAGGTGGTAGGGTCACCCCCACCCACACAACATAAGGCAAAGAAGTAACTTCCAGGCAACTACCTCATGGTAGTGTCTGCTTTACCACACATACACACACACTCAACACAGTAAGCATGTAAAGGACCCCAAACTCCCCTACTAAAAGTTACAACAGCACTCCCAAGGCCTAAAGTAATGGTGCTTTTTTTAAAATTCAATTTTATTCAGCTATATTCACATACCATGCAGTCATACAAAGCGTACATTCAATTGTTCACAGTACCATTATATAGTTGTGCATTCATCACCAAAATCAATCCCTGACACCTTCATTACCACACACACAAAAATAATAAGAATAAAAATTAAAGTGAAAAAGAGCAGTTAAAGTAAAAAGAACACTGGGTGCCTTTGTTTGTTTTGTTTCGTTTTCCTTCCTTCATTTTTCTACTCATCCATCCATACACTGGACAAAGGGGAATGTGTTCCATATGGCTTTCCCAATCACATTGTCACCCCTCATAAGCTACATTTTTATACAATCGTCTTCAAGATTCATGGGTTCTGGGTTGTAGTTTGATGTTTCAGGTATTTACTGCTAGCTATTTCAAGTCATTAGAACCTAAAAAGGGTTGTCTACCTTGTGTGTAAGAGTGCCCACCAGAGTGACCTCTCAGCTCCTTTTGGAATCTCTCTGCCACTGAAGCTTATTTCATTTCCTTTCACATCCCCCTTTTGGTCAAGAAGATGTTCTCCGTCCCACGATGCCAGGTCTACATTCCTCCCCGGGAGTCATATTCCACGTTGCCAGGGAGATTCACTCCCCTAGGTGTCAGATCCCACTATAGCGGGGAGGGCAGCGATTTCACCTTTAAAGTTGGCTTAGTTAGAAAGAGAGGCCACATCTGAGCCACAGAGAGGCAAGTAATGGTGTTTTGATGCCATCATTATTTTAGGCCATTTGTAGCTACGAAAACTTGGGGTGAACAGTGGCATCAACACAATGGCTTGAGTAGGCAGCTTCAAACTGACCCTCCACAGAAACACTGAATCAACAATGAGAAATGTCAGAAACAACTTGTCAGAATTCTCAGTGTTTCAGTTTGCTAAAGGTACCAGAATGCAATATACCAGAAATGGATATATTAATATATATTGTATATAAAATTAATATATATATATTAATATATTCTCTCTATATAATAAATCTCAATGGGGATTTGTGAGGTTGCAAATTTACAGTTCCAAGGCCATGAAAATGTTCATATTAAAGCATGAAGAGGAAGATGCCTTCTGTGAAGAAACGTTGATGGCCTCCGGGGTTCCCCTGCCACACGGGAAGGCACATGGTGACATCTGCTGGTCCCTCTCTTCTGGTTCTGGTTTCAAAACGGCTGTCTCCAAATGTCTCTGGGCATTTCTCTCTCAGCTTCTCTGGGTCCTTTCTTCACATCTCTGGGGAAAACTCTGGATTTCATCTCATAGCTTCTCTGAGCTCTCTGCCTCCTCTGTCTTTTATCCTCTCCTAGAGGACTCCAGCAAGGGGATTATGATGCACCCTGAGTGGGCTGGGACACATCTCCATGGAAACAACCTTATCAAAAGGTCCCACCAACAAAAGGTCTGCCCCCACAGGGCTTTTCTGGGGTACATAACAGCTCCAAACCAGCACACTCAAAAACAGGCAAAGGTTCACAGCAACTAGGTGAAAACTAAATCAAGAAAAAAAAAGCAACTGAGAAGGAGTTGAAACGCTCAGTGTGTGTTTGTACTGGCCTTTGCTTACCCCTTTCCCCAACCGGCAGAGGAATTGAAGATGGCAGCCCATGTTCCAGGGTGGGACCCTGGTCCCTAGTTCGAGGGGGAGCAGAGCAACCCCTATCAAAAATTATTGTGTCTTTGCCTTCTAACCTGTCTGGGGCTACCTGAGGGACAAGGTGCCAGTCTATTCCCCTGAATCAGAACTCACTCAGGGTGGAAAAGTGGTGGGCATTGCTCACATGCATGTAAGGCAGTTGAAAATCATAGCTTATTTCTCATCAGAAACCACAGAGGCCAGAAGGCAGTGGGATGACATATTCAAATTGATAAAAAAAAAGGTAAGTCAAGGATTCTATATCCAGCAAAACTGAGTGAGAAATTAATAAGACATGACCAGATAAACAAAAACTGGGGGGATGTGTAACCAGCAGAACTTCCCTTCAAGAATATTAAAGGAAGACCTTCAGACTTAAATGAAAAGACACCAGAATATAATTCAAAATCACATGAACAAATAAAGAATCCTGGTAAAAGTAGCTACATAGGTAAAAGACAGTATAGGTGTATTTTTTGCTTGTAACTCCTGGTTTTTCCAATTTGATTTAAAATACAACTGTATAATGTTATAATTATAAAACTAAGTTGATGGATACACAATATATAAAGATATGATTTGTGCCTATAACAGTCTAAGAGGGAATACAGAATGATATAGAAGCAATGTTTACATACACTATGGAAATTAACACAGTATTAATCAGAACCTTATTTTTTAATAACTTGAAATGTTAATGGCAATCTCCAGGGCAACCACTAAAAAAATAACTCAAAGATATATTGTAAAAGAAATGACATAACAAATAGATATAAAATATCTATGTAACACAAAAGAAGGCAGTGATGGAGAAGTTGAAGAACAAAAATTACATAAGATATACAAAAAACAAATCACAAAATGGCAGACATAGATGCTTCCTCATCAGTAAATACATTAATGTAAATGGATTAGACACTGCAATTAAAAGGCAGAGATTGATGGAATGGATTAAAAAAAATTACCCAACCATAAGCTTTATACAAGAGACACACTTTAGATTCAAAGATGCTAATTAGTTTAAAGTAGAAGGACACAAAAACGCATGTCTGGGATTGGACAAGCTGATCCTAAAATTCACATTGAATCACTACAGACACAGAATAATACAAACAATTCTCAAAGAGAACAATGTTGGAGAAGACATACTGATATTAAAACTACTACAAAGGTACAGTAATCAAGACAACATGGTACTGGCATAAAGATAAACATATAGACCAAGGGACTTGAGTTGAGAGTCCATACATAAACCCATACATCTATGATCAATTCCTTTTTGACAAGGCTGCCGATGGCATTCAATGGGGAAAGAATAGTCTTTTCAGTGAATGCTGCTGGGACAACTTGATAGCCACATGCAAAAGAAGGAATTTGGACCCCTATCTCCTATCATATAAAATATTAAATCAAAATAAATAAAACTCCTACCTATGAGAACTAAAACTACAGAACTCTTAGAAGAAAACATAGTTGCAATCCTTGTGGCCATGTGCTAGGCATTGGTTTCTCAGATATGACATCAAAAATACTAGCAACCAAGGGGAAAAAATTGAGAAATTGGAGTTCATCATAATTAAAAATGTTGTTTTTTCAAAGACACAAACAAGGAGGAAACAACCCACAGCATGGGAGGGAATATTTTCAAATCATATATCCAATAAGGATCTAGTATCCTGAACATGTAAAGGACTCTGTCAACTCAATATTAAATGACAAATAAGCAAGTTAAAAATGAGCCAAGAATTAGAATAGGCATTTCTTCAAAAATTATTACAAATGACCAGTATGCACATAAAAAGATTCTCAATATCTGCGTTAGTTTCCAGGCTGTTAGGACAGATACCATTCAATAGGTTTGCCTAATAACATGAATTTACTGGCTCACAGTTTCAGAGGCTAGAAGGCTTGTTTCCTCCCAGGGCTGACATCCTTCCGGCTGGCCAGCAATCCTTGGGGTCCCTTGGCTTTCCCATCATATGGTGATGTCCTTTCTCTTCTGGGTTCTGCTGACTCCCAGCTTCTACTTTTCCACGTGGCTTTCTCTTCACAAAGCCTCCAGTAATAGGATAAAGGCCCAACCTCATTCAGTTACTAAAAATAAGATCTGTAACTAAAAATAAGATCTTCAAAAAGCAGGTTGATACCCACAGGAATGCAGAATAAGATTAAGAACATGTTTTTTATTTCTGGCATTCATAATTCAACTTACGACAATCCACAGTCTGCACCCCAAAAAAGACATGTTCTTCCCACACACAAAATACGTTAACTCCATCACAACATCCCCCAAACCTTAAGTAATTTCAGGAACAATGCTAAATACAAAGTCTCATCAAAAACAGTGGTGGGTGTGGCCTGTCCCAAGGCAAAATTACTCTCCATCTGTGGAGCAGTACAACCTCGAAAAAAGTGATCTGCTTCCAATATACAATGGTGGAACAGGCATAGGACAGACATTCCCATTCCAGAAGGGAGATACTGGAAAGAAAACAAGGGTCATGGGTCCCAAGCAAGTCAGAAACCCAGCTGGGCAAACTCTAGATCTCATGGTCCGACAGTCATCATTAGATTGATGCTTTGCCCTCTGGGATTGCTAGAGTGGCAGCTCCACCCTTTCTGGGCACTTGCACAGTGTCTATGCTCTACCCAATGCTGTGTCCTAGGCCTCACCTTCTCTGAGTCCTGGAGTGGTGACCTTGCTCTGCCAGAACTCTGTGGTGCAGGACCCACTCTCTATAAGCATTGGCATGGGGGCTGAACTCTCCCCAACAACAGGGAGGAAGCCCTGCCCCCTCCAAGCCCTGGACCAGATGGCCTGCCCCTCCAAGCACAGGGCTGGATCCCCCCCCTTTCCCCTCTCATGGGTGGGTCCACTCTCTTGGCCCATGGAGATCTTTTGGTCCAGACCTCTGCTTCCATGGTTCTGCCCTTGAAGCCATTCTTCCTTCAATTCAGCCCTATTCTGTCTCTCAGTCCAGGATGGTAGTGTGTTTCAGTTCACTAAAGCTGCTGGAGTGCAATATACCAGAAATGGGTTGGCTTTTACACTGGGAATTTATGAGCCTACAAATTTACAGTTCTAAGTCTGTGAAAATGTCCAAATTAAGGCATCAACTGGACAATACTTTCTCCAAGAAAGTCTGCTGGCATCTGGGACACTCTGTCACATGGCAAGGCGCATACCACTGTCTGCTGGTCCTTTTCTCCCAGGTTTCATTGCTTTCAGCTTCAGGTTCTAGTGGCTTCTACTATGGGTCCTCTCTTAGCTTCTCCAGCACTTTTCTCTCTGAGCTCTGTGCTTTTTCTGTCCTTTTTCCTCATAAAGGACTCCAGTAAAGGACTAAGACCCATCTTGAATTGGGTGGGTCACATCTCATTGAAATAACCTAACCAAAAAGTCCCACCCACAACAGGTCTGCACCCACAGGAATGGATTAAAAGAACATGGTCCTTTCTGGAGTACATAACAGCTTCAAGCAAGCATACAGTGGTTCTGTTCATAGAATTTCAGAAAACCCTTGTCAGCCTTGTGTGCAGCTCAGGAGTGTCTGAATCATCAGACAAAAGGGATTTCCACAGATCCTTTCTGGATAACTGCATTTCCAATCCTGACTTCCACTAACATGGCTGACTGGATCCATGTCCAGCCACACTTTCTTTAGCAAATGGTTGTTCAGTTACACCCTCATGTGGAGCTCTGTTTCTGGGGACTCGCTTCCTAGGAACTCAGGAAAGGCCCTAATAGAGCTGCTTCTGCCCTGGTCTCAGAGCATGCTATCTGGATGGGCTGAGAATTTTCAAAACCATCAATTTACAGTTCTTTTGAGCTTAAGAGTTTAATTTTCAGTGTATGCATTTCTTCCTAAATTTTACTACGAGCAGCGAGTAGAAAACAGGCTGCACCACCTTCTACCCTTAGCTTAGAACTCTCCTCAACTAAATATCCAAGTTCAATTGTTTACAAGTTACACTTTCAATCTGACATTAGGACACAATTTCACCAAGTTCTCTGCTGCTTTGTAACAAGGATCACCTTTCCTCCAGTTTCCAAAAGCATGTTCATCATTCTTTCTAAGGCCTTATTAGAGGTAGTTTTCACATTCATGTTTCTACTGACAGACTCTACAAAGCAAACGAGGGTCTTTTTTTCAAACACCTCAAATTCTTTCCGCCTCTACCCAAGACCCAATTCCAAAGCCATTTTCACATATTTGTAATAGCAACACCCTCGTTCTAGTATCAAAAACTGCTTTAGTTTCCAGGCTGCCAAGACAAATACCATATAGTAGGGTAGGTTAAACAATAGGAATTTATTAGCTCACAGTTTCAGAGGCTAGAAGGCTTGCTTCCTCCCAGGGTCAGTATTCTTCTAGCTGGCTGCCCAATCCTTGGGGTTCCTTGACTTTCCTATCTAATGGTGATGTCCTCTTCTTTCTCTTCTTGGTCTCATTGACTTCCAGCTTCTACTCCATGTGCCTTTTGCATCATAAAGCCTCCAGTAATAGGATTAAGGCCCAACTTCATTCATTTGGGCCACACCTTAACTAAAAATAACCTCTACAAAAGGTCCCGTTTACAATGGGTTCACACCCACAGGAATGGATTAAGATGAGAACATGTGTTTTCTGGGGTACATAATTCAACCCACCACAATATCATTATCCACCAGGAAAATGCAGTTCAAAACCCCAATGAGATACCACTTCACACCCACTACAATGACAATAATTAATAAGGAAAATAATAACAAGTGTTGGTGAGTATATGGAGAAATTGGCACTCTCATGTATTGCTTTTGGGAGTCAAAAATGATGCAACCATGTGTAAAAGAGTTTTGGCAGTTCATTGAAGCATTAAACATAATTACCATATGACCCAGCAAATCCAGTTCTAGGTATACCCAAGAGAAATGAAAACATATTTCCACAAAAACATCTAGTAAATGCATGTTAATAGTGGCATTATTCATAATAGCCAAAGAAAAAACACCCAAAGGTTCATCAGCTGAGGAAAAGATAAACAAAATGTAGTATAACCATGCAATAGAATATTATTCTGCCATAATAAGAGTGATGTTCTGTCACATGCTACAACATGATAAACCTTAAAATATTATCTTAAGCATAAGAAGCCAGCCACAAAGGGCCACACATTGTATGATTCCATTTATATGAAATGTCCAGAATAGGCAAACCCATAAAGACACAAAGTAGATGAGTCTTTTAGGGATAGGGGAAGGAAGGAATGGAAGTAACTGCTAATAGAATCTGGTTTTTTTGTTGGAATGAGGAAAATGTTCTGGAATTAGATAGTTGGGCTGTTTTCACAGCACTGTTGATATACGAAAAATGACTGAATTTTATGATATAAAGGATAAATTTTATGGTATG